>NC_063351.1:46345188-46376758 GCF_021869965.1 Rhincodon typus | reverse complement strand
TAACTGAACTCCAGGATGAACATTTCCCATCAACCACCACCCTCTGTTTTCTTACAGCTAGCCAATTTCTGATCTGCTTTCTAAAACAAATATCCAAAACTACTAAAGACTCAGTCCAGTCAGAAAGCAGGCCAAACAGCTTGGCCGTTCTCATTGCGGGGAAAGGGGTGCCTCTTATTGATGATTGATCAGCTTCAGATACTCAGAGCCAAAGGAGGTCGGCAGTGAATTGGGTGATGGTCTGTCAACATGAACCAGCAACATGACAGAAAGCCTAGCTCAGAGAGAAGCCATTGTACCCAGAGAGAAGGTGCAATCTGGAACTCACTTCCACAGAGAGACGTTGAGGTGAAAGAGAAGGTGCATTTGAAGGGAAGCTAAATTTGAGGGAGAACTGTACAGCACAAAAATGGACCCTTCAGCCCACAATGAAAACTGTAGAAGGTTATGCAGTCCTCTTTCTTGAGGAAGAATGTAATTGAATTGGAGGCAGTTCACTAGATTAATTCCAGAGATGAGGGGTTTGTCTTGTGAGTGTAGGCCTAAATCATCTCCTCACTAGGGTTTAGAAGGAGATCTAATCGATGTATATAAGATACTAAAGGGGATTGACACTGTAGATGTAGAGAGGGTGTTTCCTTTTGTGGAACAATCTAGAATGAGAGGTCATAGTTTCAGGAAGAAAGGTGGCAAATTTAAAACTGAGATGAGGAGGAATTACTTTGTTCAAATGATCATGAATCTGTGGAATTCACTATCCCAGAGTGAGATGGATTCCAGGTTGCTGAGTAAATTTAAGGAGGAGATAGACAGATTTTTAATGGATTAACGGGTTACAGAGAGCGGGCAGGAAAGTGGAGTTGTGGCTGAGATAAGATGCATGTATTAAATGGTGGAGCTGAATGGTCTCCTCCTGCTCCTAGTTCTTATATTCTTATATAGGATGAAATACAGAGGAGGAAACTGTTGTGGAGCCTAAAAATCTGCAAGGCCCTTATGGACTGAATGGTCTGAATATTTCTATACCATAAGCTAGTTGGAACTTTATGATTTCAAGCCCCAACGTTTCATTTGGAAAATTTAAAGGTGGCAAATTATATTGACCATCGAGATCACAAGAACATAGGACAGCACAGCAACAAACAGGCCATTCGGCCCAACACATCTGTGTCAACATATGACACTATTCTAAACTCATTCCATCCGCCTGCCCATGGTCCATATCCCTGTATTCGCTGCTTGTTCATGTCTGTCTAAATGCCACTTAAACATTGCTGTCGTATCTGATTCTACCACCTCTCATGTCATTGCGTTCCAGGATCCTACCGCCTTTTTCATAAAAAATTTGCCTCGTACATCTCCTTTAAACTTTACTCCTCTCGCCTTAAAACAATGCCCCCTAATAATTAACATTTCCACCCTGGGAAAAAGATTCTGACTATCCACTCTATCCATGCTTCCCATAATGTTATATACTTCTATCAGGTTGCCCCTCAGCCTCTGACACTTTAGTGAAAACAGTCCAAGTTTGTCCAGTCTCTCCTTAGAGCTGAAACACTCTAATCCAGGCAATATCCTGGTAAAGCCCTTTTGCACCCTCTCCAAAGCTTCCACATCCTTCCTATAGTGTGTGACCAGAACTGTACACAATACTCCCAATATGGCCTGACCAAAGTCTTATACAACTGCAATGTAACTTGCCAACTCTTATACTCAATGCCCTGACCAATGAAGGCACGGACGCTGTATGCCTACTTTACCACCTTATCCACTTGTGTTGCCACTTTCAGAGAGCTTTGTACTTGTACCCACCCCAAGATCCCTCTGTATATCAATGTTCCTCATGGTTTGGCCATTTACTGTAATCTTTCCCCTTGCATCTGACCTCCCAAAATGCATCACCTCACACTTGTCCAGCTTAAACTTTATCTGCCATTTCTCCACCCAACCTTCCAACTGGCCTATATCGTGCAGTATCCTTTGATAACCTTCCTCGCTATCTACAACTGCACCAATTTTCATGTCATCTGCAAACTTATTAATCAGACCATCTACACTTTCATCCAAGTCATTTATATACATATTGCAAACAACAGGTCCCAGCACTGATCCTTGCAGAACACCACTGGTCACAGACCTCCAGTCAGAAAAACACTCCTCCACAACTACCCTTTGTCTTCAATGACCAAAAATCATGTTGTATCCATCTTACCAATTCACCTTGGATCCCATGCTACTTAATATTCTGGACCAGCCTGCCGTGATGGATCTTGCCAAATGCTTTAGTAAAGTCCATGTAGACATCATCCACTGCCCTACCCTCAATTATACTTCATCACTTCCTCAAAAATTCAATCAAGATTGTGAGATAGGACCTCCTCTGCATAAAGCCATCCTGACAATCCCTGATAAGTCCATTTTTCTTCAAAAGCAAGTAAATCCTATCCCTAAAAATTTCTTCCAATGATTTCCATAAAGCCTACAATTTCCCGAATTACTCCTGTTGCCCTTCTTAAACAAAGGAATGACATTGGCTCTTCTCCAATCTTCTAGGACCTCACCTGTGGCTAAGAAGCATACAAAGATCTCTGTCAAGGCCCCAGCAATTTCTTTCCTGGCGTCCCTCAGTATCCTGGGATAGATCCCATCATGCCCTGGGGACTAAACTACCGTAATATTACCCAACACCTCCTCCTTCTTAATATTAACGTGCACAAGAATATCAACATACCCCTCCCTAATCTTACTAACGTCTCTGTCCTTCTTCTTGGTGAATACCAATGTAAAGTATTCATTAAGGACCCCAATCACTTCCTCTGGCTCCACACATAAATTCTCTCCTTTGTCCTTGAGTGGCCTACTCTTTCCCTAGTTACCCTCTTGCTCCTAATATATGGATCAAATTCCTTGGGATTCTACTTATTCTACTTGCCAGGACATTTTATGACCCCTTTTAGCTCTCCTAATTCCTTGTTTAAGTTCTTTCCTGCTTCATTTATATTCCTGAAGGGCCTTGACTGATTTCAGTTTCTTAAACTTACATAGGCTTCTTTTCTCTCTTTGACTAAACTTTTGGTATTTCTTGTCATCCACGGTTCCTGAATCTTGCCATCCTCATCTTTCATCCTCACTGCAACATGCTGGGCCTGAACTCCGATCAACTGCCTTTAAAAGATTCCTACATGTCAGATGTGGATTTACCCTCAAATGGTCACCTCTCCTAATTTCTCCAGCTCCTGCCTAATACTGCTGTAAATTAGCCTTCCCCCGATTTAGCACTTTTACCCGAGGACCAGTCTTATCCTTATCCATAAGTAAATTAAAACTTACAGAATTATGGTCACTGCTCCCAAAATGTTTGCCCACTGAAACTTTGAACACCTGACCAGATTTATTCCCCAATATAAGGTTTAGAATGGCTACTCCCTTGTTGGACCATCTACATATTGTTTCAAGTAACCCTCCTGGATGCACCTAACAAATTCTGCCCCATTTAAGCCCCTGGCACTAAGGGAGTCCCAGTCAATACAATGAAGTTAAATCACTCACTACAACAAACCTTTATTTTTAAACTTTCCATGATCTGCCTACATATCTGTTCCTCTTTCTCCCACTGACTACTGAAAGGCCTACAGTATAAACTCATCATAGTATCTGTCCTAGAGTCTACCCATATGGCCTCAGTGGATTAGCTCTCCAAGATGTCCTCTCTTAGTGCAGCTATGATATTCTTCTTAATCAGCAACACAACTCCCAATGCTTTTACATTCCTCTCTATTTTGCCTGAAACATCTAAATCCTGGAACATTGAGCTACCAGTCCTGCTTTTCTCTTGACCAAGCTTCTGTAATGGCTACAACATTGTAGTTCTGATAGCAAGATGTCACTTCGGAACCTCATTCCTCCATTTCTGCCTACCTGTTCATTGCATTGTTCTGCTTCTCTCTTGCAGTTTTCTTTTAAAACCGTCTCCCTTTACACAAAGCGAAACTGAAGTAAGGCTCCACAAGTAGCTCCGACACACATGAACAGATAATCTGCTTTAGGGATGTGATTGAGGGATAAATCAATGAGGAGAGAGTTAAAGAGTGGCCAGGAGGACTTTACAATCACCTGAGAGTGTGCACAGGGCTTTGAAGTACCACACTTAAGCATCCGTCTACACTTTAGGCTCAAGGCTGCAGTACAAACTGACAGGTCGCAGGCTGGAATGCCTAACGAGAATTCTCTTCAATCTCCATTGTGGAAGATCCACAGAAATTCAGGAAAAATGGCACAAAAGACAGGAAATCAGGAATATCACGGCCCTCAAAAGAAACATAATGATAGAGCTGGAGAATGCGACTAGCTGCGTAGGTCCTTTGGAGCCAGTATAGACACCATGGGTCAAATAGCCTCCTTCTGTGTTGTAAAATTCACTGATTTTTCTTTCCTGACGGTTTAAAATTTATGCAATTTTATTTATGAGCGCGGCAATGGGCACTGGTGTCATGGGAGATAGGATTATTTCACTCCAGTCAGATATTTCAACACAAAGTGCTGTCTGTTCACTGGGAATGGAATAAAATAAGAACATTTGTGAGCCAATTTAGATCACGCACATTTCTGTTGTTAATTCTTCTCATACAAATAGCAGATCTCACACGGCTTTGCTGAATTTGGATGGCATGCTATTTTATCAGGCCTGTGTATCGAACTCTGCGTTTTCTGCTGGACATGTTGTAAATAAACATAACTCTAGGGTCAATTCGGGTTCAATGGCTGTTAGTAAAAAGGATTTGCGAATTGTAGGTACTTTTAAATTCTGATTGCAAGTTTGTCCTGGCAATAGTCATGAACTTTTATTAACCTCTGAGTGAAGAAATGAACTTTATAAAATATATTTAACTTTCTAAAGTGTGAACTACTTAAAATTTTGCATATACCTTTCTATCTGTGCATCTCTCTCTCTGTCTCTCATCAGGGGGCACCTACAGCCGACATCCTCACAACCATTAAATTCGTACAGAATAGGAATGGACACTCTCCCCGTATCCTCATCCGTCACCATTTTACCAACCACCGACCCCTTCCAGCCTGTGGGGGGGGGGGGGGGGCTGGGGAAATTCAGCCCTTTGCGTCGACATGTCTGTCTCGTGTCTCACACAGACACACACAGACTCAGAAACGCTGCTACAGACTCTGATCCTTTACATGGTTCCCGCATCCTGTCTATCCCACAGTCTAGCTCCCTCCCTCTCTCTGTCTGTCAATAAGGTTCAGTAGTTGAGAACCTGGTGAGATTTTGTTGCATCTAACAGCAGACAAGGGAAACAAAGAAACATAGAAAATAGGAGCAGGAGTAGGCCATTCAGCCCCTCGAGCCTGCTTATGGCTGATCATCCAACTCAATCCCCTGTTCCCGTTTCCTCCCCATACCCTTTGATCCCTTTAGCCCCAAGAACTATATCTAACTCCTTCTTGAAAGTATTTAATGTTTTGGCTTCAATAGGTCTCCTGCCCATATTGCTGGGAGAGGAAGTGTGGTGGGAAAGCCAAATGGGAAAATGTTTCAAAGTTAGCAGATTAGATTAAACTGTGCATCTCCTATTGGAAGACCGCACCCGGAGTCTGCTCTGAAACTCAGGCTCGTCCCGCACCCGGAGTCTGCTCTGAAACTCAGGCTCGTCCCGCACCCGGAGTCTGCTCTGAAACTCAGGCTCGTCCCGCACCCGGAGTCTGCTCTGAAGCTCAGGCTCGTCTCTTCAAAGGGTTTCGGATTTGTGGAAGGAAATTATCTGGTAAGCGTGGAAAACATACTTTTAATCAATCTGTCAGGTTCTGAACAGCGTGGTCCTGTTGGATCTTTGGCAGCGAACTGCACAGAGACCCCTGAGGCTCTAACTTACTCTCCAAACTTACCGACCAGATCCAGCCGCCCTTATTGCAGCTGCCTCACAGTCTGGCATTAAAGTGCAACAAAAAAACACTTTCTGATGTAAATCTCTTCTCTCAATTATTTCGCCTAAACTGTGTAGATTTGTCCTCAGCTTTGGATTCTTGCGGTTGCATCTCTTTCATGGCATGAAGCTCAAACTGGAAACGAAGTATATAGACATTGAGCTTTGGCCAACATGTAGTCTTCAATCAATATCATCCTGACCTGTTCATTGTTATTTATGGGAGCTGCTTATGTGCAATTTCGCTGCTGCAATTCACACATTGCAACAGTGACTACACTTCACTGTCTGTGAGTGGATTGAGACTAATCATAGACAGAAGTCACACAACACCAGGTTATAGCTCAACACGTTTATTCGAAATCACAAGCTTTTGAAGTGCTGCTCCTTCATCAGTTAAAGTGACTTCACTTGATGAAGGAGCAGCGCTCCAAAAGCTTGTGATTTCGAATAGACCTATTGGACTATAACCTTGTGTCATGTGACTTCTGACTTTGACCACCCCAGACTAAAACTGGCGCCTCCACATCGTTGTATTGATCATGTCATTGCAGGACCTCCTCTGCTACCTAAATCTACACTTGAAATGCAATACAAAGATTTGTAACAAAACGAGTTGTCCTTTCGGTTTGGCAGCCCCTGCATTTGTGAAACATGATCTTATAGAAGATGAGGATATTTTAAAGGTGGGCGAACGTTTACTGACTTAACTCTTGTGGAAAGGAGATGGAAGCTGTTGGAGAAGGACCTTGTGTATTCCCTCTGCTAGGACACAATTCCCGGATTCAGGCAATGTGCTGAGGAAATGTTGTCTGGAGCAGCTCTAAACAAGGCTTTACCAGAGCCTTCGGTCTGGCCTGCGCTTGTGATGCTGCGCTTCTGCTCAACGTTTGTTGTTGTGAACGTTTCCTGGCAGGGAAGTGAAGAATAGATTTTTGTCTGGCCCAAGCCAAGAGGAAACAATTAAATTTGTTAAATCCCAAATGCACCAACCCCCTCACCCATAGCCCACTCCCTCCCTTCAAGAATAAGAGGCCACATCTCTGTTTTCCTGGAAACAGTCGACCATCCGAAATTATATCTTCCCACGAACATTACAGGTTCAAAACGCCTTTTAATGGTGCAGTTTCTGGCCTGGCCTCCAGGAGGACTTCATAGAGTAGAATTGTAGAATTGCCAAGGCAGCTGTTCCCGTTCCATTGGATTAAAGAAGCTGCCCAGTTTATATATTTTGTACATCCAGCTCACCAAAGATCTGTGTTTTTACTTAAAAACAAAGTCTTTCTCTCTCACGTTATGTGGCATGTGCCAATTTCTAAAACCTATTAAGTTTTACCCTCAAGGGAACCTCTGTATTGACACATTAGCCTCCTCAGACTGATCCATCCCCACTCTTACCCTGCCCTGTACCTTGCCAGTCAGACGTTCAATCAAATATACCGATTCCTGACTCCCTCAATGAGGGCAACACGTCTCTGCAGTTAAACACACTGCCTGAGATATTTGAATTGGAAACAAACACCTGTGATCACAAAAGCCATTTGGCCTATCTTTGTCCATTCAATGGATTCGGGATCTATAGTTCCCTCAGCAGTCAGATGCTTCCAATTCAAAAAAATTGATTTTTCAGGACAAAGTGGTCTCATTAACCAGGGCCCCCTTCTGCTAAACTCCTCCACCACCAACTCATTTAGTTCACTCGCCATCTGTTCCTGGCCAGAACCAACTACTAAATGGGCAACGACGCTGATATCATGGAAGTCAGAATGAGTGCAGCTCCAAGAACATTCAAGAAGCTTGACACCATCCAGCACAGAGCACCCACTTGATCAGCACTTCATACATCATCTTAAACATCCACTCAGTTCGAAAGCAGAGTGATATTGGACAGGGAATGTTAGTTTTGTTTCTGTCTCCACACCTGCTGCCAGACCTATTGAGTTTCTCCACGATTTTCTGCTTTTATTTCAGGTTATATTAAACATTTCACTCCCTCTGGTACCAGTGCAAAGTGGCAGCAGTGTGTACCTTCTCCATGAGGTATTGCAGCAAGGTATCTTCAACAGCACATTATAAACCTTTGACCTCTAACATATCGAACAAGGGCAGCGGATGCATGGGGACACCACGCCCTGCAAGTTCCCCTCCAAGCCACTCACCATCCTGGCTTGGAAATATATCGCCGTTCCTTCACTGTCAAAATCCTGGAACTCCCTCCCTAAGGACATTGTGAATGTACCCACACCACAATGCAGCATTTCAAAAGAGCAGCTCACCATCACTTTCTCAATGTGAACCAGAAATGGCCAAACAATGTTTATCTTCCCGTCGATGCTCTCAGTCTGCTGAAAGCAGCTATAAACTCTTCAATCCCACTGCAAACATAAATCAGCCTCTGTGTAATTTTGATAGGTGAAAGTGACTCACCAGTCTGATTTACATCTCTCCTTTTTTTTAATTCATTGCTGTTGTGTGGATTCACTGTCACCCATTTTAACTTATCAGACAGAGTCAAAATGACCCAATGGGGCCTTCCTGTGGTGCAGTGGTAGTGTCCCTACTCCTGGGCTGGGTAGGCCCAGGTTCAAGTTCATGTGTCCCAGAGGTGTGTAATAACATCCCTGAACAGGCTGATGAGGAAAATAGGTGAAATGATAATTTTAGGCAAAACATTTGGCCGAGTGTCATTGGAGAGAGTGCAAGCTGTATCCCTCAGTGCTCTTGATGCCTTTAGAGAGAGGTGGGTACCACAGGGGATGCAGTGCTATATTTCCCCCTCCAATTCCATTTTGATTTAGCTCCTAAGTGTTCTCTCTCCCTGCCCTCCCTCACTTTTGATCGTCTGAATTGTCCAGAACGGACTATGCTTGCAAATACTCAAATGGTTACGCAGGTGATTTTACTCGTGGAAGTTGTTGGTTTTAAAAAATGCAGAGAAAAAAGGTCACATTGACTTTGGTGGTGGGAAGGTCACTCATTTGTGTGTGATAACACTTCTGGGTAGAATATAAAAAAAGAAAAGGGAGCCCATTAAAGGCTCTTGTGGCACAGTGTTACTGTCCCTGCCCCTAGACCAGGCAAGCCCCACCTGTTTCAGAAGTGCGTAATGATATCTCTCAGCAAGCTGATTAGGGGGAAGAAAAATGAAGGGTTTTTTTGTGTTTAAATGATCCATTGCGGTTGACTTCTGTGTCACTATTAACTAAATATCCTGGTCCTCATTGATCCTCCTATGTGCTGCCCAGAAGCATTGAGTTTAAAATTGTCATCATTATCTTCAAAGCTTTGTGTCGTTCCTCACCTGGCAACCCAATTTAACCTTAACCTTTCTCACACCTTTCAGTCTTCGGATTCGGACCTGGCCTTTGTCTACTATTGGTGACAAACACCATATCCCTACACTGTGGTTATCTCTTCCTAAAGTCTTTCACCTCTCCCAGAAACATGCTTAAGATCCATCTTTTCAATGACATTTTCAGTCGCTTTGCCCAATATCATTGGTTTATTCTAATTCCTTTTCCTTACTTTTTCTAAAGCACTGAATAGGCAAGATCTTTTTCCCAGGATGGAGGTCCAAAACTAGAGGGCATAGGTTTAAGGTAAGAGGGAAAAATTTAAAAGGAACCTAAAGGGCAACTTTTTCACGCAGAGGGTAGTACGTGTATGGAATGAGCTGCCGGAGGAAGTGGTGGAGGCTGGTACAATTACAACATTTAAAAGGCATCTGGATGGATACATGAATAGGAAGGGTTTAGAGGGATATGGACCAATTGCTGGCAAATGGGACTAGATTAAATTTAGGATATCTGGTTGGCATGGACGAGTTGGGCCGTAGGGTCAGCTTTCATGCTGTACAGCTCGACGACTCTGTGACTCTTGACAAAGGACCTCATACTATTTGCTACACTAAATTACCTTGAAAGCCCTCATCCAAATGTAAGTTGCGTGCTGGACAAGTACCAAGAAATTTAGGAATGGCTTAATTCTCTCGTCAACATGGTTCAAAGCCTAGCCTGTAAGATAATAAGTTTGTACCTACTTTGCTTGCAACCCCTGAACTCCATAAGGTTGGAGCAGATACTGGTGAACTGTCTTGTCCCTCAGCGTTCCAGCCAGCTTTATTTTCTTTCTTGATCTGTGGAGGTTGATGATGTAAATGGTAATGGATCCTCGCAGATAATTGTGACTGAAAACCAGTGAGACAGCAGAATTAGTCGTTGCAAAATGCGTCCTCTTAAGTGACTCAAGTTGCACAGTAGCTACATTTAGTTACCGCAGAAAACAAAGTGTCATTGACAGAGATCATGGATCTCCTGCTATGAATCCCTCGTTTCTCCCCAATCACGGCATGTAATGAATTTCCTGAATAACGTAAGGGTTTTTCTTTTAATGCCTTCACTCTCCTACTTGGAAAAGCACCACCCACATTCATATCCCTCAGTACATCCCAACATCAGTCACCGCTTTGTCTTTGTACCCATGTGCGCTTGTCCTGGTTCATCTTGAAATAGTGTTTCAGAGGGGTTTTTTTTCTTTCAGTCAGTTGTTCACAGGACACAGGTACCACTGACAAATGCAGCATTTATTACGCAAGTCCCTAATTGTCCTTGAACTTGTTTGCAAAGGTCATCCCAGAGGCTAGTAAAGAGTCAACCACATTGCTGTAGGGCTGGAGTCACATTAGGTCAGCCTGGGTAAGGGTGGCAGAATTCCTTCCCCGAAAGGAATTTTACAGGAACTGATGATAGTTGTCTGTGATGTGATACTGAGACCAGCTTTAGTAACTGATTAAAATCCCTTTTGTTTCACTCGTGGGATTTGAACCTGTTTCCCCAGAGCAGCAGCTTAAGCCCCTGAATGACTAGTCCAGCAAATATCACCACTACACCATTATCTTCTCTCCTTTCCTATGTCATTTTATATCATGTGCAGCTCAATAAGACCCACTTTTCATTGTCACTTTCAATCCTGAGTTTGCTATTCAGAGGTGTAATCATATCAGCCAGGACTTTACACTCAGTGTTGAAGAAACCTCTGTCTGGTGAACCCAGAGACATTTGCCTCAAAGATCTCCATGACCTGGATTTTCCTTTCGTGACATGTGCTTGAATAGGGCACTAAATCAAAAGGATCTCCAGACAGGCATCCAGGATGTTGGATGATTATTTGGTTAGAAATAGAGTGGAAGGGTGTAGGGAGAAAGCAGGAGATTGGCACCAGGTAACGATGTTCATTTGAAGAGCTGGCGCAGGCACGATGGCCTGAATGGCCTCCTCCTGCACTGTAACAATTCTGTGATTCTATAAGTGTGATGGCATTAGGCATAACATCCAATCACATTGAAGCATTCTCACAGACACCAAAGCAGGAAGTCAGAAGCTCTGAATCATTTTATTTTTAATTTGAGAATTCAAACAGCAAAATCAATTACAGATTGATTATTTGAGAAAAAACACAATTATTTAAAACTTATATTTTATCATTAGGGAGAAATTTGACATTCCACAGCGCCTCAGGGACAATGGAAAACTTTAGTAGTAATTATGAAGTTGGTATGTCACTTCAAACTAATTTAAACCTCACCAAGTAAGGTGCATGTTTTTCTAAAGAAGGGTCACTGGACCTAAAACATTAACTCTCTCCGTAAATGTTACCAGATCTGCTGAGTTTCTCCAGCAATTTGTGTATTGTTTTCATAGTTTTCTGCAATGGTGTAAGAATAGAAGTTAGCATCAGTTTGTAGATTTCAGTCTCAAAAGTGCATCTTTTGGAATGTCCTGACGCCATTGTTCAGCAGCGTTGGGATTTCTGTGTAGATCCACGCATTTACCTCCATCAGATGCTGTTATCAGTCTCAAGGATGTAATGACAGTGAAAGCTGGTAGCATTGCTGTCAGTACCATCTCAAAACTCAAGCTGTTTGGAGACAGTCGGGGGAATTCTGAGATTTTGGTTGAGGAAAAGGAGGAATGTAATGCATTTTTGTGGGGACTTTTGTCCATGAAAAACGTCAATGCTGCATTGTGCACGTGAAGATCCCTTGCTACTTTAGAAAAATACAACTATGATTGACAATTTAGCGTTAAGGATTATAGCTATGAAACCAAGTCCAACCACTTGGTGGTGTCTATCCCATGCGCTGTAGCATTATTCCATTCCCTGATACTTTGAAGCAAATTTGGAATTTTTATTACCAAAAAATCAAAGCATAACGAGTGGAGCAAACAATTATTTTAAGTATAGGTAAAGGTCATTGATTGATATGGAACATTAGCTCTGTTTTTTTCTCTTGATAAACCATAGAAATGAGAGAAGATAGTACAGAAGGGGGCCATTTGGTCCAACTTGTCCACACCAACTCAAAGACACCCAGAGGTCCTTTCTGTCCTCGAACACGACCCATAGCCCTGCAGCTTACATCACTTAAGGTGCAGATCCAGGTACTTTTTAAAAGAATTGAAGGTCTCTGCTTCCATCACCAACTCAGGCAGCAAATTCTGAACACCCATCACCCGCTACGTAAAAAAAGCTTTTCCTCACATCCCCTCCAATCCTTGGCTTCAATCTATGACTCCTGGTTTTTGAACTCTCAGCCAAGGGAAACAGGTTTCTCCTGTCTACTCTATCTCTACTCCTCACAGTTTTGTTATACCTCGATAATATCACCCCCTCGGACTTCTCTATTCCAAGGAAAACAATTTCAATCTCTCCAATCTCCCCTCGTAACTACAGTTCTCCAGCCCTAGCAACATTCTAGTAAATCTTCTCTGCACTCTCTCCAGAGCAATTATGTCCTTCCTGTAATGTGGTGACCAAAAATGCACACAATACTCCAGTTGAGGCCTCACCAGTGTCTTATACAGTTTCATTATATCCCTATTTTTGTATTCTATACCTCTGCCAATGAAGGAGAACATTCCATATGCCTTCTTTACAACCTTATCTACTTGTGCTGCTACCTTTAGGGACCTGTGCACTTGCATGCCAAGATCTCTCACATCGCCTACCCCTCTCAGTATGTTCCCGTTTATTGTGTATTCCCTTTTACTGCGTGACCTCCTGAAATGCATTACCTCACACTTATCAGAGTTGAACTGCGTCAGCCACTTTCCTGCCCACTCCACCAGCCCGTCTATATCACTTTGGAGCCTACAGCTAACTTCTACACAATCCACCACACGGCCAATTTTTGAGTCGTCTTCAAATTTCCCAATTGTGTGCCACCTCCCCGCCCCCTCACCCCACTCAAATCCAAGTCCAAATTGTTAACGTATAAAACAAGCAGCAGGGGTCCCACCAAGCCCTCTGGAACACCACTTGTAACAGCTTTCCAAATGCAAGGCAGCCATTGACCATTATCCTTTTTTTCCTGTTACTAAGACAACTCTCGATCCAGTTTGACACCTTATCCTGTATCCCAGGGCTTTTACTTTTGTGACTAGTCTGCCATGTGGGATTTTGTCAAATCCATTACTAAAATCTATGTAGATAACCACCACTGCTTGACCCTCATCAAACCTCCTCATCATTTCCTCAAAGAATTCAATCAAATTTGTAAAGCATGACCTTCCTTTAACAAAGCCATTGCGACTATCCCTTACTAGTCCATGCCTTTCTAAGTGACAGTTTATCCTATCTCTCAGGATTGATTCTAACAATCTGCCCACTACTGAAGAACTCCTAACAGGCCTATATTTGTTTGGCATTTCCATTGTACCCTTTTTAAACCACAGAACTACATTTGCATTCCTCCAGTCCTCTGGCACCTCACCTGTATCTAGTGAAGACTGGAAAATAATCCTCAGAGCATCTGTTATTTTATCCCTGACCTCCTTCAACACTCCGGGAACAATCCATCCAGCCCTGGTGACTTATCAACTTTCAAGGATTCCAACCCCTCAACACTTTCTCTCTCATTATAATTATTTTGTTCAATATTTCACACTGCTCCTCTTGGATTACTATATCCACATCGTCCCTTTCCGTTGTGCATATGGAGTTGAAAAATTCACTTAAAATTCTCCCCATAACATCTGCATCTTTGCACAAGTTCCCTTCTTCATCTCTGATAGGTCCCACATTTTCCTTTACTATCCTTTTGTTCTTTACATATTGGTAAAACAACTTTGGGTTTTCCTTTATCTTGCTTCCTAATATTTGGTTCATGCCCTCCCTTTGAATTTACTTGATCTATACTCCTCTTAAGTTTTTTGTGACTATCATAAGCTTTCTTTTTCTGTTTAATCTCCCCCTGTATTTTTCTAGACAAACTTGGGGGTCTAGATTTGGGTCTAGAAATCTACTGTAGGCTTTCTTTGAGAGAATTATTTAATTAGTACCAGTTCCTTCATCTTCACCAAGAACCTTGCAAATTTGCATGTGTATCTTTAGACACACATCTGTAGTCACATTGGTGGTGGCAATGTCAAAGCACCCAACACATGTTCAGGATATTTGAGTTAAACGCTGATCTTGTAGATGGTGCAAGTTCAGTTTGATTTAAAAAAATGGAGTTAAAGCTAGTTTCTTAGAATCCCTGCAGCGCGGGAGCAGGCCATTCGACCCTTCAAGTCCATGCTGACCCTCCGAAGAGCATCCCACCCAGACCCACAACTTTGCATTTCCATGGCCTATTCGCCTAACCTGCACAACTTTAAACTGTGGGAGGAAACCCATGCAGACAGTCACTCGAGGGTGGAATCGAACCTGGGTCTCTGGTGCTGTGAGGCAGCAGTGCTAAGCACTGAGCTGCTGTGTCACCCCAAAGGTTTAATGACAACCATTATTTTAAGCATCCATCTCTCACTAATATCCTTTAGGGAATAAAATCCTGCCTTTTTTTTACCCAGTGTGCCTCCAGACCCATGGCTATGTTGTTGACTCTTAACTGCCCTCTGAAATGGGCTAGCTCAGGGCAGTTAGGGATGGGCAATAAATAAAGACAGCAAGACCGATTTCAAATGAATTAATTAACACCAAAAGCTCTCGGTCTTTGATTTGAAGAAGATTAGACACAGTGCAGCTCAGCATTTATCATTCAACCAACACAGATGAACTGGCCATTTATGTTTCTGGGCCATTTATGTTTCTGGGCGCCATTTTCTGCCCAGATTTAAAAATAATGCATTGGCCCTAAGTTGTTTAGAATGCTCTGTGGATGTGCAAGGTGCCAAAACACTCACATTCATTTATTAAGGCTAGGAAGTTCTGAAACTAAAGGGTAAAGAGTCTTTTCTCTCTTGCCTATGCCCCTCAGCAACATCACTGAAAACAGATGATTTGTTCAGACAACATTGTTGCTTGTGGGAGCTTGCTGTACCTAAATTACCTTCTGTGTTTGCTACGTTACAACGATGGTTACACTTTGTTTTATTGCTGCTCAGATCTCACAAAGGCACTGCGCCTTTAAGACAGCTAGTGGACATCACAAAATGTGACACTACTATAAAGGCTTGCTACCCTATTCCGTGCACAGTCATTCATCAGTTGGATATGCAGTCAGTCTCTTAGTCAGCTAGTCAATTATGTTTATAATATAGTAGTAATTTAAGTAAACATGCAACCCTGATTGTGTATGTAATTCTGAGATGTCTAATGAGTGTACACAGTCACTTGTTAATAAACTTGAAAATACCTATCTCAATAAAAGCCTGACTCTCTGTGGTATATGTTACATGGGCTGACGTCAAGAAAACCTTAATAATGCCTCTAAAGAACTTAATTGTCTGTAAAAACCAAAAGAACTGTGGATGCTGCAAATCTGGAACAAAATCAGAAGTTGCTGGAAAACAAGGTGTAGAGCTGGATGAACACAGCAGGCCAAGCAGCACCAGAGGAGCAGGAAAGCTGAAGTTTCGGGTCTAGACCCTTCTTCAGAAAACGTTGCTGGAAAAAAGTTGCTGGAAAAGCTCAGCAGGTGTGCCAGCATCTGCGGATTAATGTTTCAGGTCCCATGACCTGAACGTCGAGGAGCTCTGAGGAAGTGTCACTGGACCCGAAACATTAACTCTGATTTTTCTTCACAGATACTGCCTGACCTCTGAGCTTTTCCAGCAAATTCTGTTAATTGTCTGTAAAACATTTTGGGGAAATCCTGTGGTTGTCACTAGATAAATGTGAGTCTTTCGATCACACTATTATTTTCTCTGCTCTTTTTAACTTTAATGCACACTTGAAACTCGGTCTCTTTCTCTCCACAGATTATTCCAGCACTTTCTGCTTTTATTTCAGACCTCCTGCATCTGCAATATTTTGCTTTAGGTTTTTATGTTAGCTTGACAGTATCATGGTCACTGATAACAGTTTATAAGTTCCAAATATTGTCAATTCAATTTAATTTCTCAAATGGCAATCGTGACATTTTAGCTCATGTTTCCCAGGTAACAACCTATAATAGAATGGCTACAGTACTGTAGCCCAGACATGTGTATCTGATTTAGTTTCTTTCTGGGAAAGCATAGAACTGATTTTAATGCAGTAGTTGATGGGAGGCAGTGAGGGTGGCCTGTGGAACATGCTGCAAGGCTATCGATGGGACTGAGTGTTGAGTCTTTACTTTGAAAACAGGAATTATGAAACCATTTTATGCTTCTCTTTGGGATAGTCAACAGGAGTAGCACATTTGATTACAATCAGAAGCTTGTTTTGAAGTGGGTTTTACCAGGATCTTGGCAGAACTAGTGAGAAGCTCTGGAGGAATCATTTAAGCATTTTGTATACACAGAGTCATTGAGCTGTACAGCATGGAAACAGAACCTTCGGTCCAACTCGTCCATGCTGACCAGATATCCTAAACAAATCCAGTCCCATTTGTCATCATTTGGCCCATATCCCTCTAAACCCTTCCTATTCATGTACCCATCCAGATTCCTTTTAACTGTTGTAATTGTACCAGCCTCCATCACTTCCTCTGGCAGCTCATTCCATACACGCAACACCCTCTGCATGTGAAAGTTGTCCCTAAGGTCCCTTTTAAATCTTTCCCCCTCTCACCTTAAACCTATGCCCTCTCGTTTTGGACTCCTCCACCTGGGGAAAAGATCTTGTCTATTTACCCTATCCATGCCCCTCATGATTTTATACACCTCCATAAAGTCATCCCTCAGCCTCTGATGCTCCAGGGAAAATATCCCCAGCCTATTCAGCCTCTCCCGATTGCTCAAACCCTTCAACCCTGACAACATTCTTGTAAATCTTTTCTGAACCCTTTCAAGTTTCACAACATCTTTCCTATATGAGGGAGACCAGAATTGCGCATAGTATTCCAGTAGTGGCCTAATCAATGCCTTGTACAGCCGCAACACGACCATTCTCCATTTTCATTTTTGCACAGATGATTTGGATACACCTTAGAGTGATCCTCCGTACAGTAAGGTACTGAAATAGTGTGGGATTCAAGAGTTAAATCATCTCCATAATTACAGAACATAGAATATAGGTCAGTGCAGCACAGTACAGGCCCTTCGGCCCACAATGTCGTGCCGAACTTTTACCCTAAACCTAAGGTCTATCTAACCTCCACCCCTACCTTATACTATCATCTTAGCATCTTCCTTCATTCCTAGCATTCCTAGCCTTTGAATCAGGAATTGAAACTGCGTGCAGTGCATACTAATCTTCATCAAAGCACCACATTTCTGGCAAACCAGTTACAAATGAATTGGTTAATATATGCTGCCTTTTTTTAAACCTGTGTGGGATTCTTGGATTTACTCTGTTAGAAAATGATCCATGTATGTAAATTGCATGGATGCCAAAACAAACCTTTGGGCTATTAATGGATAGAGTATAGAGCCAATGCAGTGAATGTGACATTGACGGACTTTCACAAGATGCCAAAAAGGTGCCACTTGACACTAGTCGGGCAATGTCAATTTGGGGGACCATAGTTGAGAATGGCTGTACAACAGAGTTTGCAATATTGGAGTTTCTCAGACAGAAAGATTGTAGGAAATGGTGTCTTACAGGAGTCTATGCTGGAAGAACCATTATTTGCCACATGCATAAAAATCACTGGAATAAAAGACATATTTTGTCAAAACTTTCACCTTGTCCTCGTCTGGACAATCACCAGAATAAACAGCAAAGCCAATATTATACTGTATGAGAGACAATGATGATTGGTTGGCAAATGGCAGAGGCATTGCCATGCAGAATGCAGCAGTTAGTGATGATTGATAGTTAACTACCAGGCTTTGTTTGGATTTCAAACCAGCCAGGTTGACTCAGACTGATCAGGACACTGTCCCAAGAAATGAACCAGTGACTGGATGAGACTTATTTTGTTGAGTTGAAAGATGTGCAGTGCTCTCCTCTCATACTCTACGAATATGGGTCTGCCTATTTATTGGTCTTCTTGCAAATTGTGCTGATGAGTGCAAGATGGAAAGCTCTGACAAAATGTTTTCTTTACCAGCAATACTCAAGTGCTATACTAGCAAATGACAATTGACATACGTAAATGTTTTGAACTTAAACTTTGGAGATCTTGTGTTGCAAGTTATGAGTGGCATTGAATTAGAGAATTTTGTTCCTGATATGGCTAACTGCATCAAAATACACAAAAGAGCATCTATGAAATTCAATACTAAGTGGCTCATTTTGGTAAGAGGAATAAGGGGACTGCTTTCTCCTTAGAAGGTAAGAAATTTCAGTTCCAAGGGAGGCTTGACGCACGCAGAAGAGAAATACAGTGATATAGGCACTAACAGGAAGCATTAAACAGAGTGGCAAGGGGCTTATCTGATGTATAAACACAAGCAGAGGCCTGTTGGGTCAAACAGCCTTTGGATCTGTCCTATGGATCTGCTGTAACTATATAATGTCACTGTTCATGGCAACTTTCTACATAAACATCCATTGTAAGCCTTGCCCACAATTTAGAATCACTTCACAGACTGTGAAGCGCATTGGTAAACCCCGACAAAGGCAAAATATTACAAATACTGGAAATCTGAAACAATCCTGGAGAAACTCACTGGGTCTGGCAGCAACTGTGGAGAGAAGAATAGAGCTGATGCTTTGAGTCTGATATCACTCTCCATAAATACTGAAATGTGGTAAGCATTGTATAAACCTTCAATGCCCAAAAAAGGATGCAACTAACACTTGAAAACCAGAATATGATTCAAATGTGAATGGATTTTTCTAAATATAGGCTTTTTTAAGGACTCTCGCCACCTCGTCCTTTTGTATACAGCAATGATATGCAGCCTCAGATTTTTCTTTTTTGAACAGTAGCTATTTCCATTAAGGTGTTGAGTCATACAGCTGACCTTAGACTATTACATCCGAACATTGACAGACTGTAAAGGCCTTAGGCCCTCCATAACATGCAGTGCATAGCGGGGCTTCCATGCTATAATGTATCGCATGCTATTACAGCACAGGAAACCCTCTCTTCATTTTCTTTTTGCTATGTGTTTATATAATTGTCCAGCCTGTTTCCAATCTTTCCAGCTGAGGTGCAACTCCCATATTTTACTGTGGAACTCCCCTTCCTCAGTGCCTCGTAGCTGTAACATATTATACACCCTGGAGTCATAGAGACATACAGCACGGAAACAGACCCTTTGGCCCAACTGGTCCATGCTGACCACTAGCTCCACCTGCCTGCACTTGGCCCATATCCATCCAACCCTTTGCTATTCATGTACTTATCCAAATGTCTTTTAAATATTGTAACTGTATCTGCAATCACCACTTCCTCTCGCAGTTCATTCCTCATATGAGTGCGCTGCATACAAAAGTTGCTCCTCATGTATTTAAACTTTTCTCCTCTCACCTTAAAACATGCACCCTGGTCTTGAAATCCCCCACCCTAGGGAAAAGACATGTACCATTCATCTTATCTATACTCCTCATGATTTTATAAATCTCTGTAAAAGCACCCCTCAACCTCTATGCTCCAGTGAAAAAAAGACCCAACCTATCCAGTCTCTCCTTCTAACTCGAACCCTCCATTGCCATAAATCTTTTCTGAACCTTCTCCTTCTTAATAATATGATTCCTATAACAGGGTGGCCAAAACTGAATACTGTATTCCAGAAGAGGGCTACATAACTGAAAGTGTAGGGATCCAGATATACTGCCACCAAAGCCATTTCCAGTGCTGTCCTGAAGTTAATTATGGGTGGAGGGTGTTCTTAATTCATTATGGTGGCACTAGCCGGGCCATCATTTATTGCCCGTCCCTAGTTTCCCACGAGAAGGTGATGGTGAACTGGAATTTGTCTTACGTTGTTTTACAATGCCCTAACCCTTCTCTTGGAGAGTATTTAAGAATTCTTTGAGAACAGCTTTGGAAAAATACCAACATGTTCAGTTGATCTTGCTACTCATATATTGGCTGGCACTATTGTCTATTTAAGTATTGAAGAGCTTTTTGAATACAAGTCTAGTTATCCAATATTTGTGAGCTCCCCATTCTAATAGAATTCCTACTGTGTGAAAAACAAGCCATTTGGTGTATCGAGTCCACACTGATCCTTTGAAGAGCATTCCACCCAATCTCTGTAGCCCTGCATTTTCCATGGTGATTTTTTTTACACAGGGGGTGGTTTGCATGTGGAATGAACTTTCTGATGAAGTTTTGGATGCAGGTACAATTACAATGTTTAAAAGAAATTTGGATGATATATGAATAGGAAAGGTTTGGAGGGATAGGGACCAGGACAAACAGGTAGCACTAGCTTAGTTTGGACCAAAGGGTCTGTTTCCATGCTGTATGGCTCTATACATTATGGGCCATCTAGCATGCCCAATCCACCTAACCTGCACATCTTTGTACTATGGGAGGAAACCAGAGCACCTGGAGGAAACCCACACAGACAGTGACCCAAGGATGGAATTAAACCGAGGTCCCTGGTGCTTTGAGACAGCAGTACTAACCACTGTGCCACCCTTACTGAATACTAAGTGCAGCATGTGGAAATGGAGGAATTGTCACCTCTCACTAAAGTGCAACTTCATAGAAAAACTAAAATAAAATGTGTGAAAAACACATTTGAAGATTATTCACCAAATGTTGCCATTTTGTAATCCTATTCTGTAACAAATTTCAATAAGTTCTAAAGTTTGATGCACTATTGGAAAATCTCTCTTGCAGTACAGATAAATGTATAGCAGTTATGGAATAAATAGTTATTTTTTAAAATAAATTATACTTGTAATTTTGAAGGTTTGAGTTTAATATAAAAATAAAACCCCTACCACTATCCAGATGTATCCACTTATCCATCTCATTGTGGCAAAGCCTTGGAAAGTGACTAAATCTCAAGTGCATCTCAGTGCTGTTTTGAAATTGTTTGTCTCCCTACATTCTGTGCTTCCTTTTGAAAGTGTAACTCAGATTGGGATCTTACTTAAGAGGGACATGTAACTCTAGGCATGACCCGATACACTATGTGTCCAAAACCACAGCATGTAAAAACACCAATATCTTGTAGCATCTCATAGGGAATATACTAATGAAAACATGTAAATGTTTCTAAATGGAAAAATGGAGAGAAACTAGAGAAGGATCTGCTGCACAAAACGTTAACGCACATCCAGTATTGAGGAAGGCGAATGGAGTGTTGGCCTTTATTAAAAGAGGAACATAGGAACAGAAGTAGGCCTTTCAGCCCATCGAGCCTGCACCACTATTTAATGCTATTTAAGCTGATCAATGACTTCAATGTCTCTACAAGCGTTATGCTTTGGTAACCAACAATGTACCAACCTCTACTTTAAATATATCCAAAAATCAAAACCCTCTGGAGTACAGAATTCTAAGATTGAAAGTCCTGTTTTTTTCCCTAAATAACATCCTCTTATTTTTAAATTATGCACCCTGCTCTAGATTTCCCAAGCAGAGGAAGCAGTTTACCTGTACCCAGATAACACAGTGTGGAGCTGGAGGAACACATCAGGCCAGGCAGCTACAGAGGAGCAGGAAAGCTGCCGTTTCGGGTCGGGGCCCTTCTTCAGAAATGGGGGAGGGGGAAGGGAGCCGGGGAATAAATAGAGAGAGGAAGAGTATGGCTGGGGAAGGTAGGTGGGATGGTGATAGGTGAGTGCAGGTAGACAGTGGTGGGGATTGGTCAGTGGGAGGGTGGGATGGATAGGTGGGAGAGAAGATAGACAGGTTGTGTCAGGCCAAGGAGGCGGGGATGAGAGGGAGGGTTGGTTATGGGATGAGGCCGAGGGTGGGGAGATTTCAAAAGTGGTGAAATCCATGTTTAGGCCATCGGGCTGTGGGCTCCCGAGGCGAAATATGAGGTGCTGCTCCTCCAGTTTCCGGGTGGCGTCATTGTGATACTGGAGGAGACCCAGGATGGACATGTCACCCAGGGAATGGGAGGGGGAGTTAAAATGTTTCATGACCGGAAGGTGTTGTTGTTTGTCGCGAACAGAGCGCAGGTGCTCTACAAAGCGGTCTCCGAGTCTCCACTTGGTCTCACTGACGTAGAAGAGGCCACATCGGGAGCAACGGATACAGTAGACCACATTGACGGATGCAAAGGTGATCCCCTGTCTGATGTGGAAGGTTTGTTTTCTGCCTTGAACGTAGGTGAGGGGTTAGATGTAGGGGCAGGTGTAGCACTTCCTGCGCTTGCAGGGAAAGGTTGGTGGGGTTAGCGGGAAATGTGGAGCGGACAAGGGAGTCGCAGAGAGAGTGGTCCCTACGAAAGGCAGATAGGGGTGGGGAGGGAAATATATCTTTGGTTGTGGGGTCAGATTGTAGGTGGCGGAAGTGGCGGAGAATGATATGTTGGATGCAGAGGTTGGTGGGGTGATATGTGAGGACAAAGGGATTCTGTCCTTATTTTGGTTTATGTTGGGGGAAGGCGATGTGAGAGCAGAGGTATGGGAGATGGTGGGCTTGAAATAAATGTCGGTTATAAGGCGGTCATCAGAGATGAAAACAGAGAGGTCCAGGAAGGAGAGAGAGGTATCGGAGATGGTCCAGGTGAATTTGAGGTTGGGGTGAAGGGTGTTCTTTTTTTCTTTTCTTTCTCACCCCTAGCCTTATCCCATGACCAACCCTCCCTCTGATCACTTGATGCTTTCGCTGTTTGGCGTGCAAGTAGTCCTGTTTGGTGGCTTCACCAGGTTGGAACCTCATCTTCAGGTGTGCCTGGCGCTGCTCCTGGCATGCCCTCCTGCACTCTCCATTGAACCAGGGTTGATCCCCTGGCTTGATGGTAATGGTTGAGTGGGGAATATACCAGGCCATGAGGTTACAGATTGTGCTGGAGTACAATTCTGCTGCTGTTGATGGCCCACAGCGCCTCATGGATGCCTAGTCCTGAGTTGAAGAAGGGTCTAGACCAGAAACGTCAGCTTTTCTGCTCCTCTGATGCTGCTTGGCCTGCTGTGTTCATCCAGCTCTACACCTTGTTGCCTGAGTTGCTAGATCTGTGCATAGTCTGTCCCATTTAGCAGGGTGATAGTGCCACACAATACGATGGGGGTTATTCTCAATGTGAAGGTGGGACTTCGTCTCCACAAGGACTGTGCGATGGTCACTCTTACCGATACTGTCATGGACAGATGCCTCTGCAGCTGGCAGATTGGTAAGGATGACGTCAAGTATGTTTTTCCCTCTTGTTGGTTCCCTCACCACCTGCCGCAGACCCAGTCTGGTAGCTATGTCCTTTAGGACCCAACCAGCTCAATCAGTAGTACTGCTGCTGAGCCACTCTTGGTGGTGGGCATTGAAATCCCCCACCCAGAGTGCACTTTGCACCCTTGCTACCCTCAGTGCTTCCTCCAAGTGTTCAACATGGAGGAGTACTGATTCATCAGCTGAGGGAGGACGGTACATGGTAATTAGCAGGAGGTTTACTTGTCCATGTTTAAACTAAGCCATGAGACTCCAGAGACAATGTTGAGGACTCCCAGGGTAACTCCCTCCTGACTGTATCCCACTGTGCCTCCACATCTGCTGGGTGTGTCCTGCAGGTGAGACAGGACATATCCAAAGATGGTGATGGTGTGGTCTGGGATATTGTCTGTCAGGTACAATTCCGTGAGTATATCTTTGTCAGGCTGTTCCCCAATTTTGGCATGAGCCCCCTGATGTTAGTAAAGAGACAGGGCTGAAAACGTTAGTTCCAACCGATCAGATACCGCATATTGTTCTTCTGATCTGAGATCCTCCCTTACTAATGTACTGACCCCAGCTCGTATTATCACCAGCACTGATAATTTCCTTTCCTTTTTCCTTCGTGTCCGTCCTTCCTAAATGTCAAATATCTTTGAATCTTCATCAATGTACAGCCATGGTATAAAAAGGAGGGTCATCTTGCTGCAATTGTACAGGGTGCTGAGATAAGACCACAGCTTGGAGTACTGTGCACCATCATGATCTTCTCACTGAAGGGAGGATACATTTCCATGGAAAGAGTTCAGAGAAGGTTCATTCAGCTGATGCCTGGGATGAAGGGGCTGTCTTATGAAGAAAGATTGAGCAGTTTGGATCTAGACTTATTGGAGTTTAGAAGAATGAGAGGTGATCTTGTTGGAACATGAAAGATATTGACAGGATGCTTCCCCTTGTGGGGAAGTTCAGAAATAGAGGCAGCAGTTTCTGAATAAGTGGTCCCCGTGTAAGATAGAAATGAGGTGGAATTTCAACGATCAGAGGGCCAGGATCCCAAGGATCTGTGTAGTCCAAGTCATTAGATATATCCTGACTGAGATAGACTGTAGCAAAATCAACTTTTACGGGGAACAGGATAGAAAGTGGATTCAAGGCCAAGATTAGACAAAACATGATCTTATTGAAGGGACTGAATGGCCTATTTCTGTTCCTGTTTCATACATTCTGAAGTTCTTATGTTCTGTGAGTAGCAATCCATTTCTCTTATTTGAAAGTTCTGAATAAATCCCTGTAGAAAGTATGGCGTGTATGCCATCATGCCAGTCTCCTTTATCAGAATTAGAGGGGGGACTTCTGGTGCTGTCGTAGTGCCACTATCCCTGAGCCAGGAGGCCTGGGTTCAAGTCCCACCTATTCCAGAGGGTATGCAATAACATCTCTCAACAGGTCAATTAGAAAATATTTCCTTTGCCTGAGGAAAAAGGGTTAAATAATAAACTTTAACAATCACTGCCTCCCTCAAAACTTAAATGATTTGTTAGGCCAAAGGATCCGAAGCAAACATCATTATGCATTTGTAATATTTTGATTAACTTGATTGCGGTTCAGAGAAGGAGTTTATTTTTCTCTTGACTGGCCATTTCTAATCTTTCAGATGGGGTGAATTAAGAGATACGCAATACTTCAGGAAAAGGACAATATGAACGATGGCAGAGAAACAAAACAAGTAAATCATCAGAAGGAACAGTCATTAGCTTTAATGTGTATCACATCATCTAATATGTGTATTCATGTCATTGGCACTGATGAAAGTTCTGGAACACTTATCTGTCAGAAAATTACCTTCAGCAAAGCCGGAACAATAGTGACTTCTGTCCCTTTGACAAGACAAAAAAAAACTATGATGCTCTTTGATGGCATTATTCACCTGTGAGGGGGCAGGGGGACAGTGGTGATGCAAAACAGAGATTTCTGGATGTCAACAATGGCGTACATTTACTTAGCTTTCAGAGTAATCCAGCCGCCTTTTGTCCTAGTCTTTGGCAAATCCTCTATTCCTTTGATATTATCCAAACTTGGCGTTCAAAGGGTTTGGATGTGCATTTTCTCTTATATTAATGAAGAGCAAAAACGCTGCAAATGAGACTTACTTGCGGATGTGTGTACAGTGGGCGTAGATTCTCAGCTTGTCCCTTATCACTCGCCCGGGCCTAGGTTTCCTCTGCAGGCCTGCCACTTGAACAGTGAGCACTTTGGTTCCCACCAGCCGCTTGTAAAGCAGTGAAAGCCAATAGTCCTGCAAGAAAGTCGAGAAAAAAAGGATATTTGTAGATATTTAAAACTAGTGTCAAATGGGAATTCAGAAAGATGATGAAGGCACGTTACTGTCTGATAGCAACGCATGATAACGAAGTGTCAACACACAGTCTATGTATTTGCAAACATTGTGGCCTTACACCTTGATACAGTGTGGAGCTGGAGGAACACAGCAGGTCAGGCAGCATCAGTGGAGCAGGAGAGTCAAAGTTTTGGGTCTACACCTTGGATGGGCAATAAATGCTGCTTCACCAGTGATGCCCTTATCCCGTTAACTAATAAAGGAAAAGGATTAGGTTCTGATGAAGGGTCTAGGTCTGAAATGTCAACTCTCCTACTCCTCTGATGCTGCCTGACCTGCTGTGTTCCTCTAGCTCCACACTGCATAGACTCTGCCTCCAGCTATCTCCGAATAGCCTTACACTTCCCTGATTTTGATTCCATTCTTATTTCCGGACTTTGCCTGATCCTCGTTTCCTTCTTTCTGAGACAGTTGTTTGCGGACATCTCCAAGTTTTCTGGAAAGTTGCATGATCAAATGCCCAGGGAGAGCAATCTACATTTTGACTTCTTTCTTTCCCACTTTTAAATACTTTTGAGGGATGGGTGGCATCTCAAGGGAAAGCAGCAGCAATCAAATTAGTAGCACTATGACTGGCACTGTTGTGCAGCAGGGAGGGTCAAAGTGGTGGCAAGCAGTAGTGGTAGGGGAACGCTATAGTCAGGGGCACAGGTAGGCATTTCTGTGCCTGCAAATGAGATTCCAGAATAGTGTGTTGCCTCCATGGTGCCATGGTCAAGGATATCTCTAAGCGGGCACATGACATTCTGAAAGGGGATGGTGAGCAGCCATAGGTTATGGTCCATATTGGTCAGAATGACATAGGCAAAAAGAGAGATGAGGTCCTGCATAGGGAGTTAGGGAGGAAGTTGAAAAGCAGGACCTCTAGGGTTGTAATCTCGGGATTACTTCCTATGTCACATGCCAGTGAGGCTAGGAATAGGAAGATAGTATGGTTAGATACATGGCTGAACAGCTGGTGTAGGAGGGAGGGCTTCAGGTATGTAGATAATTGGGATGTCTTCCAGGGGAGGTGGGGCCTATACAAGAAGGACAGGTTGCACCTAAAGTGGAGAGGCACCAATAATCTGGCAGGGAGGTTTGATAGTACCACTCGGGAGGGTTTAAACTGGTGTGGCAGGGGGTGGAAACCAGAGTAGTAAGTCAGCAAGTAAAATGACTAAGCAGGAGTCAGAGACTAAAGGCCAGTAAGATTAAGAGGAAGAATAGACAGGGAGAGATTACTGAACACAACAGGACTGGCAGTCAGAGGTGTATTTGTTTTAATGTGAGGAGTATGACAGGTAAGGCAGATGATCTTACAGGGTGGATTAACACATATGACTATGATGTTGTAGCTAATACAGAGAATTGATTGAGAGAGGGACAAGACTGGTAGTTGAACGTTCTGGGATTTAGATATTTCAGGCAAGACAGACAGGGATGTAAAAGAGGTAGTGTTACTGATGAGGGAGAATATCACAGCTGTACAGAGGGAGGGATCATCCAGTGAGACCAAATGGACACAGCTCAGGAAAATGTAAAAACAACAGGGTATTTATGGTGAGATAGTTAAAACTGCCGATGCTGGGGTCAGAGATATCACAGTATGGAGCTTGAGGAACACAGCAGGTCAGGCAGCATCAGAGGAGCAGGAAAGTTGACATTTCAGGTTGGGACCCTTCTTCAGAAATGGGAGAGGGGGAAAGGAGCTCAGAAATAAGTAGAGAGAGGAGGGGTGGGGCCGGGGAAGGTAGGTGGGATGGCGATAGGTGAGTGCAGGTAGGGAGTGGTGGGGATTGGTCAGTGAGGCAGGAGGAGCAGATAGGTGGGAGACAGGACCGACAGGTTGTGTCAGGTCAAGGAGGCGGGGATGAGAGGGAGGGTTGGACATGGGATGAGGCTGGGTGAGGGGAGATTTTGAAACTGGTAAAATCCACATTTAGGCCATCAAACTGTAAGTTCTCAAAGCAGAGTATGAGGTGCTGCTCCTCCAGTTTCCAGGTGGTGTCATTGTGACACTGGAGGAAGCCCAGGATGGACATGTCACCCAGGGAGTGGGAGGGGGCGTTAAAATGGTTTGTGACCGGAAGGTGTTGTTGTTTGTCATGAACAGAGCGCAGGTGCTCTACAAAGCGGTCTCCGAGCCTCCGATTGGTCTCACTGATGTAGAGGAGGCCACATCGGGAGCAGGGGATGCAGTAGATCATGTTGACAGATGTATAGGTGAACCCCTGTCTAATATGGAAGGTTTGCTTTGGGCCTTGAATGGAGGTGAGGGGGCAGGTGTAGGGGCAGGTGTAGCACTTCCTGAGGTTGCAGGGAAAGGTGCTGGGGGTGGTGGGGCTAGTGGGGAGTGTGGAGCGGACAAGGGAGTTGCAGAGAGTGCGGTGGGTGATTTTAACTTCCCCTATATTGACTTGGATTCACTTAGTACCACGGGTTTGGTGGGGAGAAATTTGTTAGTTGTGTCCAGGATGGTTTGTTGAAACAATATGTAAACTGTCTAATTAGGGAAGGAGCCATTCTAGACCTGGCACTGGGGAATGACCCTGGCCAGGTGATTGAAGTTTCAGTGAGGGAACATTTCAGGAATAGTGACCATATTTCTGTAAATTTTAAGTTACTTGTGGATAAGGATAATAGTAGTCCTTGGGTGAAAGTATTAAATTGGGGGAAGGCTAACTACCAGAATATTGGGCAGGAAATGGGGAACGTAGATTGGGGGTGGATATTTGAGGGTAAATCCACATCTGACATGTAGGAATCTTTTAAAGGTCAGTTGATTAGAGTTCAGGACCAGCATGTTACTGTGAAAATGAAGGATAAGGATGGCAAGATTTCTTGGGTGACAAGACAAACAGGGGAGGTGATGGCCTAGTGGTATTATTGCTGGACTGTTAATCCAGAACATGCTCTGGGAACCCAATTTCAAATCCTGCCATGGCAGATGGTGGAATTTGAATCCAATTTAAAAAATAGATCTGGAATTAAGAGTCTACTGATGACAGTGAATCCATTGTCGAGGAAAAACCCAACTGCTTCACTAACGCCTTTTAGGGAAGGAAACTGCCATCCTTATGGCCAGGCCTAAATGTGACTCCAGACCCACTAGCTGACTGATAACTGCCTTCTACGCAATTAGGGATGGGCAATAAATGCTGGCCTAGCCAGCAATGCCCTTATCCCCTGAATGAATAAAGGAAGAAGGGCAAAATGGATAATCTGGGCAATTACAGTCCACTGAGCCTTATATCAGTGATAGAGAAATTACTGGAGAAGATTTTTAGGGATAGAATTTACTCATGTATTGAAAAATATGGACTTATTAGCAATGTCACAATGCAGATGACACAAAGATTGGGGGAGCTGCAGATAGTGAGGAAGATTGCCAGAGGATACAACAGGATGTAAATAGGCTGCAGACTCGAGCAGAGAAATGGCAGGTGGAGTTTAATCTGGACAAATGCAATATAATGCATTTTGTAAGGTCTAATGCAGGAGAGAAGAATACATTAATGGTGGAACCTTAGCAGCATCAACATACAGAAGGATCTCAGCGCACTGGTCCACAGTTCCCTGAAAGTGGCAACACAAGTAGATAAGGTGGTCAAGAAGGCATATGACATGTTTGCTCTTCATTAGTTGGGGCGTAGAGTATAAAATTTGGTAAGTCATGCTGCAGCTGTATAGAACTTTAGTTTGGCCACATTTGGAATATTGGGTACAGTTCTGGTTACCACAGTACCAGAAGGATGTGGAGGCTTTAGACAGGGTATAGAAACAGTTTACCAGGATGTTGCCTGGTTTGGAGGGTATTAGCAATGAGGAAAGATTGGACAAACTTAGTTTGTTTTCACTTGAATGTCAGAGGCTGAGGGCTGACCTGGTAAAAGTTTACAAAATGATGAGAGGCATGGATAGAATGGATAATCAGAGTTTTTTTTTTCCCCTAGGGTAGAAATGTCAATTGCTAGGGGACATCGATTTAAAGTAAAATGGGGAAAGTTTATAGAAGATGTGAGAGGCAGATTTTTTACACTGAAGGTGGTAAGTACCTAGAACACGCTGCCAGAGGAGATGGTGCAGGCAGATACAATAGCAATGTTTAAGAGGCATCTTGACAGATATATAAATAGGCAGGGAATAGGGGGTATGCACCACGTAGAGGTAAAAATTTTTAGTTTAGAAAGGCATCGTGTGTCAGCTCAGGTTTGGTGGGCCGAAGGGCCTGTTCCTATGCTTTACTGTTTTTTGTTATCCCATCCGGAAAGCCAGCTTGCCTACCCTTAACTCTCACCGATTTGCCCCTTTTTCGCTTAGACAGAGAATAATGTAACATGGAACAGATAAACAAGCCTTCCTCCTATCTCTGTAGGATAGATGGTGACCAAGAATTCTAATGGGAAAGAATGTCCTGATGCATTTGTACCATTGCTGTCCATTGGATTCACTTGTATTAAATACTCAAGCTGGACCTGAGTTTGATGTGTTTCCATGGAATTGGGCTCCATCAAAATACAAACTATGATAACGGGCGAAACACCACTCACAAATGGAATATTTGGACCACATGGACTGCAGTAGTTCACGAATGGGTTCGTCACCACCTTCTCAAGGGGATGGGAAATAAATAGTATCTCAGCCAGCAATGTCCACAATCCATGATGAACAATTAAAAGGAAAATAATATAACATGTGACGGAACTGTAAATGTTTGCAGTAAATGATTAATAAGCCACATTGTGATAGCAGACTTGACTTCAGAGTGGGAAAGGACAGATAAACAAAATGGGCCTGACGGTTGACTGTGCACATCGAGAGATGATCCACTTTCTAGCATTTATTCCTGCAGTGACAACCTCAATGGAGAATATTTACAACCCATTAGCTCCCCTGTGCCCATCTTCGGACCAAGTGAGTAAACGATTTATGGGATTGGAGCATGTCATTCAACCGGCTTTAATAAAACAAGTGAAGTGATGTGACAGAGCCCTATTTTTATAGAAGTACTTATCATTAACATTTTATCATTAACAAGCTAGCATCAGCTCCTCTGTCATGCTTACGGCTTCTCCTCTCTTCCCATGCACAGCTTTCAATGCAGTTATAGTAACTATACATCCTACCCATCCTAAAGAGACAATATTCTGCAGGAGCTGACATTCAGTCACATAGAGGTCATTCAGAACCAAACCTGTTGGCTGGTTGTTTTTTATATAGTGGCTTGTGTTCCCTGAGAATAGACTGGGGACAAGGAAAACTAGAGGGGAGGGGACAGCAACAATGAACAGAACTGTAAAGAAGGTACACTTTGAAAAAAAAAATTTCAAGGTGCACTCAATGATTTTGGAGTTCAAGTTGTGAGTTTCTGTACTTTGTGAGATATAATTAGTCAGTTTACATAGCTTTAGGGCCTGTGAGTTTTCAAAATTCAATACAGCACAGGAACAGGCCCACCAGTTCATGTTGAATCCAGATTCTGTTGGTGTGAGCAGACAGTAATCTCAACACAACACAGTTAATCAATAGACAGCACCTAGGCAGAAGCTCGTGTCTGATTTCTTCCCTACAGCCAATCTCATTTATGAGACAGTTCTGTGTATTTGTCCCAGTAGGTACTGTTTCACATGACACGGTTAGGACCAAGCTCACCAACAGAATGCA
>NC_063351.1:46331304-46344688 GCF_021869965.1 Rhincodon typus | reverse complement strand
CTGTAATGTTCTATGTTCTATGTTCTATGTTCTAATGCAATATTATCAGATGGAGCTGATTCAGCCCCTGATTCAAATGTAGACATGGGTTATATTTTTAACTTTTTGGACATGTCATGCTATCATAATCTGAGTAATCACTTTATTCAAACAATGAAACCCAGCGATCGCTTCATTCATTAATAGTAGAACTGAACTTAATAAATCCAACTTACCCAAGGGATCTCCCCTCACCCCTTCAATCCCATGACACTGAGCTGCAATCAAAACTCACTCAGCATCCTATTTTCATGTTCTAAACTTTTATTGGGGAAATTAAGAATAAAACCTGTTATTAGGAACAATTTGGACACCATTGCACCCTTTAATATAACAAACGTGAGTCAAGACTTCTTTGTTGTTCTCTTGCCTCTGGTCAGAAGATTATGATTTAAACACTTCTCTAAAACTTTAAACGCACAAAATCTTTCCAGATTAGGTCATGGGTTTGGAAGGTGCTGTCAAAGGAACTTTAGTGAGTTGCTGCAGTGCATGTTTTAGATGGGACGTGGTGCTACCATTGGGTATTTGTGATGAAGGGAGTGAATGTTGAAGGTGGTGGTGGATGGGGTGGGAATCAAGTGGACTGCTTTGTGTTGAGCTTCTTGAGTATGTGTGGAACCACAGGAGAGAGAGAGATGGAGTGTAATTTGGATAAATGCGAGGTATTACATTTTGGTAAAACGATCAAGGGCAGGACTTATACAGTTAAAGGTAGGACTCAGAATGATGTTGTTGAACAGAGATACATAACTGTTTGAAAGGTGCATCGCAGATGGTTAAGAAGAGGTTTAGGACACTTGCCTTTATTGCTCAGACCACTAAGTGTAGGAGTTGGGATGTCATATTGAGGTTGTACAGGATGATGGTGAGGCCACTTTTAGATTACTGCATACAGTTCTGGTCGCCATGCTATAGGAAGGATATTATTAAATTGGACAGTGTGCAGAAAAGATTTACCAGGATGTTGCCGGAATGGAATGTTTGAGTTATAAGGAGAGGGTGAATAGGCTGGGACTTCTTTCACTGGAGGTAGGGGGATGAGGGGTAACCTTATAGAGGTTTATAAAATCACGGGGGACATAGATTTGGTGAATAGCAAAGGTCTTTTCCCTAGAGTGAGGGAGTTCAAAACTAGGCGGCATACTTTTAAGGTGAGAGGAGACATATTTAAAAGGGACCTGAGAGGTTACTTTGTCACAGAGAGGGGTGTTTGTACGTGGAATGAGCTGCCAGAGAACGTGGTGGATGCCGGTACAATTACAACATTTAAACGACATTTGGACAAGTACATGAATGGGAAAGATTTGGAGGGAGGCAGGCAAATGGGACTAGTTTAGTTTGGGAAACTTGGTTGGCATGGATATGTTGGACCGAAGCGCCAGTTTCCGTGCTGTATGCCTCTATGCTGTTGAATCTGCACGCATACAGGCAAGATTTACAGACAGAAAGATGGAAAATACCTTTTTAAAAGTGCAGGGAGTGAACGGTGAAGACCTTGGAAATAGGAACTTGTATTTTTTTGCATCACCACCAGCATTTTCCCTCACGTGGAAAGTAACACTGGGACTTCGGGAAGGGAAGACCACAAGATTCATTTCCAGTATAAAATATTGCAAATACTTAGGTATGAAGGTCGGCTCAAAGAGTTTGGACTGTCCATAAGAGGAAAAGATAAATTAGATCAAGGCTCATATGACGGCAAAGGAATAGATTGTGTTAGCAAAGGCAGCTTCATTTAACTTATTCAGTTCAGGAGGACTAGGATTGGAGTATGAGTCAGAATCCTGTGTGATGCAAGGTATAATAAGGCTCAATGATTGGTGGTGGTCCTTTATCCTAGAGAGAAGTTCACTCCCATTGAAGAGTTGCAAATTGGAAAGTGATCCCCTAGGATGCAGATCGTGCAGACCAGAATGTAGGAACTGGATGGAATCTTCAGGGCTATACTGATTCTCGGACTATTTTCAATCATTGAAAGGCATCCATCCCAATCTCCCTTTTTCTTTCTCTCACTATTCCAGCTTTGTTTCCATTTGGTATGCCATATCCTTAAACCTTTTGAAAATTGAGGGCGCTTCTCCCTTTTCAACTCCACTTTCTGTGGAATTGTATCCACTCTGGCAAAAAATTAACCAGAGCCAAGAATCTTCCACAAGTGGTTTATTCAACCAGTTGACTAATGATTGACATAGTACAACTAGGTCAAATTGTGACACAACTTTATGTAACTTATTAAGGTCACTGTGGCTGGATAGGTTATAGCATTGTCTTCCCACATGATTCAACATTAAAATTAAATTTTACTCTGGATGCAGACATATTGCTCAAATCAGTTCCAATGAGGGTCTGTATCTGTTCAGCATTTTCATAATTAATTTCTTAATTGTGAAAACATTCCTTAAACCATGCTATTTCCGTTATTTGGGAACATGTGGGATACAAAGAAAATATTTGTCTATTTATGAGATGTGGGCTTTGCTGGTTGGGCCAATATTTATTGCCCAGAGTCAGCCACATTGCTATGCGTCTGGTTTCACTGTACACCAGATCAGTTGAAGGATATTAGTGAACCAGATGGGTTTTTACTAAAATTGATAGTAGTTACATGGTCTCCATTGGGCTAGCTTCCTATTGGCTTCAATTTTCACCACTTGCTATGGTGGGACTTGAAATTATGACCCCAGGTTATTTGAAACAAAAACAGAAACTGCTGGAGAATCTCAGCAGGTCTGACAGCATCTATGGAGAGAAAGCATAACGTTTTGAGTTCAATGACGCTTCTTCAGACTCTCAGAGGTTTATAAATTGCTAGTAAAGTCATAGAGTCATACACCACAGAAACTAGACCCTTTGGTCCAACCAGTCCATGCCATACATAATCCCAAACTAAATTAGCCCCACTTGCCTGCTTCTGGCCATTATCCCTCCAAATGTTTCCTATTCATGTATCTATGCAAATATCTTTTAAATGTTGTAATTGTACCCGCATCCATCACTTCGAGTAAATATACCACTGCACTACCTCCATAACTGAGACATTTCCCAACAACAAACATGATACTACAGTGAATTCTCTTACAAACAAATTGACTAAATATTCAAACAAGGACAAAAAATCAGTCATTTCCACTGACACATTTCAATGTGTATCACCAAAATGTTGTCGGCTGAGTAAGGGCTTGGTCTCAGAATTAGGTTTCAGGAGCCTCCTTAGAAGATCAAGAGGCAGAGAAATTCATAGAATCCCTACAGTGTGAAAGCAGGTCATTCGGCCCATCGAGTCCACACCAACCCTCCGAACAGCATCCTACCCAGTCTCCACCCCCCTCCCCTGTCCCTATAACCCTGCATTTTCCCATGGTTAATCCACCTATCCTACACATCCTGGACACTATGGGCAATTTAGCTCAGTCAATCCACCCTAACCTGCACATCTTTGGACTGTGGAAGGAAACTGGAGCACCCAGAGGAAACCCACGCAGACATGGAGAGAATGTGCAAATGCCACATGGGTCTCTGGTGCTGTGAGGCAGCATGGCTAATCACTGAACCTCCGTACCATCTCAAATTTACAAAGGAAATTGCAGCATTAACAGCCTCAGCAGCTGAAGGTACTTCTGACAAAATCAGAGTGATAAGAATCAGGAACATGTTGCATATGGGTCTGGAAGGGATAACTCTGAGGGGGTGGGGGGAATGGTCCATAAAGACCACCTACTCTTGTAGTGTCATGTGGATTTGTGGGCAGAACAGCTTAGCATCTTGGAGGACTGAAACGTAACACTGGAGTTCTCCTCAGAATCACCGCTCATCTCCTTATAATCTGTCACCAGTGGCTAACATCCTTTATTTATTCATTAACGGGATGAGGACGTCATTGGCTAGGCAGCATTTATTATTCATCCCTAATTGCCCAGAATCAACCACATTGCTGTGGGTCTGGAGTCACATGTAGGCCAGACCGGCTAAGGATGGCAGTTTCCTTCCCTGAAGGACATTAATGAACCAGATGGGTTTTCCTGACAATCACCAATGGATTCGTGGTCATCATTAGGTTCTTAATTTCAGAATTAATTTTTTATTGAATTCAAATTCCACCATCTGCCATGGTGGGATTCAAACTCTGGTCCCCAGAATGTATTCCAGGTCTCTGGATTAATAGTCCAACGATAATACCACTAGGCCATTGCATTGACTATATCTTGTTAACTGTAAGAGGCTCTCCAAATTGGACCAGGAAGTGGTTTGGTTCCAAGCAGGCTGTGTAACTCCCTACACTTGAAGGGGATGGAGGCATGAGCTAGGAAAGGGTGAGTGCTGGAGATTGCATTAGGCTCCACCCAATCTGAGGACATCACACAGTCCTGTGTGGAGAGTGGCGGAAGATGGTGGGAGATCCCAGTGGCTCAGACATAACAATTCTGGTTGGTGTTAGTCTGAGTAGTTATGCCTAACTAGCCAAAGAGGATGATGCAAAATTGGCTGAGTGATAGGAAACTGAAAATAACGGTTAACGGATATATTTTCGAGCTGAAGGTTCAGACCAACCTCAAATCCATAAAACTATTTGAGACTTCTAAACAAAGTATTCCCTTCAACTTTACAACGCAAAATTATCTTTATTCAGATCGCTCTACAGCACAATACTGTGATTGGTGATGACTCACTGCAGTCAAACTTACAAAATAAGTGCAAACTTTCCACTCAGGTAAAAGAAACAATCCCAGAAACTGTTACTCATGATCTGTCTCCTATTTAATTTGGATCACAATGATGTTGAATCAACCAACATGCTAACCCATAACTGAACACACTGTTGTGTAGTGTTCACTTAACTTCAAGGGGCTGGTTAGCTCATTTGGTTGGATGGCTGGTTTGCAATTCAGAGTTCAATTCCCACATCATCCGATGTTACCATGAGGGACTGTCCTTCTCAACCTCTCCCCTCGCCTGGGGCATGGTGACCCTCAGCTTAAACCACCAACAGTTGTCTCTCGCTCTCTCTAATGAGAGAGCACCCCTAAGGCCTTGTAAGACTATGGGTGACTAAATATAGAAGGTGATCTCCAAAAAAACATAAACGCAACTATAATCAATGACTTACTGTTGTGACCCATTTACTTACAAACACTCCACATCCTTAACTACTAGCGAGGTTTCCTTGTCAGATCTTTATGCTAAATTTTCTTTGAATCTCAAATTACTACAGAGAAAAAGAACATTTATACAGTAATGAGAGAAAGGCCTAATTGAGTGTGTTCTCTCAAGGTTTACACTGAGATGCAGATTCCCATGCAATTTTGCATGTGGCAGTACTTAAGTCAGACCTTTAAAATCCCCTCGTTAGAAAAAGTCTTGAAGCATTTGCAGATATTGAGTAATGGAGGCAGTTATGCATTGTGGTGTTTGTTGTATACAGTTTAGCAAAAAACACAAATAACCATTTGTTAATGTGTAATTTGATCATAATTCTATAATAAGGGTACTGATTTCAATTTTAATTACCCTTGCCCTCTGATAACGAGGTATTAGAGGAGTTTATTTGAGGCTGAGTCAACTTATTAATCTACCTGTTCACTCTGAAACATGTTAGCAATAACTCAAAATTCACATCAAGCTGTGGCAGGGCAGGCAAAGGCAGTTTGAGGATACCATCAGTGCTGCATTAATGTAATGCCAGTGAGGATGACACCAAGAGTCAACAGAGGGATTTAGACAGGTTAACCAAATGGGCAAAACTTGGCAAATGGAATGTAATGTGGGAAAATATGAAGCTACGTACGTTGGCAGGCAGAAAAGGAGCTAATATTATTTAAATGGAGAAAGACTGCAGAAAGCTATAGAACAGAGGGATTTGGAAGTCCATGCCCATGGATCATGAAAAGCTAGTGTCCAAGTTCAACAGATAATAGGGACAGCAAATGGAATTTTGGCCTTGTTTGAAAGGGAATGGAGTATAAAAATAGGCAGGTCTGCCTAAAACTATTCAAGCGACTAGTTGGAATACAGATGGAATACTGTGAACAGTTTTGGGTCCCTTATTTCAGGGAAGATATTGGAGACATTGGAGGCAGTCCAGAGAAAGTTCACTACCCTGACGCCAGGTATGGAGGGATTATCTAATGAGGACAGGTTGAGATAAAGATGAGGAGGAATTTCTTCTCTCAGAGTGTAGTGAATCTGTGGGATTCTTTAACACAGATGACGGTCAAGGCCGGGTCATTAAAGCTGAGATCAATTTTTAATCAGTAAGGGAATCGAGAGCGATGGGGAAAAGGCAGGAAAGTGGAGTTGGGGATTATCAGATCAGCTGTGATCTCATTGAATGGTAGAGTAGACTCAATGAGCCAAATGGCCTATTTCTGCTTCTATGTCTTCTGCTCATAACACGATGGAACACAACAGTTAGCCAGGAGAGGCCAAGGAAACATTTTGTGGATTCCAATACATCAAGACAATGGTGTTAATTTTCCACGGTGAGATGATTATAATTGTTTGAATTCAGCATTGGGTAAAAACTGTTTGCACCATCAGCCTTGACTTTTCTGAATTCTCATGTACATGATTCTTGCTTTCTCACAGTGAGGGGGACGTGGATAATTCTTGTTCTGCTTTGGCATGGTGGGTTGTGGGGGGAGGTGGTTCTTGTTCTGATGGAATCACCCCCACATCTGTTACAAAGAGGCTGCCTCTAAAATAATGTTTAGGTGGGACCACGGCTACTACATTGGGCCAACTGCCTTAATGGAGTGGGCAGCCCTTCCATCCCCTTCACATTCCTATCCCTGGAATAGCTTCCCGTTGGTTGGAGGGTGTCAGGGCACCATCCCAGCACAGCTCCACTGCCCCCATTCTCACAGACCGCCTCCTCAAAGCCATTACCACAAGGAGATATCCAAGCTCCCGCAGCAACGCTAATCCAAAAAACCCAATTCACCAAACTGCGGCCTAGAACAGGGCTTCTCAAGATTGGGGTGAAGACCCCCCCCACATGAAATTCTGTGGAAATAAGCAACAATGGCTTCTATGGAGCTCTGATTGAGTTTGTACAGCTGTGTTCCCGCTTCACTATTGCAGTTCAGACTGAGAGCTCCCGACAATTTTCAAGCTCCCAAATGGGAATCACAGTGAGGAATCACTTACTGAGAAGGACTGAGTTAAAACAAATATTCCCAATTCCATTTGTGTGCTTCACTAGGGGCAGCTCCACATCAGGGGGTCAATATAATAAAATCCCTCCTGAATGGTCTAACCCAAACTAACTCTAGTTTCTTTACAGGGGTAAGAGCTAAACCGTTTTTGTCGTGGCCTGAGTTCAGATCTCCAATTTAAACATATTACACTTAATTACACTATCAGATCTGACCTTTCCCATCTGGAAGTGTTTTAGATTACATTGAAAATAATTTACCAACTAATTATTTTCCTAACATGCCCAGCAAAATTAGAACTGAAACTTTTACTTCCTGTGAACAGCTTTATTTGTGATACATTAACTTTTCTGGCTACTTTCTCTTCTGTTTAATTCTAGTTCTCCAACGGTAGAGCAAGGTTTTTTTCTGGCCTTGAAACAATTTAACTCTTTAGATGTCTATCTACAATCCTCTGAGTAAATGGGCCATTTCCACAGTGAATGGGTTATTCCAATCTCACCAGTGATTGATTGATCTACAAAAAGCTTTTCTCTCAATGTTGACTTTTGGGTATGATTTTGGTGGACGTTGCTTCTTTAGTGCTTTATTTTTTCGTCAACATTTTCCCCTCTCTCTCTCTCTTCATTTTTACGCTCATTGTGGTCTCTCACTTTGTCCACTCATCAGCCAGAAAGAAAAACCAGTAAAGAAATAGTAATGTTGAAAATGAATATACAAGGCTTTCTGGTCTTCCAGTCTGAAGTGCGCAAGATGTTTCATTCACTAGTTTCACTGCTTTTCCCCTTCCAGGCAAGCACTTACTTTGGGTTATGAGAGAGATAACATCTCGTTACTGGAATTTCTTAGGTCCCTCATTCAGTAAGAACTTCCCTTAGTCACAGGATTGTTAAATTATTATTCTCTATCCCGCCCAAGGTGGATGGAACGTTAACCTCCTAAGAGCAATGATCATCAACAATCTGTCCCGGACCACCCACATAGATGCGACTATCAAGAAAGCACAACAATGCCTCCTTCCTCAGGAGGCTAAGGAAATTCAGTATGTCCATAAGGACCCTCCCCAACTTTTATAGATGCACCATAGAAGGCATTCTACGTGGCTGTATCACGGATTGGTTCAGCAACTGCTCTGCCCAGGACCATAAGAAACTACAGAAAGTTGTGAACACAGCCCAGTCCATCACACAAGCCAACCTTCCATCCACTGACACTATCTACATTTCTCTTGCCCCAGAAAGGCAGCCAACATCATCAAGACCCCTCCCACCCCGGCTATAATCTCTTCCAACCTCTTCTGTTAGGCAGAAGATACAAAAGCTTAGACACATGTACCAACTGGTTCGAGAACAGCTTCTTCCCCGCTGTTATTAGTCTTCTGAATGGACCTCCCAAATTTCAAAACCTAATGTTGATCTTGCTTTTTGTGCATCTTCCGTGCAGCCGTAACTTTATATTCGTCACTGTTCAATCACCTTATGATGTGTATGTCCTTGTATGTTAATGATCTGTCTGTATACATGCAAAACAAAACTTTTCACTGTACTTAGGTGCATATGACATCAATAAATCAAATCAACTCAAATCAAATTATCATCCTAACCAGGATGAATGGATTGTCATTCAGGATCCTACTCAAAATGCGATTGTCATTCTCTATCTTGACCAAAATGTGATTGTATTCCCTATCCTATCCAGGATAGATAGATTGCCAATACCCATCCTGAAAAGGTGTTTCCAGACAGAGACATAGAAACTACAGGCACTCTGCCTACCCTTATCACTACTCACATTCTCAGATATTCACTATAGCACTAAAAGCACTGAGATGAACCAGAGCATACTGTTACTACAGAAACCTGTGTACAGTATACATGGGAGAAGAATTCCATCACTCAGGGATGTGATTAACATTTTCATCCAATCACTGAAATTGCGTTTTAGAATTAAGTAAAAAGGTTACAAACATGATTCAGGAATAAAGCAGGTACAGCAGATTTAAGGATGTGTCTCCTTACTTTTGTGACTTTGTGAACTTCAACGAGAGAAAAAAGTTGTTTTAAAAACAGATATTTACGAGGATGGCTTCATAATTTCACAGCAAAGAAGTTGATATCGTTGTGTTTCTGGGGCTGTGGGAACGTGCAATGTGCAGATGATCAGGAGTTAAGTTGTTTACAGTGGAGCTGTTTCAAAAGCTTGTGATTTCAAATAAACCTGTTGGACTATAACCTGGTGTTGTGTGATCTCTGACCTCCACGCAGACAGTCGCCCGAGGCTGGAATCAAACCTGGGTCCCTGGCCTGTGAGGCAGAAGTGCTAACCACCATGCCACCCACTAAATGACTGCAAATGACATTTAAAAGGATTAAATTAGATTAGCATACGCAGGAAGCAGCAGATGAAATTGCTCGAATGTGAATGTCAGAATAATGAACAGCTGTAATCTAAACAATAAAGACAGAACAATGATTGAAATTTGCAAAGAACAGGAAATAAAACAGGGACAGAGATTATGCCCTCATATCGTCGTAACTGACTCTGGTGATATTGATAGGACAGAAGGGGGGAATGTCATTGCAACATGAGCGGGGTTCCTCAGACTGACTTGACTCCCAGTACCTCATCCCAGTTGGAATTAAAACTCCAGTGTTAGGAGTTTGTGATATATTATTAAACTGTGACTTTGCTGTTGCACTGCACTACATTATCCTGAACTGAAGCAATCTATTATGGCGATCTTTGTGAGTCAATACTCCCCAGTAATAATTAAGTAGGTCTAAATGTGCCTCAGTCTTTTATGATACATTGGAAATTGGTATTTCGATTCATCCTTTATCAGGATCGCAATCTTGCAGAGCCCCAGCTCACCCTCAGACTTCCTTTCCCACTGTGATTCTTCAGTTTTTTTAACAAGCACTCATTAATTTGGACAAATCTTCGACCCCAATTCATTTCAACCCCGATGGGGTCCTTCCCTACAGATCTTGGATGGTCACCCAAGTTTTGCTAATTTGAAACCAGAGCTTGCATCAATTTTTTTTTGCATTAAGTCATAATAAAAAGGATATGTGAGTGGGCTAGGGGAGGAGGGGAAACAGATTCATTTGAATGGGTGTGTATCCAGGAGGGTAGACCTCACATCGGTTACTTGTTTGGATTTCCTGTGTGGTTTCAACACAATTTCTCATAACACAGACGCACACCATGACACGAGACTCACCGCTAGACCAAATCTGACACAGGCAAACCTCTGCTTTCAAAAGGAATGTTTAGGAGAAATTGGATTAATTGCAGATTTACTGTGGCTTCTCTAATCCCATTACAGCTTCCTCAGGATGCAGTAGGAAAGCAACACTCCCTCCAGAGTATATGTTATGCTGTATAATTAAGTCTTTAAAATACTTTAAATTGGCTTTGTAGGCCCATATATCAAAATCTTGTTCCACATAATGAACAGTTTAAGCTTGTGGTATGTCAGGAGTGAGGTAGAGTGGGCACTCATTTACCTCATCTGCGATCAAGCCTGTTCCTTCCAGAAAGAATCAGTTCAGCCCTCCTTTAAATTTCCCACAATGTTTTAGCGGCAAATAACAAGTCAAATTTCCAGGAATTCCTTGAGGATTCTCCCAGATATCATAGGGAAATTGACTGAAAATTCAATAATTTGAATCTAATACCTGTATGTGTGTGTAAGTGTTTGTGTGTGTATGTGTTTATTTGCACGTGTGCATGTGTTTAGTCTGTGCGTGCATATGAGCATTGTGTGTGTGCATGTGTGTGAATGTCTGTCTGCATGTGTGTGTGTGTCTGTGTGTGCATGTGTGTGTATGTGGTTGTGTGTATGTATTTGTGTATGTGTGTATACGTGTGTGTGTGTGCGTGTGTGGGTGTGTGTGTGTGTGCATGTCTGTGTGTGTGAATGTGAGTGTGTGTTCATGTATGTGTGTGTGTATACATTTTTGTCTGTGTGTGTGTGGTGTGCGTGCCTTGCTTATGCAACCATTTTTGGGAAAGTTCCCTTTGGGAAGTAAAAGAGGATGTAAAATGGGAGCTGGCCGATCAGCCTCCCTTAGCCTCAGGATCCATTCCATTACTATTAGTGGGAGCCTCACAGCGACTGGGCATTTGTGCTCCACTGAAGCTAAGCTCTGCAGTGATTCACTGAGCTTTTGTTTATTATAGCTGTGTGTACCCATAGCTTTTTGCTTTCTCCTAATCAGTTACCCAACTCTTTGTTTGTGAAGGGACCTTCTTCAGACTAAAGGAGACATTAATTAATACAGAAAGAACCGTTTTTGTTGGGGGAAACCTACCAATTACATAACGACTACTGAGTATCCTTGTGGGTTTGCATGTCTGACTGTTTATGGTTGAGGCAGAGGGACAAAATTACACTCATTTACTGGATATTGTCTGTATTTGTATCTTCTAAGTTAAATACCACATACTGTTTTTATGTCAATTTTGAAGAGTGCAGGCACAATCATTGGTCTTCAGTCAGATATACACTCAAAGATGTTTACCTGAGCACCCTATTGAATTGATCTTACCTGTGGAAACACACCCCTTACACATGTGGCCATGTGTCCAAGACAGTACACTTGTCTTGTCCCTTAGTCACAGTCCCTTTCAGATGCTGTCCCCTCTCTCCTTTATGGTGCTGTTTAGTGGTGGCATTAAAAGTGGGAATCATATTGTCTGAAATTTGCTGAGGGATATTATCAATTCTTGTGTAAATCCTCACCTATACAGTGCTTAGATTTGTATAAAAGTTTCATATTTATTGGTGGGAATTGGGTTCTTAAAAGTTTAGCACAGCATCCCTTTAGTATTCACTGATGAGTGTGTTTGATTTCTATCGCTATTTATTCACCGTCTTCCAGTGGCAATCCTAATGACAGCGTGGGGCTATAAGTAAATTCTCCTCCTCTAGGCCCTTCAGAGTCAGCAGAGAGAGTTTTTCTTTACTTCTAGTTGAGTTGAATTCCAACATTCAATCCAGATGTGAGAGAACCCGTGTTCTAAGTCATGACAGCCAATGGAATGGATTTGATGCAGGGTCTACAGTGTTAACAGGTTATATTACTTTTTAAAATTAATCACAAGAAGACTCCCAAATGCATTTTATTTTTACATATGTGGCTTAGCAATATTGGTTTTCAGTCTCGCAAATGTAGAAGTTATCTTGTATATTAATCTCAGTCGATAGCTATAGCAAAGTACGCAGAGACTAATAAGTGACTAAAGCTCTGGTTGGTGGCTGCCTCTCGGGTTCCATGTCTTTCAGGAACAGTACACACAGACAAAGCCAAGCCCACATGTGCTGTTCTGGCAACAAATTCTGCCAGCTGGAGTGACATGAAGATAATGTTTCAGATTGCAGCTCTGTGATACCGTTTTACATTCCAAATCATAAAATAACACCTCTTTCATCTTTCTGATAGCTCCCACGGGAAAAATAGTAAGACGTCCCTGAGCTCTACGAAGCCACTATTGCAAGCATTGCATGCCAGAACAAACACACACACACACACACACTCTTATACACAGAGACACACACAGACACACACACTCTTATACACAGACACACACACACACACTCTTATACACACAGACACACACACTGTCTTATACACAGAGACACACACACACACACTCTCTCTCTCATACACACACACACACTCTTATACGCAGACACACACAAACTCTCTTACACACAGAGACACACACACACACATACTCTCTTATACGCACACACACACACACACTCTTATACACAGAGAGACACACACACATACTCTTATACACAGACACACACACACACACACTTATACACAGAGACACACACACACACTCTCTTATACACAGAGACACACAGACACACACACACACACACTCTCTTATACACAGAGACACAGACACTTTCATACACAGAGACACACACACACACACACTCTCTTATACACAGAGACACACACTCTCTTATACACAGAGACACAGACACACACACTCATACACAGACACACAGACACACACACACACTTATACACAGACACACACACACTCTTATACACACAGACACACACACACATTCTCTTATACACAGAGGCACACACACTCTCATACACAGAGACACACACACACACACACACACACACTCTCTCTTATATACAGAGACACACACACAC
>NC_063351.1:46328193-46331204 GCF_021869965.1 Rhincodon typus | reverse complement strand
TATACACAGACACACACACTCTTATACACAGAGACGCACATACACACTCTTATACACAGACACACACACACACTCTCTTATACACAGACACACACACACACTCTTATACACAGACACACACACACACTCTCATATACACAGACACACACACAGACACACATTGACACTCTTATACACAGAGACACACACACACACACACACGCACTCTTATACATAGACACACACACACACTCTTATACACACAGACACACACACATACACACTCTCATACACATACACACAGAGACACACACACAGATGCATACACACACTTTCTCTCATACACATACACACAGAGACACACACACAGATACACACACACACACACACACACACACATTCGCACACACACACAAACCCACACACACTTTCATACACGGACACACAGAGATACACATGCAAATGCACACAAACATGGACACACATGCACACTGACACAGAGACACATACACTCAAACATACATACACACACATACTCTCACACACACATACACAGAGACACACACACATGCATCAAAACATACATGCACACAGGCACACACAGGGACACACAAGCACACAGACAGACACACACACACACAGAGACACACAAACAGACACCCATACACACACACACACATACACACAAGCACACAGAAACAAACACACTCTCTCGCACACAGACACACACATACACACACACAGAAACACAAACACACACAGACACACAGAGAGATACGCACGTGCATGCACACATATGCACAGGTACTGTCACATGCGCACACACACAGATACACACACATGCATATACATATACTCCACATACACATGAACATGGGCAAATGCACACACACATATATTCACACTACAAACCCACACACAAATGCCTATGCAGACACACACACATACAGGCGTACGCATTGACAGACACACACATTCTCTTTACATTCAAAATTACTTTGCTTTATGAATCTGAAAGAACAGAGGAAGGCACTTCAGCCCATCTTATGCTGGCTTTTTGAAGGAGAAATCCGGTTATCCCCACTACCTTTGGTATTTCATCATAGCCCTGTAACATTGCAGCACCACAACGAACAGTGCAGCACAGGAACAGGCCCTTTAGCCCACTAAGCCTGTGCTGACACATGACATCTTTCTAAATGATAAACCCCTTGCCTCTACGAGGTCCGTATCCCTGTCTGTTTCCTCTCCACCTATCTTCTCCTATATCAATCTTCTATCCGCCTCTCCCTCTCTCCCTATTTATTTCAGAACCCCCTTCCCCTCCCCCATTTCTGAAGAAGGGTCTAGGCCTGAAACATCAGCCTTCCTGCTCCTTTGATGCTGCTTGGCCTGCTGTGTTCATCCAGCTCTACACCTTGTTATCTCCCATTATTGCCTGCCTATTTATACATCTGATAAGATGCTTCTTATGTTTTTCATTTTGACAGAGTGGATGTTGTTTTGGGAAAGGGAAAGGATAGGATATAGTTTATATAAAGCAATGTGAAACATAAAAATGTTCTTTTATTTTGTATCCTTGTTGATCAGCAAACTGGCTATTTGTTATTCAAACAAAGACTTTCCCCCTGATTTGAAGTAGCCACTGGATTACCATTGCAAGTGCACTCAGATCTTTGCAAGAAAAACTATTCCAAATTAAACAATGTGATTCCTAAAACTTCTCAAATTAAAGGTACAGAACTATAGCAGGACATTTTAATCCAGAGTTTATATTCAAACACATGCAGTACAACAAGTGATGAAAAGAGCAATTTTGGGGAATTTTTAAAAAGTTAATTGCAGACTCAAAATTTGAGACAGGTCAAATAGTTTCAGTAAACTTTTGAATACGGAATGGGCAAACTGCAACATTATAGATCGATTGCATGTCTATTGTCCGAGGGGAAAAATGTTAATTGATGAAATCTGAACCTTTTAAAAAAATGAAGAGAATTGATAATGTGATACAGCAGCATTCTGTGAAGAAGGACAGGAATACCAAAGAGGGCAAGGGATCAAATTTCTCTTTTACTAAAAACAGGGATGAATGAGACCATTTGCTTCAAAGTTCCCTACTCTTGTAGGTGGTATTTTTATATAGAGGAACTCCCTTCTCTCTCTCTTTATCTCGCTCTGTCCATCTCAGATCATAAACTGAAGAAGTCAAAAATGAAGAAATCATTTCTTCATCTGCAGAGAGTTATTTGGAAATAGTCCAGCCCTGTGTATGCTAAATATTGACTCTGTTTAACCAAGAAGGGGACAGAATGAGCAAGATTTGTGAGAGAAAGAAAATTAGCACAAGGGAAGCACAAATCAAAGTTGTTGGTTTTCTCTCTCCCAGTCTGAATGAAGGAACATTCCCACGTGGGCATGGGTAGCGAATAAATCTAATTGTGCATGAGGCAGTAGCCAGGCTGGATGGGCTCAATGGTCTCTTCTTGTTCTGAGATGCATATTAGGGAATGAAAGGAGTGTGTTTTTCTGTGTGGAATGGCTAACTCTGCCAAGACAGCCTATAAAATTTCCAGGTGAAATTTTATAAGCCAATACACATGAAAGAGTTGTACCACAGGGACTGACTTCTAAAGACATGACGGGTTATAAAATGAAGATGTGAATAAAATAAGCTCGAAATTGCTTATGGAGATTCAATTAGCACACACATGACTCTTTGAAAAGTGTAACAAAAAACGGTTTACGTTCAAAATTGGATTCTTTTCCACATTTGCTAAATTCCGGAGGAAAGAAAGTCCAGAACGTTTCACGTCACTGTGGCAACAATATGTAAATATATGGAGACAACAGGTGCAGGGCTGGATGAACACAGCAGGCCAAGCAGCATCATAGGAGCAGAGAGGCTGACGTTTCGGGCCTAGACCCTTCATCAGAAAAGGGGGAGGGGAAGGGGGTTTTGAAATAAATAGGGAGAGAGTGGGAGGTGGATAGAAGAGGGATAGAGGAGAGGATAGGTGGAGAGGAAACAAACA
>NC_063351.1:46300161-46327693 GCF_021869965.1 Rhincodon typus | reverse complement strand
CTCCGCTTGGTTTCCCCGATGTAGAGGAAGCCACACCGGGTACAGCGGATGCAGTATACCACATTGGCAGATGTGCAGGTGAACATCTGCTTGATGTGGAAAGTCTTCTTGGGGCCTGGGATGGGGGTGAGGGAGGAGGTATGGGGGCAGGTGTAGCACTTCCTGCGGTTGCAGGGAAAAGTGCCGGGTGTGGTGGAGCTGGAGGGGAGTGTGGAGCGGACAAGGGAGTCACGGAGAGAGTTGTCCCTCCGGAAAGCAGATAAAGGTGGGGAGGGAAAGATGTCTTTGGTGGTGGGGTCGGATTGCAGATGGCGGAAGTGTCGGAGGATGATGCGTTGGATCCGGAGGTTGGTGGGGTGGTACGTGAGGACGAGGGGGATTCTTTTTTGGTTCTTATTGCGTGGACGGGGTGTGAGGGATGAGGTGCGGGAGATGTGGGAGACACGGTTGAGGGCGTTCTCGACCACCGAGGAGGGGAAGTTACGGTCCTTGAAAAACGAGGACAACTGAGATGTACGGGAGTGGAATGCCTCATCCTGGGAGCAGATGCGGCGGAGGCGAAGGAATTGGGAATAGGGGATAGCATTTTTGCAGGAAGGTGGGTGGGAGGAGGAGTATTCTAGGTAGCTGTGGGAGTCGGTGGGCTTGAAATGAATATCGGTTTCGAGGTGGTTGCCCGATATGGAGACAGAGAGGTCCAGGAAGGGGAGAGAGGTGTTAGAGATGGTCCAGGTAAACTTAAGGTTGGGGTGGAAGGTGTTAGTGAAGTGTATGAACTGTTCGAGCTCCTCGTGGGAGCACGAGGCGGCGCCGATACAGTCATCAATGTAACGGAGGAAGAGGTGGGGTTTAGGGCCGGTGTAGGTATGGAAGAGGGATTGTTCCACGTAACCTACAAAGAGGCAGGCGTAGCTTGGGCCCATGCGGGTACCCATGGCTACCCCCTTTGTCTGTAGGAAGTGGGAGGAATTGAAAGAGAAGTTGTTGAGTGTGAGGACGAGTTCGGCTAAGCGGATGAGGGTATCAGTGGAGGGGGACTGGTCGGGCCTGCGGGACAGGAAGAAGCGGAGGGCCTTAAGGCCATCTGCATGGGGAATGCAGGTGTAGAGGGACTGGACGTCCATGGTAAAGATGAGGTGTTGGGGACCGGGGAATTGGAAGTTCTGGAGGAGGTGGAGGGCGTGGGTGGTGTCACGGACATAGGTAGGGAGTTCCTGGACCAAGGGGGAGAAAATATATGGATCTTGTTTATAGGATTCAGTCAGGTCTGTAGATTCTCCCTAAATCACATGATTGTACATTCGACTTCCTCTCTAAAGGCCAAACAAGAAGATCCAGGCTGTTATGTTGGTACTGTAGCGAGGAAATCAATGTTGTGTTGAAATGTTAAACTGAGAGCCCATTTGCTCCCTCGGGAGGCCCTTAAACATCCATTGGCGCGATATCGAAGAGGAGCATGGGATATCTTCCCAATGCTTGGTCAATATTTATCCCTCAATCAACACCACGAAAGAATATCTCAGTGTGACTTCATCACTGTTTGTGTACAAATTGACTGCCTTATTTACAACAACAACCACACTTCATCAGCTCAAGAGCATTTTGGGACATCCCAAGATTATGCCAGGTGCTATATAAAGGCTGCACTTTCTTTCCTACATGGTGCCATATATGTATTTGTCCTGCTGCCCTGCCTTTGGTTGGAAACAATTGGATTGTCCAATCTATGAACTTTTCCGCCTTGTGAAAGATGCCGAAGGATTTGTAGGTAGGTTCACTCTATGTGGAAATAGCATGAGGGGTTGCAATTCCTCCTGCTCTCCTCCACACCAGCACAATGCCGAAAATATAATTCTGAATTTCACTTGGGGATTTGGCTTTTTATCCCAGAAATTTACAATTACTCAGAACAATTGCACCTTTTATTGATATTTCACTGTTGGTTTTTCATCAGAATTTGATAATTTTGGAATAAGAGAGGAGTTGAAAGAATTCCACATAGTTTCCATTACTCTTGGAGAGTTTTGAGGACTAAAGAATTCATACTGGGCTGGGATTTCCTCTAAGCTATACAGATTTACATCTACTAAATGGATTATGGGGGGACAGAGTGGTAATGTCACTGGAGTAGTCATCCAGAGGCCCAGTGTTCTGGGAACATGGGTTCAAATCTCACCACAGCAGATGGTGAAACTTGAACTCAGTTAAAAGTCAGCCTCAAGTTGACTGTATGAGTATTGTTGTAAAAGCCTATCTGGTTTGCTAATGTACTTTAGGGAATGAAATCTGTTGTCCTTACCTGTAAGGACATGGTCTTGTGTAATGGGCTCAGTTGCTTATTTCTGCTCTTATGTCTTTTGATCTTACACGTGAGAGAATGGGACTATAGCAACTTTTTCTTTCTGACTCCTACATCCTTTAAGTTTCTAAAGAGTGACATTGTAAGAAGAGAAGATGTCTCAAAGCTTACCGGTAGGGGGTTGAAGTTCTGATCCACAAGGTGATTATATCCATGGTCAAAGAAGGAATTACGGATCACAACATCTATCCCTTGCTTGGCTGACATTCCCAGCGTATTTAACCACCTGTAGGAATAGAAGCAGAGAAAGTTCGTCCTTGCCTGTGGCAGTGCACTGCGGGAGACAGACTCACGATAAAGATACAGCAACTACCACAGATAATGGGCTTCAGACAATAAACCCTGTTCGAAATGAACCACACAGGAATCTGGAGAAATATCTGCTACACATTTTCCACTTAATTCAGAGCCCACTCAATTGTGTAACAGAGTGTGGGAAGAATTGTCCTATTTTCAGTTGAAGTGTTTTGTCGAATGAGTTTTGTGGTGCTTGGCCCAAAATTAGGTGGAGCAGCTTTTACAGAATCAGAGAATCACAGAAGGAGGCCATTCAGCCCATGCACTGGTTCTATCCCCTAGTACCAATCTCCTGCCTTTTCCCCTTAACTGTACGCACTATTTCCATCCAACCCCCTCTTTAACTGATGTTTTACTTGAACCTGCCTCCACTACATTTCCAGGCAGAGCATTCTAGGCCCTAATTACTTGCTGTGTGAACAAGTAATTTATTTCTCACATCATCCTTGCTTTGTTTGTATATCACGTTAAATCTACCCCACTCTTGTTTTTGTTCTTTTTACGAGTGGGAACAGCTTCTCCCTATCTACTCTGTCCCACCCCGGTCATAATTTTGAAAACCTCTGTCAGATCTTTTCTGTGCCTTCTTCTCTCCAAGGAGAACAGTTCCAACTTCTTCAATCTATCTTCATCACTGAAGTTCCTCATTCCTGGAATCATCCTTGTAAACAGCTTCTGCACTCTCTCACATTAATTCTTCACTGCGGCTGGGCTCCTGGTTACCTTTCTTGGGCATTGAGTAGCCACAGAGAAGGAAATGTTTGGTCTGGTACTTACCCCACTGCCACCATATTTAAAGTCCACCTATGCACCACTCACAACACAGCAAGCTAGGAGCTGGCCATCATACTGTAGTGTTGACCATTGACTTGTATGGATAATCTTATTCAGGACAGTCAGCATGACTTTCTGTGGGGGAAGTCTTGCCTCAGAAATTGCTTGAGTTTTTTGAGGAAGTGATGAAAATGATTGATGAGGATAGGATGTTGGTGGAGACTTTACTGAAATATTTGACAAGGTCCTCATGGTAGGTTGGTCCAGAAGATCAAATTCCATGGAATCCATGGTGAGTTGGCAAGTTGGATATTAAATTAAGTTCTGAGGAAGGGTCACCGCACCCCAAACGTTAACTCTGTTTTTTCCTTCACAGATGCTGCCAGACCTGCTGAGCTTTTCCAGCAACTTCTGTTTTTGTTCTAAATTGGTTTGGTTACGGAAGACAGAGGGTAGTCATGGAGGGGTGTTTTTCTGACTAGAAATCTACAATCAGTGGTGCTCCACAAGGACCAGCGCTGGGACCTCTGTTGTTTGTAATATATGTAAATGGTTTGGATAAAAATGTGGGTGGTCTGATTAGTAGATTTGTAGAGGACATGAAAATTGTGGCAGTTATGGATAGTGAGAAAGGATATCAAACAATAGAGCAAGATATAGATTCCCAGATGGAATATTGGTTGGAAAATTAGTAGATGGAGTTTAATCCAGACAAGTGTGAGGTGATGCATTTTGGGAGGCCAAATGCATGGGGAAAGCATACAGTAAATGGCAGGACCCTTAAGAGCATTGATATACAGAGGTATCTTGGAGTGCAAGGCCATAGCTCCCTGAAAGTGGCAACGTAAGTGGATAAGGTGGTAAAGAAGGCATATGGTTTGCTTATCATCTGTTGGGACATGGAGTATGAAAATTGACAAGTCATGTTGCTGCTATATAAGACTTTGCACAGGTCATATGTGGAGTATTGTGTACAGTTCTGGTCGTCATCTGTAGGAAGGATGTGAGGCTTTGCAGAGGGTCCAGAAGAGGTTTACCAGGATATTGCCTGGATTGGAGCATATTAGCTATAAGAGAATGGGCAAACTTGGACTGTTTTCACCAGGAGCCATCAGAGGCTGGGCGTGGGGGCGACCTGATAGAAGTATATAAAATTATGAGAGGCATGAATAGGATGGATTGTCAGAGTCTTTTCCCCAAGATGGAAATGTCAAATACTATGGGGCATAGGTTTAAGGTGAGAGAGGGAAAGTTTAAAGAGATGTGTGAGGAAGGTATTTTACGCAGAAGGTAATAGGGGCCTGGAACACGCTGCCGGGGGAGGGTAGAAGCAGATATGATAACAAAGTTTAAGAGACATTCAGACAGACACATGAACAGGCAGGGAATAGAGGGATAGGGACCATGGGCAGGCGGGTGGGATTGGGTTAGAATGGTATCATGATTGACACAGACATGGTGGGCTGAAGGGCCTGTGAAATAACTCCACAGAGGCTGGCATCCCATCACGAAGTCATCCTTTATTTACACGCAGAGAGTCCTTGGCACTGATCCAGCTCTCTCAGAACCACCTCTCAGAGTGAAGAGGATGTCTGACACTGCCGTTTTTTTATCTGTCAGCCAAGGCTCCCTGATTGGACCCGATTACCATCCCCAACCAGGGAGCTCATATTCTATGTGTCCACCTGGCTGACCTCTTTACAATCACTTCATCCCTCCCTGTCTGAGTCCAAGGAGATAGGCCGGCTCTTTTTTTTATATAGCTCCTCCTGGGACGTTTTAGCACTGCATCAGGTTCCTCCAACTCTGCACCTGATATGGGTGATGTGTCATACACGTTAACTCGCCTTTTGTGTGCAGAGTGTCTCTCAAGAAATTCGTTGTCTTCTTCAGACAGCAAAGGCATTGAGGCAGTGACATCTGCCATGTCTACCTCAGATTCTGAGGTACCTTTAACACTTGATGGAGAGAGAGAACCCATGGGTTCTGGAACAGTTGGAAAGGTTGCCGTGGAGCTAGGCACATTTTGCTCCCACACCATTTGTGAGTTTGAAGCTTTCATATGGTCCACATGCTTGGTCAGGACCGTCACGCCTACCCAAACTTTATATATCACTGAACATGACTTCACATCAACCATGCCTTCTACCCATGCAGGCCCATTCCCGTAGTTCCTACAGCAAACTTTGTCCCCTGAAATAAACTGTCTCTCTTGCTTAGAGGAATCTTGTGTCCAGCACTGGCATTCCTGATACCATTTTACCCTGCCTCCCAGTCCAGGAAGATTAGATTTAACCTGGTGCAGAGTCTTCTCCCTATTATAACTCAACTGGAGCTATCCCTGTAGTTGCATGACTGGTGGTCCTGTAATCAAATAGCTACCAGGACAGTTTGGTATCTAGTGAAGCTGTAGGCTGTTTCTTTAAGCCTGAGTTCAAAATCTGGCCTGCTCTTTCTGCCAGATAATGGATGGTATAGAGCTGTCCTTATATGTCGAATACCATTCAACTTTAGGAAATACTCAAATTCCCTACTGGTAAACAATGGCCAGTTACCTGAGACCAACACTTCAAGGAGTATGTGTAGAGCAAAACATATGCGCAGTTTCTCTCTTGTCATCCCCATGTTTGGCGAACGAACTCCATGTACATCCACATGGGCATCCACAATGGCTAAGAACATTGAACCTATGAAAGAACCTGCATAGTCAACATGTAACCGAGTCCATTCCCATGAAGGTGGGGGAGGGGTTTGCAGTTATTTTTGTCCTTGTTGGCACTCTGGGCATTGCCCCATCAATGTGGCTATGCCTGCAGCTGATCTGAACACCAGACATAACTTCTCGCCAACATCTTCATTTTGGAAACCCTTGGATGATCCTGGTGGAGTTCAGCCAGTATCTGGTGGCGACCGTTACTCAGGACAATCACTCTTGCCCCCCACAATAATACGCCGTCTTCTACTATGATCTGGTCGCTCGGACTCCATAAGATTTTAATTCCAGTTGTGCCGACCCTTTGGCATCCCCATCACCGGCAGCTGTTTCAATTTTGCCAGGATTGGATCTTTCTGCATCCAAAGTCTGATATTCTCAGCTGTCACTGGAAGTGTGCCCATAAAATTTAAAATCATTACAGACTCTTCCAGTGGCGTTTGCTACCTGGCCTCCCAGATGGCGTTCCAACTTATAATTATACGCACTTTGTATTAGAGCCCACTGCTGAGTGTAGCCTGAACCTATGAGTGGCACTGCCTTGTTCACTTTAAGTCGACCTACCAGGGATTTGTGATCAGTTATTATTACACATTTACATGCATAAAGATATTGGGAGAACTTCCTGACTCGAAGTGTGACCGCCAAACCTTCCTTCTCTATCTGGGCATATTGAAGCTCTGCATTAGCTAAAATTCTGGATGCGTATGCTATTGAGCGTTCCTCTCCACTGAGCCACCCATGAGCTGATACTACCCAATGCTTTACAGAGAGGCCTCGCCTGTCAATACCAGATCTCACTTGAGATCTTAGTGAGGATGGCAGCTGTTTCTTCACTTCCCTGAAAGCTATGGCTTGGCTCTGCGACCATTTCCAAGGCTGACCCTTTATTAAGAATTGAAGCAAAGGTACAAGATGGAGGCCAGATTATGTATGAACTTTCCGTAATAATTCACCAACCCACTCAAGGAAAGACCTAAGCTCCAGTGCAGACGTGGGAGCTGGGGCACCTTCGATTGCCCTCACTTTATCTTCCAACAGGTTGTAACCCAGTCTTGTTGAAGTTGCTGCCCAAGTAGGTCACTTTGGGTGCCTGGAACACACATTTTCCCTTTTAAGGCAAATACCCGCCTGGGAGAAACATCTAAGGACTATGTCCGGGTTCTCTAAATGCTCCTTATTGGTCTTCCCTATTATTAGCATGTCATCCAGATAAATGGCAATCTGGGTTAGACCTTGTAAAATGTTCTCTATCGTCAGCTGAAAAATTCCCAGTACCCCAAACGGCAGTTTCATACATTGGTATGAGCCCTTATGTGTTTTATTTGTAGCACATTTCTGGGAATCCTCATCTGACCACAATTGTAAGTACACATGGCTCATGTCCAACTTCATGAAGGACAGCCCTTCTGGCAGCTTTGTGTATAAATCCTCGATGTAAGGGATTGGATATTTGTCCAGCTGCGTGAAACGGTTTGCCATTTGTTTAAAATCCTCACAAAGATAAACCGATCCTTCAGGCTTCACAATCAGTACGACCGGTGCTGCCCATTCTACAAACTGTGTACTAGTTTGATGATTCCTTCGCTCTCCAGCCTCCTGATTTCAGCCTCTACTTTTGCATGTAAGGTGAATGGAACTGGGCAGGACTTGCAGAATCAGGCGGGTCCACAAGCAGCCCAGAAGAATTACTCCTTGCTTCTCATCTGCCCCAATGTCAATTGCCCAGAAAAACATAACACATTCTTTCCACATACTGGGCCCAGTCTTCGACAGCATGATCGAACGAGTCGAGCTTCCCGAATGATGGTATGATGCCAGAAATGCTTACTGCAACTCAAAGACGACTGTTGCAAACAAATTTCTTCAGGGTGTACTTTTCTCTCGTCGCCACTGAAATAATTCCACCGAGGATGGTATCCCATCACCAAGTCACCCTTTATTTACACGTGCAGAGTCCTTGACAGCTCCGTCAGAGCCAGATCTCAGAGTGAACAGGATATCTGACCCTCCTGATCTTATCAGCCAGGGCTCCCTGATTGGGGATGTTAACTTGGTCCAATCAGGGAACTCGTATTCTATGAGGCTGACCTCATCACAATCACTGCAGCCTGTTCCTGTGCTGGACTGTTCAATGTAAAACATGTGCTATGTCCATGTTATTCCCAAACCCATGGCCCAGAGGAAAGGAAAGGAAAGATTGCTCTCTACCTCCCAGACTGGCACAAGGTGCTGGAGAGCAGGGCACTTCTTCTACCAGCTGACTGCCTCAGGGGCCTTGCAACCAGACATAGTCAGTGTGGGCACAGAGTGCAGCCTGGTTCAGTGCTGTGTCCGAGGTGAATCAGGACACTTAGCAGTGCAAGAAGAAGGTCAATGGTCTTCTGAACTCCATAAGAGCAAGTGTCAACTCCTTCTCTGTGCCACCGTTCTCTCACACTTTCAACACTCTCTCTAACTCTGTCACTACGCACTCCTCTCTTTGAGGCTAACAGACTACAGCTCTCACTATCGCCTGTGTTCTGTCCACTCAATGACTCTCACCCACCTCAGTCTCCAACAACCACAAACATTTCCTTCGACCGAATACCATGGCTGAGCCAACTGGAGAACAGTTAAGATTGAGCTATATTGCTATGGATCTAGAAGCACCAGGCAACGACAGAGAATTCTGTCTGTAAACGTGAATCAGACGGGTTTTCATTCAACAACTTGTGTGTTCACCATTACTGATTTTCAGCTTCCTAATTCCTGATTTATTTTGTGTGTATTCCCCAACTTCCCTGCTGAGTTTTAAACTCCAGTCTCAAGATCATTTAGCATCGACCTTTAATGTTATTAGTCCAGTAACATAGCCACTGTACTACCACACACCTGATCAGATTTGATTAAAGTTAAACAGGTTTAAGCAATTCATGACTTTATAGCCATATACATCACTGCTTGAGTTATAAAGGCTGGAAGGTCCCAGGCTTAATGGTCTGTCTGTGTTCAGTTAGCAGATGTCAATCAGCTTAGCAACAGGGGGTGTTATTATTGTCTCAATGACCTTGTATTCAGGGATAATTAGATGGGGTTCCCATTACTGGCCAAGACTGTTGGTAGGTAGGGGTATTAGGGTATGGAATATAAACTGGGTTGCTGACATTAAGCCCCTGGGGGGGGTTTAGCCATGATCTAATTGAGTGGGAGCTTAGCATTAAATGCTGAATGACTTATTTTGAGGGACTACTGCTGGAAATTGTGCCTTGACATCTAAACCCCTTTCCCGAAACTGGCTCAATGTTTGTTGCTTCAGCCCGAGATTGTGGAACTGGCATTAATGGTGACAAAAGCAGTTAGCAACTGATGTATGAAGAAACAGATCTGTAGTTTGATTTCAATGTCAAAGCGCTATTTGCCCAAACCTGCCTTTGGAATGCACTGTTCATGTTTTTAATTTCTCCAATACTCTCAACAATGGATTCCAAAATAACGTCATTAAAGCAAAAACAAAAAAGAACCGCCAACAAATCACAGATTTCCCTCTCTTTCTGTAGGGATTACCAAAATCTCTAACCAACTCTGTTCATACGTTAGGAACAAATTACTGCAGATGCTGGAACCTGTACTGAAAACAACAAGTGCTGGAGATCACAGCAGGTCAGGCAGCACCCATGGAGAGAGAGCAAGCTAACGTTTTGAGTCCAGATGACTCTTCACCAGAGCTCTGATGTGGGAGTTGGTTAGCCAAGTTGGCTAGCTGGTTGCGTTGTGATGCCAACAGTGTGGGTGCAATCCCTGTACCACCTGAGGTTACCGTGATGGAAATCCCTCAGCCTGAGATGTGGTCACCCTCAGGTCAGCATCAGTCATCGCTCTTGCTCTCTTCCTAATGAAAGAGCAGCCCTATGTCCAGCAGATCTATGACAATTTTTTACTCAGGCTTGTCACACATTGAGAAGCTATTGGATTGGTGGTAAAAACTCAACTGGTTCACTAATGTCCTTTCGCAAACTGACACCCACATCCCAAGAACTGATGCATAAAGTACCTCATTAGTACCAAGCAATGGATCACACCTCCCGTGTCCTTTCTATCCCAGACAAAGCTAGTTATTTAAGTTTGTTGTTGTTTGAGCCTGTGTAAATAGCCCACCAACAGTATTGCAGTCAGACAGAGATATTTACTAAACATTGTCCAAAAAGTCATTTATTGTTCAGCACCTCAAATCATAGAATCCCTACAATGTAGCAAAGAGGCTATTCATCCCACAGTGACCCTCTGAAGAGCATCCTGCTCAGACTGATCCCATCCCTTTAACACCTCACCATTTCCCATGTCTAACCCACCTAGCCTGCACATTCTTGGACACTATGGGGCAATTTAGCATGGCCAATCCACCTGACCTGCACATCTTTGGACTGTGGGAGGAAACAAGAGCACCCAGAGGAAACCCACGCAGACGTGGGGAGAACATGAAAACACCACACATACGGTCACCTGAGGGTGGAATTGAACCTGGGTGCTGGGCGCTGTAAGGCAGCATTGTTAACCACTAAGCCACCATGCCAAGATTTTGCCGCTGTATTTAACAAAAGGGCAGTCTTTTAAAGAGTCTTTTAAAGATTAATAAATGCGCTTGGCAAACATACTTTTTTAGAGTCCAGAAAACCCGAACCCACTACACATTTTTGCTGACAAGAGCAGAAAGCGATGACGTATTTTGAGAGTGACAGGATGCGGGGAAATGGAGAGAGTAAGGTAACGTGTGGCGAACTGGACTTCTCTTCAAAAGAGTTAGTGCAATTTCAAAGTACTGGACAGTCTCCGTCTGCGCCGAACTATTCAATTCCATTTCTTCCTTTACGCTGTGTAAGCAAATGAGGAAAAGAGGCCCAGCCAGCATCAGGTCCTTGCCGTAAGGATGAAAACTGAGAGATTGCCTGCTGGTTGTGATTGTGAACACTGGAGCTCCTTTGACATGGCTCAGATTGTTTTTTAGCTTTTCAGAGCATCCTGGCATCCAGTTCACGTTCAGGTCCAATCGCGACACAACAAAGTCTGTCCGACAATGACTCTTTTCAACAAACGCTGAAGGGAACTGTAATGTGGTCACCGCTGACCAGAGTTACCCACTAGCCTGCCCCTGCACTGCACGCCACACAGACTGAGAATGAAAGACTATCGCATACAATAACAAGTTACATAAAAACAGGGGATTGCTTACCTCAGTTAGCTGGACGGCTGACTTACAATGCAGCATGAAGCCAGCAACATCAATTCAGCTCCTGAACCCTCTCTAACTGCCCTGAGGGCATTTAAGAGTTAACCACATTGGTGTGGGTCTGTAGTTACATATAGGCCAGACCTGGTAGCTTCCCTAAAGGGTATTAATGAACAAGATGGGGTTCTTCCAACAATGATCATCATTATTCACTTCTAAACCTCTCCCCTCCCTGAGGCACGATGTCCCTTCAGTTAAACCACCACCAGTTGTCTCTCTCTAATGAGACAGCTGTCCCATGACCTGCTAAGACTATAGTGACTTTATCTTTTTATGAAAGATCAATTTCAATCCTTAGAAAAATTGATAAAATATAGATTCCCACGGGATATAGAAGAATAATTTCACAGAATTACTCTGCTCGATGAAAAACCTCCATCACATTCTGTCTGCATCTTTCGGATTGTTGACCTACCATGTTCTCACAGTGGCAAATACTTTGCAATAATCCTCGTGATCTGACGCTCATTCCTGTTCCTGACCTCCAGTTTTCTAAATATGTTTTATTAACCAGCACCAGATTTGGCCACATAGAGTCATAGAGTCATACAGCATGGAAACAGACCTTTCAGGCCAATCAGTCCATGCTGAACATCATCCCAAACCTAACCTGCCCCACCTGCCTGCTCCTGGCCCATATCCCGCCAAACCTTTCCTATTCATGTACTTATCCAAATGTCTTTTAAATGTCATAATAAAACATCCACTCCTTCCTCAGAAAGTTAATTCCACACGCGATCCACCCTCTGTGTAAAAACTTTGCCCCTCATGTCTTTTTCAAATCTCTCTTCCTCTCACCTTAAAAATGTGCCCCCTGGTCTTCAAATTTATCTGTGTCTCGCACCATTGCCTTTGTTATACTGTAACAACTTTGCTGGGAAGCCTCCTCAGGGCTTGGCTAAATTAGAGAGGCTGAGTGGCCTGCTCCCAATCCAAACTCATGTTTGTACATAAAGCCAACACTTTCAATGTAGCCCTGATGGCATAGAGAGAGCAGGCGTCAGAAACATCAAACCTTACACTTCATTGGTTCCCGCAGAGAACACTGGGAATGTTCTCGAATTCATTCACAAGACATGGGCATCGCTGGCTAGGCCAGCATTTATTGCCCATCCGTCATTGTCCACAGAGCAGTTCAAAGTCAAACACATTGGTGTGGGTCTGGAGTCACATGTAAGCCAGACTTCCTTCCCTAAAGGGTATTAGTGAACCAGATGGGTTTTGCTCCCAACAATGACCATCATTATACTCTTAATTCCAGTTTTCATTGATTTCAAATTTCACCATCTGCCACATTGGGATTTGAACCCAGGTCCCCAGGATATTACCTGGATCTCTGGATTGTCAGTAGGCTATCATCTCACCTGAAACTTGCCACCACAGGAAATAGTTAGGGTGGGGATGGGATAGCAGAGATGAATTTGAAGGATAGAGGGATGAGATAGAGTCATACAGCATGGAAATAGAAGGAGGATATTATTAAACTGGAGCATGTTCAGAAAAGATTTACCAGAATGTTACTGGGAATGAAGGGTTTGAGATATAAAAATAAACTGAAAAGGCTGGGACTTTTTCACTGGAGCATGGCAGGTTGAGGGGTGACCTTGCAAAGGTTTATAAAATCATGAAGGGCACAGGTAAGGTGAATGACAAGGTCTTTTCCCAAAGGCGGGGATTTCAAGACTAGGGGGCAAGGAAAGGAGAAAGGCTTAAAAAGGACATGAGGAACAACTATTTTACACAGAGAATGGTTACTGGATGGAATGAACTTCCAGAGGAAGTGGTGACTGCAGGTACAATTACAAGGTTTGGAAGACATTTGGATAAGTTCATCAATAGGAAAGGTTTAGAGGAATATAGGCCAAGGTAGGACTAGCTTAGTTTGGGAACAAGGTTGGCATGGACTAGTTGGACCGCTAGTTAATTGGGAGCAGGATAGTGTCAGTATAGACCAGGTGGGCTAAATGTTTGTATCGTGTGTGTAGAGCATGAAGTAGCTAGTTTTTTTTGGTGGTAAGATTTGCAGATTGGGTTCGTTTATGAGATCAGATTACTATATTTCTTGCATATGTACTGCCCATTGCCCTCAGTGGGAGGGGATGGCCTAGTGGTATTATTGCTGGACTGTTAATCCAGTGACCCAGATGACGTTCCGGGGAACCCGGGTTTGAATCCCGCCATGGCAGATGAATTCAATAAATATCTGGAATTAAGAATCTAATGATGACAATGAATCCATTGCCAATTGTTGGGGTAAAACCCATCTGTTACACTAATATCCTTTAGAGAAGGAAACTGCCATCCTTACCTGGTCCGGCCTACATGTGACTCCAGACCTGCAGCAATGTGACTGACTCTTAACTGCCCTCTGGGCAATTAGGGATGGGCAATAAATGCTGACCATTCAGCAATGCCCTCATCCCGTGAATGAATAAAGGAAGAAAAAAAACTCACCGTTGGCACACTATTTGATGAAATTTATCCAATTAATGCCTACACACAACAATCCCTGGTCAAAGCATTCAAGTGTACCCAGGAGATACTTACAGAAACCCTGCTGCGTAGGTATCCGAAAGATTGGTAGTTCCTCCAGCCCATGCTGGCCCTACTCCCCCAAGCCACACCTTTTTCCCTGGTACATGAGAGTTGACCACCTGTTGGAGGGAAATAATTTTTGGTGCATTAAAAGGAGCAGGATTTAAATGCGCTACACAGATTGAACAATGGAGATCAATTGGCTGAATGCTGCAGCAAGAGAGTCGGCATCATCTATCTCTCATTTATTGAGTATGTCACATTACTGTCTACCAACTTTTTTTTAGCAATTCGTTGCAAATAACAAGGGAGTCATGGTGGAAAATGTAGAGTTGATGTTACAGTTAGATCCACCAGGATCGCAGCGAATGGCAACACAAGCTCGAGAGGCTGAATGGCCTATTCAATTTTTAAAAAATCATTCATGATGTGAGTGTCTCCGGCTCGGCCAAGATTTATTGCCTTATCGGTAAACGTATTGTGCAGAGAGCAGATAAGCTCATGTTGCTGAGGAGCTTTTTCTGAAGAAGGGTCTAGGCCTGAAACGTCAGCCTTCCTGCTCCTCTGATGTTGCTTGGCCTGCTGTGTTCATCCAGCTCTACACCTTGTTATCTCTTAAGCTCATGTTGCTGTTGTTCTGGAGTCACACGTAGACCAGACCAGGTAAGGATGGCAGCTTCCTTCCCTGGGTATTAATAAACCAGTTGAGGGTTTTTTTTCCCAAACAACAGTTTCATGGCCATCATTAGACTTTTAATTCAAGATTTATTATTGAACTCAAGTTCTTCCAGGGCAGGATTCAAATCTTGAGCCCCCAGAACATTTCTTGGGTTTCCAAGTTAATATTCTAGTGATAATACCCCTAATCACATCCCTCAGGATCTTACACATTTCAGCTAAGTCACCTTTGACTCTTCTAAATTCCAGAGGATAGAGGCCCAGCCTGTCTAGCCTCTCCTCACAAGGCAATCTGCTCATTCCAGGTATTAAGCCTAATAAACCTTCTCTGAACTGTTTCCAATGCATTAACACCCTTCAGTAAGTACGGTGAGCAACAATGTACAGAATACTCCAGTTGCAATGAGTGAAACTTGAGCAGGGGAATTGAAGCCAAGTGCATTTTCCCTTTCCTTAATTCCTGCCCCTCCCACAGGCCCAGCCACCCCCTTACTGGGACTTTGAGATTGTTGGATTCCCGTTCTTTCTCAGTCTCTCCTTCCTGAGATTTATAGACTCTGAGGTACCAACCACAACTGAGCAAATCACTGACTGGTGGGATGCTACAGTATCTTTATGCCTTTCCACAGATGCAAAGTTTCAGCCTACCAATGAATATAAGAGGCATACAGCACACAGAGACTGTGAGTTGTGGGTGCCTTTCATTTAGTACAGGTTAGGAAAATAAACTCAGAAGTGAGTAAGAAATGACCAGGAGCTCAGTGATTAGGAACTGAGACACCATTTGTTTTGATTCACTGGAAACCGTGCTCAGAATCTTTTGACTCACTGGAGGTCTAGCGCATGCTGTTCAGCTTTTAAAAACAACCACATTGAGCCAGTCACACATCAACTTATTTTGACTGTTTCTCTTAACATTACATTCTTAGCCACAGCAGGAGAGGTCTGTTACATCAGATGCCCTGTAGTAACCGTTAATAACAAGAGATTCTTTTTTTTTCGGAAAGAAACCTATCAAAGCCATCCCACTAAATTCTTAGGCAGTTGTAAACTTGTTTCTAAAACTCCCTAACTTCTATAAAATCTTAGCAGGCACCATTGACGGGAGGCTTGCACATACGGAACACTTGCAAATTTTTAGGAGCAATGTATTTGTATATAGTGGGGCAGCTGGCTTGCCATTGTCATGTGACTTCCGTCCCTTCTATAACCTGCTCTCACTTTAGTTTGTTGCAGTCATTAAATGTAATTTTTGAAACACAGCCCATGGTTGAGCTGCTGACCTCCGGTCATACCAAATTTCACCAGCCCTTGACTGTTCCTGCCTTGTCCTGTTCTCTTGCAATCATCATTCCTTCTTCCTCTCTGCCACTGACATTTAGACTCACTGCCCCATTACCTTTTGAGTGGCACAGTGGTTAGCACCGCTGCCTCACATCGCCAGGGACCCATGTTCAATCCCACCCTCGGGCAACTGTGTGTGGAGTTTGCACATTCTCCCACTGTCTGAATGGGTTTCTTCCCAGGTCCAAAGATGTGCAGGTTAGGGTGGATTGGCCATGGTAAATTGCCCGTAGTGTCCAGGGATGTGCGGGCTAAGCAGGTTAGCCAGGGAAATGCAGGGTTACAGGGAAGGGGTGTGTCTGGGTTGGATGCTCTTCAGAGTGTTGGTGTGCATTTGATGGGCTGAATGGCCTGCTTCCACACTGTAGGAATTCTGTAATTCTATTTGTTTCTGGTCAGCACTTAAAATCTGTGCAACTCCCTCATCCCTCTCCTTTAATGACAACTTTTCAACACCTAAGTCTGGCATCTTCTAATCACTGCTCCTAACTCAAGTCTTCCTTAACATAGAGTCCTTCAAAATAGACAGCAAGAGTTTTTAACAGGTATTTGAAAAGGAAAAGAGTAGAGTGTGTTCTGGGCTGTGCAGAGATACAAAGTGGAGTCATACCAGACCCGAAATGTTAACTCAGTTTCTCTTTCCCACAGACGCTGCCAGACCTGTTGAGTTTCTCCAGCACTTTCTGTTTTTATTATAAATGATGTGTGTGTTGGTCCTCTAAAGACTGAGAATGAAGAGTTAACTGATAATAGGGAATGGCAGTTGAACTGAACAAATATTATGCTTCTGTCTTCTCTGTGGAGAAATCAAAGAGTATTCCAGAAAAGGCTGTAGATGAGGAAGGCAGCAAGGAATTTGGTGAAATTATAATCTCCAGGACAGCAGTACTGAGCAAATTGAGGGAGCTGCATGCTGAGTGTCCCCTAGGTCCAGATACAACCATAAGATACGGGAGCAGAATTAGGTCAAGCAGCCCAATGATTCTGCTATGCCATTAGATCATGGTTGAAATATTTCTCAATCCCATTCTCCTGTCTTCTTCATGGCCAATCGTAATCCCAAACTAAACTAGTCCCACCTGCCTGTTCCTGGCCCATATCCCTCCAAACCTTTCCTATTCATGTATCTATCCAAATGTCTTTTGAACATTGTACTTGTATCTGCAGCCACCACTTCCTCAGGAAGTTCATTCCACAAGCGAACCACCCTCTGTGTAAAAAAATTGCTTCTCATATTTTTTTAAAATCTGTCTCCTCTCACCTTAAAAATGTGCTCCCTTGTCATGAAATTCCCCCTCCTAGGGAAAAGACGACTTCTATTAAGTCTATCTACACCTCTCATTATTTTATAAACTTCTATCAGGCCACCTCTCAACCTCGTATGCTCCAGTGAAAGAAGTCCCAGCCTATCCAGCATTTCCCTGTAACTCAAATCATCCATACCCAGCAACATCCTGGTAAATCTCTTCTGAACCCTCTCCGGCTTAATAATATCCTTGCTATAACTGGGTGACCAGAAATTCTATTCTATGTTTTTGTTTGTTGTTGAATTTGGTGGATTCTCCTGTTATTTTGAACAATGACTATTTGACAAGTAGACAGATTGTTTGGTATCATCTCAAATGTGATGCTCTAACCAAGTCCTGGTTTGCAGATATGAAATCATTGTTGGAGGGGAAGGTTGAAGGCACTGGCACTGTTCTCCCTGATCCTAGATGGACCTGACTCTGCTCTCTTCAGACATTGAGATTGCTTGATGATAGAGGCATTTCTATTTGTCCTGGGTGTTTCTTCCTTCTTTTGCTGGGATCCAACTTCCAGACTCTGAAATTGGCATTTAGAATGTCTTTGTACCTGAGTTTGGGGTTCCTGTTGTATGGGTTCCTCAGCTCTGTAGGCTGTAGAGTACGGCCTTTGGTAGGTGAGAATCCTCCTTGTGAACGACATGGTTAACCAAGCACACCCGAGCTCTGCTGAGCATGCTCCCAATATCGGGTATGCAGCCCCTTGCATCTCATGTTTGAAATCTGACCCATCCCTTGACATACCTTAAGCAGTGAAGGTGGAATGCTTTTGACGTCTTGATGAGTTGCATGGCGTTTGTTCAAGGCTCACGGATATAGAGAAATGACCTGACGACTGCTACGTGGTAGACTTTGGTCTTTTTTTTGACAAATTCCATGCACTCACCACAGTCTGTGGGTTCACCATGCAACGTGTTGCCTTTGGAGATGACGCACTCTAAGTAGCAGAGCTTCTGAACTGTGTCAAGGGCTGTGTTTTTTTATCTCCCTCACCTCCTTTAATATCCTCTAGAAACTTCACTCTTTGTCCAAACTTTAGACCATCTGACTTAATCTGATTCCGTGTCAAAGTTTGATAATTCTTCTGTTAAGTGCTTCAGGGCAATTTACAATGTTCGAGGCTCCTTATAAATGCGAGTAATTGTTATTGCATTTGGATAGGATATAGTGAAGATAAAAGACAGATCAAACTAAAATGATGAATTATTACATGATTGCTGCTCTATTTATGGACTAGTTAGGGATGAAACGCAAAGTGAAACATGCTTCTGCTTTCGAATAGGCAAGACTAAAATAATGAATGGTAGGTAACTCCCTCATGAACACCATAGTGTGAATGAGTTACAAAGACACGGCTACACCACAAGCCAATAGAGGGCACTGCAGTCAATTTAATGACCATTGGAGGTGACAGATTAGTGAACTATTTCCTCTCAGTGTAACACCACACTGTGTGATGCTCTATAAAAATATTTTACATTGAATATCACAGAACTATACACAGGGTTTTAGCAGAGAACATCAGTCTAGTGAATCTCTTCCTTCATTACTATAATAAAATTCCCTGTCTTAAATGAAACACTTCAACAATGCAGGAAGTGTGAATTGTGAAGCTACCATACACCAAGAGGAAAGGTCACCTTGAGGGAAAGGAGCAAAGCTTCAGGCTGATCCTTAGTTTCAGGGGGAGAAGGTGTCAATTATTGTTCCCTGCAGTTGCATTTTTTTTATTCACTTGTGGGATATGGGCATCTCTGGCTGGGTCACCATTTACTTCCTGTCCCTAGTTGCCCCTTGAGAAGGTGGGGGTGAGCTGCCTTCTTGAACTGCTGCAGCCCATGTGCTGTAGGTCGACCCGCAATGCCCTTAGGAAGAGATTTTGACCCAGCGACAGTGAAGGAAGGGCAATATATTTCCAAGTCAGGATGGTGAGTGGCTTGGAGGGGAACTGACAGGTGGTGGTATTCCCATGTATCTGCTGCTCTGGTCCTTCGAGATGGAAGTTGTCATGGCTTTAAAAGGTGCTGTCCAAGGATCTTTGGTGAATTTCTACAGTACATCTTATAGATAGTACACACTGCTGCTACTGAGCGTTGGTGGTGGGGGGAGTGAATGCTTGTGGATGTGGTGCCAGTCAAGCGGGCTGCTTTGTCCTGGATGGTGTCAAGCTTCTTGAGTGTTGTTGGGGCTGCACTCATCCAGGCACATGGGGAGTATTCCATCACACTCAATAGGAGCCTACAGTTAGTTTTCCCATGCTCAGCAACAAAGAACAATCCTAAAAGTCCTGGCTCTCTCAGAAATTGAAATGCAGTTGACCATCTGATTTCTGCCGATGTTGCTGAATTGCCAGACTTGCTGGATGACTGGAGACCTCTTGTGTTCCCACAGCCTTTTTGACAACGCATTAGTAAAGTCTACCAGGCTGTCTGATACAGGCCACAAAATATACATCAGTTTCAATGAGAACCATAAGGACACAGAGTGTTTAAAGTGAATTGCATTAGTAGTTGCAGAGGAATATATTTGCACATTTAAAGGAAAAAGTGGGACTAGCTGTATTTCTGTTGCCAACATGATTTGTAACCATTTTACTCTATTACATAATCCCATGGTTATAAAGATATACACAATGCTGCACTTCACTAACATTCCTGATTAAATTGGTGAGCATTTGCAGCACAGTAGCACAGCTGTATTGTTAACTAGACTAGTGATCTATTGTCACAGAGACATAGAGATGTACAGCACAGAAACAGACCCTTCGGTCCAACTCATCCATGCTGACCAGATATCCTACATTAATCTAGTCTCATTTGCCAGCATTTGGCGCATATCCCTCTAAACACTTCCTTATCATATACCCATTCAGATGCCTTTTAAATGTTGTAATTGTACCAGCCTCCATCACTTCCTCTGGCAGTTCATTTCATATATACACCACCCTCTGTGTGAAAAAGTTGCCCCTTTGGTCCTTTTTAAATTTTTCCCCTCTCATCTTAAGCCTATGCCCTCTAATCTTGGACTCCCATACCCCAGGGAAAGGACCTTGGCTATTCACCCTCTCCATGCCCCTCATGATTTTATAAACCTCAATAAGGTCAACCTTCAGCCTCCAACGTTCCAGCCTATTCAGCTTCTCCCTATAGCTCAAACCCTCCAGTCCCAGCAACATCCTTGTAAATCTTTTCTGAACCTTTTCAAGTTTATTCCAAAAGTGGCCTAACCAATGTCCTGTACAGCTGCAACGTGACCTCCCAACTCAATGAACTGGCCAATAAAAACAAGCGTACCAATCCTAAATGAATAGTCCAGCGACTGAATTATCTTAGAATCCCTACAGTGTGGAAACAGTCCACACCAACCTATAGAGCATCCCACCCAGACCCATTCCCCCTATAACCCACCTAATCTACACATCCCTGGACACTATGGGAAATTTAACACGGCCAATCCACTCAACCAGCACATCTTTGGACTGTGGGAGGAAACCGGAGCACCCAGAGGAAACCCACTCAGACACAGGGAGAATGTGCAAACTCCACACAGACAGTCACCCAAGGGTGTAATCAAACTCAGGTCCCTGGTGCTGTGAGGCAGCAGTGCTAACCACTGAGCCAACATGCTGCCAAACGTTCGTTCAAATCTCACCACAATGATGAAGGAATATAAACTTAAGTAATAAAACTTGAACTTGAAACTATTGTCATTAATAACGATCAAACACAACTAGATTGTTGTAAAAAGCCGTCTGATTCACCTCCGTCCTTCAGGGAAGAAAATTTGCTGACCTGGCCCAATCTGGTCTATACGTGACTCCAGACCCACAGCAATGTGGTTGACTTTAAACTTCCCTCCGAAATGGTCCGGCAAGATCCTCAGCTTGTTTTGAATTGCTACAGCGAAAAAATATTTTGTGTGTCCCTACACCACGTGAACTGCAGCATTTTGAATAAAGTCACTCCCAACGCTTCCTCAGAGGCAATTAGGGACAAACAATAAATGCTATCCTTTACAATGCTGTTCATATCTTAACAAGGCATTTCAAAAAAATGGATTGAATGTGAAGCTTTAACAAGCAAACACCATCAGAAATTCATGTAACCTTTCTTAGATCCAGACAGATCTCCAGGCCAGGAGACAGGCTGAAATGTCACTCAGTTTGATTGCTCTTGTCTGGGGTTTACTGGGTGTCAAAGATAACTAAAAGAAGTGAAGAAACTCACCCTGTGCACCTTGGCAATCTGATCTGACAAAGTGTCCAGCAAGCGGGTTTTCATAAAATCAGCCACATTTGCGGTCTGGTCATCAATGTAGTAACTGCAACAGGTACACAGCAAGAAATATTAGCAAAGTGACTGATCACTGTCCAGATCCACTCAGAAACAAGGGAGTTGCTCCTCCTTCATGATTAAACAAGACTGTAGTGATTGGACATTGCATCATTCTACAAGAACTACATGCTGACTTCAGTCATAGAGTTTTTACAGGATAGTAGATATCCACTCTCCACTCCAGTTCTCTGCACTGAAATCCAGTCACCCACCCTTATATAACCTTGGTCACTTATTTCCCTCAAGTGACCATTCAATATCCTTCTCAAACCAGTCTTAGTCTCCAGTTCTCCCAATCTCCGATGCAGTGAGTTCCAGCTTATTGCCATTCTTGCCACAAATGTGAAATGCTTCACATGTCATCTCCGTTAACATTTTTTTTGTTGCTTTCTCATATTCCTGCCCCTGTGTTTTTCTGAAAATCTGAAATCTGTGTCCCACAGCCTTTGGCTATCAGCTAAGGGGAACAACTTTTCTTTTTACAGCCTGTCTAAACATGTAATAAAAATGTTCATCTCTGCCAGATCTACCATTTGTGAGCTGCCCAACTTGCTTGCCCGATGGGCTAGTTGAAGACTTGACTTCCACTTTCAGACTCACATATAAAGGCCCTTGGGGCAGCATGTTGGCTCAGTGGTTAACACTGTTGCCTTGAAGTGCCAGGGACCCGGGTTTGATTTCAGCCTCAGGTGACTGTCTATTTGGAGTTTGCACATTCTCCCCACAGTCCGAAGATGTGCAGATTAGGTGGAATGGTCATGCTAAATTGCCCATAGTGTGCAGGCTAAGTGGGTTAGCCATGGGAAATGCAGGGTTACAAGGATAGGGTAGGGGAGTGGGTCTGGATGGGATGCTTTTCAGATAGTCAGGATGGGCTGAATGGCCTGCTTCCACACTGTAGGGATTCTATGAAACCTTCAGAAATAAAGTCTTGCTACAGATAGTACTCTTTGCACAGTTTCCAAAATCATGCTGGTGGCAGAAGCCATTAAAGGCACAGTAAAGGTTATGCTAAATCACTGCTATGTTCTGCTTCATATTTCATCTCTGTTAACATGTTTTTAACAGGAATGGAGAAATGAAAGCATTGAACATTCTGTGCCTGACTCTGAGTCAGAAGGCTGTGGGGTTGAAACCCCATTATAGAAGTTTGAGCACAAATTTGACACTTGAGTGCGGAATTGACAGAAGGCTGCATTTTCTGAGGTGCTGTAACAATAAAACCAGGCTGCCTTGTGCTCTCTCAGCTGGACACAGAAGATCCGTGATGCTGCTTTCAAGAAAAGCTAGGAAGGTCTCCTGGAATCCAACACCAGAAAAACATGATTGGCTCTCTTCTCTTTTTCGTTCTTTGTGGAAGCTAGTTGTCAAAAATTGGCACTTCCAAGATCACAATATTTTGAAAGTATTTACGTGGCTGTAAAGTGTTTTGGGGCATCTATCATGACATAGCATCATTCCATTTAGAATCCCTTTAGTGTGGAAGCAGGCCATTCAGCCCATTGAGTCCACACTGACCCTCTGAACAGCACCCGTGACCTATCCCATTCTTGTAACTCTGAATTTCCCATGGAGAACCCACCTAGCCTGCACATCCCTGGACACAATGGGCAACTGAGCATGGCCAATCCATGTAACCTGCACATCTTTTGACTGTGGGAGGAAACCAGACCACCCGGAGGAAACCCATGCAAACATAGGGAGAATGTGCAAACTCTACACAGTTGCCCAAGGGTGGAATCAAACCCAGATCCCTGGTGATGTGATGCAGCAGTGCTAACCACTGAGTCACCGGGCACCCCAATTTAAATCTGAGATGGGCAGCATCACCCCTAGGTTCTTACAAAGTGTTCACAGCACAGATTCAGGCCATTCAGGCCAACTATCTAGTGCTGATAGTCTGAATGAGCCTTCTCACACCCATCATCATCAAGATCGACCAACATATCCTTCTACTTTTTCATCCTTCATATCTCGCTTATCCTTAAATGCATTTATGCCTCACCTTAACCATTCCCTGTGGTTATACGTTTCTTTTTATTCCAACTCTCGTACAGACATTTCTACTGAATCTCCTCATGGATTTAGCAGTGACTTGTCTTACTTTCATACCTACCCAGTTCTGGTCTTGCTGACATAGCTTGTCCATAACTTTCTTACCAAACCCAAAAACTTGAAGAACTCTATTTTGTCACTCCATTAACAGAAAAGATCCACAGCTTATCCAATCTTTCCTGACAGGGAGAACTTTTTGGTAGCATTCTGGTAATTTTATTTTCACTTTCTTTGGTGCCTCTCTATACTTTTCATACAATGGTGACCAGAGTTTAACACAAATTGAACCTCGCTGCTTTTCTATTCTATCCCTCTATAAATGAACTCCAGAGATGTTTTGCTTTTAAGCTTTTTTATTGCCTTATTAAAATACATTCTTATGCTGTGTGTCTCTCCACACTTTAATCCCTCAGTTCCTCTCTACCCCATTGAGATACTTGGCTCCCAGAGAATCTGTGATCTCTTAATTCCCCTTAAAAAAAATCACTTCACACTTGTCTGCATCAAAGTGAATTTTCCAATTACACGATTATTCTAAGAATTTATTAATGTCTTCCCTCAGTTTGCTGCACTAACTTGTATCAACAACATCTTAGCTTTGCTGTTGAGATTGGTAATGGTTTCATTACACCATGATTGATGCCAACATCAAGTAGGTACTGAGACAAAAATGCTAGAATTCTTTATTTGTTTTAAAAAAAGATCAGTACTGACACATTTGTCAAAAACACATGCTGAAATTGAACCGTTGGCAATGATAGTTGGGTATTTACAATTCTCCATCTATCAACAGGCCTCTCAATTGAACAGTAGCCAGTTTAGTTATGAATTCCTGTGCCCTCTAGCATATACTACATTCCTGGAGTTTACTGTGTCTTGTTCCATTATTGGCTCACAGATCTGGTGTTGACATGTCTATTGATGGCTTGTTTATGAATCTTGAAAGACAAGTAAAGGAAGCCTTTATTTAGGCCTCAGGAGGAAATTCTTAACCAAAGCAAATTGTTCAGCAATAAGTAATTGACTAAGAGGGATGAGGTTGGATAGAACACAGGGAAATACTCCAGAACTCAGTAGTAATTTCACAGGAACCAGCAACAAGAACAAACTAACCAGTTCTGTCAAGAATTACAAACTGGCTAACTGAGGGACAACAATCTCAGTGCCTTTACCTGGTTACCATTGTCCAGCTTCCTGACCAGCTCATGCCACTCAGGCAGAAGCCAACTAAACGTCTACCAGTCAACAGATTGGGATGCAAACAAGGACAGAAGCTTTTCTCTTCATTTCCCACCTCAAACTCAATGCCCAACCTGGTACCAAAATCAACACTTCTTTTCTCCTCTTGTCACTTCATCCCAATCAGGTCATTATTTTACATGATAATGAGGGCCATCAGTACAGCAATCCTGAATCTTATAGTTTTTGCATTCATAATGAATAAGGAGAGAAAATAAGGTACCGCTGCTGTTGGGATCAGCTGACACTTCAACAAGCAGAGAGATTCTGAGGCAGAGAAGTGTTCATGGGAGTGGGTATTGCTGTCTGGGCCAACATTTATTGCCCCTTCCTAGTTGCCCTTGAGAAGATGGTGGTGAGCTATTTTTTGATTGTGCCATAGAACAGTGGCTTTGTACACATTTCACTGTACTCCTGCATTCCTGTACCTGAGCACACGTGACAATAAAATCTAACTCTAAGTCTAATTCTTGAACCACTGCAGTCCATGTGCTGTAGGTAGACCCGCCATGCCATTAGGGAGGGAATTCCAGGATTTTGTCCCAGACACAGTGAAGGGACGGTGATATATTTCCAAGTCAGGATGGTGAGTGACTTGGAGGGGAACTTGGAGGGGGTATCTGCTGCCCTTGTCCATCTAGATGGGAGTGGTCGTGGGTTTGGAAGGTGCTGTCTGAGAATCTTTGGTGAATTCCTGCAGCGTACCTCTAGATAGTACACACTGCTGCTACTGAGCGTCGGTAGTGGAATAATCATTGTTGCAGCTGGGAAAAAGGTTTAGCAGCAGTTACTTGTTTATTTTTGACATTCTCAAACTGACTTGCGGCAGCATGAGACCTTTGGGAGGTTTTAACTCCAGCTCATGAGGACTCCTCAGAAGAAAATGTGGATGTTCTTATGTCATAAATGAGAGACAGTGCATCAGAGGGTGAGAGAAAGGACACTGAGCTTTATAAAGAGGACATATTTCATCAGTTATGATTCCCCCTCCCTCACAATGACCAGAGAAATATAGACATAGAAAATAGGAGCGGGACTAGGCCATTCAGCCCTTCGAACCTGCTTCGCCACTCAATAGCAGATCGTCCATCTCTATTCCTGCTTTCTGCCCATACCCTTTGATTGCTTTAGCCCTAAGACCTATGTTTAACACTTTCTTTAAACGTTCAATGTTTTGTCCTCAACCATATCCTGTGCCAGCACAGAAAGGCAACACCATTTCAATAGGCCTTCTGTCTGGTCATTGATATTGGCACAGAGCTTTTCATCAAATAGGCAACAGGGGAAGCTCTGCTAGGGTCCTGCAGACATGCGTATCCTCCATGCTGTACTCACAGAGATAACACAGTGTCTAAGGTCAGGATCAGGCAGTGACAAGGGGCACTCCCAGCCTACTGTATGGACATTGTCTGATCACTGACACCCATTGCAGGAGGGCTGAGGAACTCATCGACATGGGAAGCTATCACTGTGTTATGGCAGCTTTCCTTGCCTTATCAAGACACCAAAGTGGCTTTAGAAACTTATAGAAATAATCACAGACGTGTAGAAAATAGGAACAGGAGTAGGCCATTCGGCCCCAAAGCCGGTTCTGCCATTCAATGGCTGATCATCCATCTCAGTACTCTTTCTCCCTACACCCTTTTAGCCCTAAGAAATATATCTGACTCCTACTTGAAAACACTCAATGTTTTGGCCTCAACTGCTCTCTCCCTTTTTTACTTGAGAGGGAAGTAATTCCCTGATTGTAAATGACAACAGGTGAATACAAGATAGGCTGGGCATTGTCGCATTGTATTAATCTTTCGGAATATGGCCCTCTCTGATCTTGCTCCAAGGAAGATAAGCAATCTTTGCATGTCTTGTGGGTCATCCAACCCAGCTCTGCTGTCATTTTTTTTATAAACCCTGTGTTAAACATATAGAACGGTACAGGAACAAGCCCTTTGGCCTACCATGTCTGTGCTAACTATGATGCCATTCTAAACTAATCCCATCTGCCTGCACATGGTCCACATCCCTCTATTCTCTGCCTGCTCCCATGTCTGTCTGAATGCCTGTTAAACATTGCTAATGTATTTCCTTCTGTCACCTCCCCTGGCAGCGCATTCTAGGCACAAACCACCCTCTTTGTAAAATACTTTCCTCACACATCTCTACTAAACTTTCCCCCGCTTACCTTAAACCTATGTCCCATAGTATTTGACTTTTCCACCCTGGGAATAAGACTTCAGCTACTCACCCTATCCATGCCTCTCAAAATTATATTATAAAGTTCAATCAGGTCACACCAAAGCCTCCACATCTCTCCTATCGCCTGGAGACCAGAACTGCACACAATACTCCAAACGTGGCCTAACTAAAGTCTTATATAACAACATGACTTGCCAACTTTTATACTCAATGCCCCTACTGATGAGTTTGTTACGTGAGTTCCCTAAAACTGTACTTCCCCTTGCTGTGCATCTGTTCCATGTAGCAGGAGGCTAGTAACATGTGATAGTAGGAACTGCAAATGCTGGAGAATCCGAGACAACAAGGTGTAGGGCTGGATGAACACAGCAGGCCAAGCAGCATCATAGGAGCAGAGAGGCTGACGTTTCGGGCCTAGACCCTTCATCAGAAACGTCAGCC
>NC_063351.1:46258006-46297161 GCF_021869965.1 Rhincodon typus | reverse complement strand
TAGTCACTTTACAATATCAAGGATTTAATTTTCTACTTGTGCATTTGATTCATGTTCCACTCTGTGTGACATTAACTTAGTCATTAAATCAGTTAAAATTGAATCTTCCACTTAACTGTGGACAATAGAAATTGGAAAACTTTCAAATTGGCACCTCTTCCACCAGTTTCAACATTCCCTCCCTCGACCACTAATGCTCAGTAGTAGCATAGAGTCATACACCCTGTACAGCACTAAAATAGACCCTTTGGTCCAACTCGTGCATGCCAACCAGTATCCTAAATTAATCTAGTCCCATTTGCCAGCATTTGGCCCATATTCCTCTCAACCCTTCCTATTCATATACCCACCCAGATGCCATTTAAATGTTGTCATTGTACCAGCCTCCACTACTTCCTCTGGCAGTTGATCTATACATGCCCCACCCTCTGCGTGAAAAAGTTGCCCGTTAAGTCTCTTTTAAATTTTTCCCCTCTCACCATAAACCTATGCCCTCTTTGGACTCCGTACCCTGGAGAAAAGATCTTGAATATTCACCATATCCATGCTCCTCATGATTTTATAAATATCTATAAGGTCCCCCCTCAGCATCCAATGCTTTGGGGAAAATAGCCCCAGCCTAGCCTCTCCCTACAGCTCAAACCCTCCAACCCTGGCAACATCCTTGTAAATCTTTTCTGAACCCTTTCAAGTATTACAACGTCCTTCCTATAGCAGGGAGACCAGAACTGAATGTAGTATTCCAAAAGTGGCCTAACCTATGTCCTGTACAACCTGAACATGACCTCCCAACTCCTATACTCAATACACTGACCAATAAAGGCAAGCGTACCAAATGCCTTCTTCACTATCCTGTCTACGTGCAACTCCACTTTGAAGGAACTATAAATTTGCACTCCAAGGTCCCTTTATTTGGCAACACTTTCCAGGACCTCACCATTAATTGTGTAAGTTCCTGCACTAGTATTAACACAGAGGATTAGTGGCAGCAGATCTACCCAAAGGAGATCTGAGCAGAACCAGATGTGAGGTAACAAGGTGTGGAGCTGGATGAACACAGCAGGCCAAGCAGGATGGTCTGCTTGGAGGAGCAGGAAAGCTGACATTTCGGGTCTAGACCCTTCTTCAGAAATGGGGGAGGGGAAGGGAATTCTGAAATAAATAGAGAGAGAGGGGGAGGCAGATGGAAGATGGATAAAGGAGAAGATAGGTGGAGAGGAGACAGACAGGTCAAAGAGGCGGGGATGGAGCCAGTAAAGGTGAGTGTGGGTGGGGAGGTAGGGTGGAGATAGGTCAGTCCAGGGAGGACGGACAGGTCAAGGAGAGGGGATGAGGCTGGTAGGTAGGAGGTGGGGGTGGGGGTTGAGGTGGGAGGAGGGGATAGGTGGGAGGAAGGACAGGTTAGGGAGGCGGGGACAAGCTGGGCTGGTTTTGGGATGTGGTAGGGGGAAGGGAGACTTTGAAGCTTGTGAAGTCCACATTGATACCATTGGGCTGCAGGGTTCCCAAGCGGAATATGAGGTGCTGTTCCTGCAACCTTTGGGTGGTATCGTTGTGGCTGTGCAGGAGGTCCAGGATGGACACATCGTCCAAGGAGTGGGAGTTGAAATGGTTCGCAACTGGGAGGTGCAGTCGTTTGTTGCGAACCGAGCGTAGGCGTTCTGCAAAGCGGTCCCCAAGCCTCCGCTTGGTTTCCCCGATGTAGAGGAGGCCACATCAGGAACAGCGGTGAGCTGGGGGCATCTGTTACAACACACTGCTGTTTAAAGTGTTTCTTCACTCAGCGAGAGCTTTCACTTTGAAACAGGTAACTGCCAGCTTCTTGGATGCCATTTCAGCTGGTGAACCTTCACCCACTTCCAATTATATGTCCCAGCTATCAGCTTTCACTGTGGCATGGGATTGCTCATACAGCTCCACCTTCCAACTCCACTCTGGGAACAAAGGCAGATATCAGGCCATCAACAACAGCAGCGATATCTCCTCAGCTGGATACTCCTCTACAGGGCAAGTGGGAACAACACTGAGATCCCACTGAAGAAACTTGAGAACCCCAGCACTGCATGTACAAGTGAGACAAGGTGCACTGAGGTAAGGTGATGTTGTTGCTGGAACATGCCTGTAAAGGCACATGTTATGAGTGTCACCTACTGCTCGATTAGTCCAAGAAACAGCTTTGACACAAGCTCCCAGATGTTATTAAGGAAGACTTTGCAGTGTCAGCAGGGCTGTGTTTGTTGTTGCCATTTCCAGTACCTTAGTTCAAAGGATCCTCAAAATGTGGAAAGAGGCCATTCGGCCCATCGAGTCCTTTACTGACCCTCCGAAGAACATCCCACAGAGATCCAACCCACCACCATATCTTTGTAACCCTGTGGCAAATCTGTTTTGCCTGCACATCCCTGGACACTGCAGGCAATTTAGCATGGACAATCCACCTAACCTGCATATATTTGGGCTGTGGGGAGAAACCAGAGCACCCAATGGAAACCCACACAGACATGGGGAGAATGTGCAAACTTCACACAAACAGACAGACTGTCACCTGAGGCTGGAATCGAACCTGGGTACCTGGCATTGTGTGGCAGCAGTGCTAACCACTGAGCCACAGTGACATCCTAAAAATAAACTCTTATTCCCTGACCAGGAACTGAACTCAGGCCACAGTGGTTGAAGCACCGAATCTTAACCACTAGACCACCAGGGAAGGTGTTTATTTACAGCCCCTTCACTATTGTGCCCCAGTAATGTTCATTTCTTTTGGTGGCCAGCTGAGTTTCATTCCAAGCCTGTGACAGTATAACAATGTTAAATAGTTAGTGAATAAACCTCAAGACATCTGTCGCAACTGTTTAGCGAATCCAAAAGTCCAGCAATGCTGCACAGTACATCTGAAGAGGAACGAACCAGGAAGAATGCCATAGCTATGTCCTTGGCACACATGCATGTCAATGAAATCAAAGAGGCATGTGCAGCATCACAGTTTCCTTTATTCATTCACAGGATGAGGACATCACTGGCTAGGCAGCATTTATTGCCCAGAGGGCAGTTAAGAGTCAACCACATTGCTGTGGGTCTGCATGTAGGCCAGACCAGGTAAGGATGCCAGATTTCCTTCCCTAAAGGGCATTAGCGAACCAGATGGATTTTTCCCAACAATCGACAATGGATTCATGGTTACCGTTAGGTTCCTGATTCCAGACATTTCATTGAATTCAAATTCCACCATCTGCCGTGGTGGGATTCAAACCCAGGTCCCCAGAGCATTATCTGGGTCTCTGGATTAACAGTCCAGCGATAATACCACTAGGACATCACCTCCCCACTTTTTTACTAATGTCAAAAAAGTTGAATACCTCTATCTAAGTGGTATAGCCTGAAAGAAATATAAAACGTGCCACAATGCCAAGTCTGACACTGGTGCAAGTGCAAATGTTATGCAATATGCAAGAGATCTACACAGAAAATTGCTGCAATGTGATGTAGTCCCCATAAGCAATAAGCTAACTGCTTACGATGGGACTGGCATCCTTTGCATTATCTGGCTTCAATGTCAATACAGCTCATAGGGACAGCAGGGCCTTCTATTTGTGATCTACCGGTATGCATGGATTTTTATTACAATTCATCCATTCATTGTGACAGCAAGGATTCCAGATCTCGACATTGATCCCACACATTTCAGTCACGGCTGAGCAGCGTAGATTGAGCAAACCCTGTCAGGTACAGACCAGCTGCCATGGCTGACAAAAATCATCATCAAGGAGCAGCCTGCAAACATCCAACAGGTCCCTGAGCTAGCACCTTCTTTCTCTGGTCATACAGAGATGAACTAGGAGTTTCTAGGGATGTAATCTTCAAAGGCAAGTAAGTGGTAATTCCACAAGTTTAACATCAAGATCTGCTACATTGTATACATGTGGGTCAAATGGGCACAGAAGAAAGCCAGAAATTGGTGCTTGAAGCTATCCGTCAGCCCAGAATTAATAAGGACGCTGATGAACTGATCAAGTTGTGTGAAATGTGGCAACTCCATCAAGCTGATTTTCTCCAATCAGCAAAAAATGTAAGATAACACAGTGCGGAGGAACACAGCAGGCCAGGCAGCATCAGAGGAGCAGGAAAGCTGATGTTTCGGGTCTGGACCCTTCTTCAGAAATGGGGGAGGGGGAAGCGGGCTCTGAAATAAATAGAGAGGAGGGGTGGGGCTGGGGAAGGTAGGTGGGATGGCAATGGGTGAGCGCAGGTAGGGAGTGGTGGGGATTGGTCAGTGAGGTGGGACAAGCGGATAGGTGGGAGAGAAGATGAACAGGTCAAGGAGGCGGGGATGAGAGGGAGGTTTGGTCATGGGATGAGGCTGGGGTGGGGAGATTTTGAAACTAGTGAAGTCCACATTGAGACCATTGGGTTGTAGGCTCCCAAGGCAGAGTATGAGGTGCTGCTCCTCCAATTTCCGTGTGGCATCATTTTGACACTGGAGGTGGCCCAGGATGGACATGTCACCCAGGGAATGGGAGGGGGAGTTGAAATGGTTTGCGACCGGAAGGTGTTGTTGTTTGCTGCAGACAGAGCACAGGTGCTCTACAAAGCGGTCTCTGGGCCTCCACTTGGTCTCACCGATGTAGAGGAGGCCACATCGGGAGCAGCGGATGCAAAAAAAAATGTAAGCTAGATTTGTCTGCCTAATTGGGCAAAGAGTAAAAAGGCAAAGCAAGGGAAGGATGCTGCGTGCATCCATTCAGGTCACCTCAGACAATGCTATGGGTCTGGTGTGGGAAAATGGAATTAGAATAATTAGTAGGCTGTTTTCCATGGCCATGGACTCCATGGGCCTTTTCTGCGCTGTAGACCTCTAAACTCTTCATTCCAGGTGCTAGTCTGGAAAACCATCCCTGAATGGCTTCCAATGTACCAACATCTTTAATGAAGCAGAGAGAATCGATCATTTTAAAAGGAAATTAGATAGGCACCTAATGCAAATAAAGTTTTTTTTGCAAAAATATATTTATTCCCAAGAAGACTTTATGTATATATGCAGGTACTAAAGCAGTTCTGTACAGTCTTGGTGAATCAAGAAAAACAAACATTGGAATCTGATATTCCCTACAGTTGCAAAAAACCAAAGGCATTTCTTACTTTACAGGACTCTATTCACGTATATTTGAGGTGACAGGAGGTTCTGACAACTGAATGGACCCTCACTGTATTTTGGAAGAAAGACCTTACACAGTGGTCTTTCCCCTTCGAGCCTTGGTGGCAGCTGCCCTACTGCGTCCCTCAGCACATCGTCCTGGACGTTGGAATATGCCAGTCTGCAACATTTTAGTCAAGGTCAATTCCTTGTTCTGGAAGACCAACAAACTTCGAGCAGACCAAAGAGAGTCTTTCACTGAGTTGATAGTTCTCCAGGCGCAGAGGATATTTGTCTTGGTGCGCGTGCCAGGGAACAAACCATAGAGCACAGAGTCCTGCATCACGGAGCTGCTCGGGACGAACCTCGACAAGAATTACTGTGAAATAACTGTGAAGGCCAGTATCCCAACACCAAGTCATCCTTTACTTACACGTGCACAGTACATGACACTGACCCAGCTAGCTCAGAGCCGGCTCCTAGAGTGAACAAAACCCCTGACACTTTTTTTTTGTGTAAAAACACCAGGTGTGTAAATAACTTTATTGATAGTCCACCACCAGGAAAAACACCCGTGTGTCCAAAGAACCAGGAGCAAGCAGAGCCCACTGGGCAATGCCTACTTGAACGAAAAGGTGAAGGGGAGGATAAGGATCAAATTAAAATGGAATTAGGGGTGGAACATTCCTGTTTATATCTGTCAGCCAGGATTCCCTGATTGGACCAGGTTAACAGGAACTCTGTGAGATCCACCTGGCTGATCTCGTTCCACATTACACACTACATCTTTCTCCAGGCTTCCTTTACAAACACATATTCCAGAAGGAGATGTGTGAAAGTCTCTATCCCCCTGCAGCCACTTCAAGGGCCAATGTACAATGTTGATCCTTTTGTCTATCTGATCCTCTCTTCTGCCTCCAATGTATGTAGATACAGTCTTGTATAAGTCAGAAATGCCTTAGGTTTGCTTTGTTCGCCAAACTCTGGACTTAATGGACTAAATAGTCTTCCTCAGAACCATCTTGACTCTATATCGCATTTACTTTTGGATACAATTTTTAAATTTAAAGAACTGGAGAGGCAGCAGTTTACTGCAGCTTCACAGCACGTGTGAGGGGATTAACTCAATGACCAGTCAGTGTTAGTCATAAATAAATCCAATAATGGGCCAACAAATGCCTGCGATTGGATTGAAAAAAAATTTTATGTAGTTAAGTTTCAGTTGGCACTGAGCACTGAGGCACTTTAGCACAGGGAAAAATAATCATCTTAAACGGGGAGGCTTGCAATTACCTCGGCTTTTACAAGTAAAATTATTACAAGAGTTTTAATTAATTTCAAGGCCAGCTTTTGTGAATTGGGTAGAGCAAGCTAACAGATGGTTTGAACTAAACGTATTTATTTAATTTACATTTTTGTGTGTGTGATCATCAAGATACAGACAAGGAAAGCCAGAAACTGAAACATTTTTGATTTTAACAATATTTCACTGGGTAAGTGCTCAAAATGAACTCAGGTGGATAAAATATGCAGCTCTCTTTAACCTGCACCAACACTTTGTCTCAATTCATACCACAATTAAATACATGTCAAGGAATAATCACTACTTACCCTTAGAATTATCAATAAGGCAGTGCAGTGTTGAGAAATGAGGCATTTCACCATGGTGAACACAAGAAAGTCATTAAAAGCAATAGATTTACCTTCAGGGAACTTTGCCACACAATCACATCTGTTAGCTCTCGATACCCATTTCAACAAAGCTGACCCTGAGATTAGTTTGAACTTTTCTAATATTTTTACATGTAAAAGGGATAGCTAATGACAAATCTCTCTCTAAGTTGATTACCTGTGTCAAAGAGAAACATGAGGCTGATCCTGAGTGTGACAGGAATGAGATCGAAGGAAAACTGGTGAGATACAAGTTTCTCTGCCTGGAACTCAAGAAATGGTTTTCCCAAGGCATGAACATTTGGAAATGATGTGGCAATGGTTACATCTGTATTGAAGAGCAATGAATAAAACAGTGGGAGTGGGGATAAGGGTCTTTAGGTCTGATATCAGAAAGCACTTTTCGCTAAAGGAGGGACAGTGAGGCAATATACTTTCCAAGTAGAATAGTATGGGTAAAAAAATATATATTTGCAAAACTAGATGTGATAGTGGGGGGGAATGTGACTTTTGTAGCTGGTGAATAAGAATGAACAAAATGACCTTGGAGATAGCAAGAACTGAAGATGCTGGAGTCTGAGATAACACAGTATGGAGCTGGAGGAACACAGCAGGTCAGGCAGCATCAGAGGAGCAGGAAAGTCGACGTTTCAGGTCAGGACTCTTTTTCAGAACTGGGCCAGCTCTGGTACAAAAGCAAACTTGTAACCAACTGAGCCACAGCTGACTCCGTGGCACTTGATTCCCGAAGAGTTATCTTATTATGAAACAGATACATAGGAATCTGCCTGATTTACTCCTCACCATCAAGGTCTGCACATTGTGTCTATACTAATTACAGGTGAACCCCCGGAGGACAGAGGAAGTGCTTCAATAATACCCTGAAGGTCTCACTGGCGAAGTGCAGCATTCCCACTGTGACTCGCTTAACAGAGCAGCGTGGATCTTGCAGCTGCTCCTCGGATTCTAGGCTTAGTTACAGAATTATTATAGTTTTATTACAAATTCATTAATATAAGATTTTTAGAATACATTTGGATAAGTACATGAATAAGAAAGGTTTGGAGGGATATGGGCCAGGAGCAGGCAGGTGGGGCTAGTTTAGTTTGGGATTATGGTTGATATGGACTGGTTGGACGGAAGGGTCTGTTTCCGTGCTGTATGACTCTATGACTCTGTGACACCTCAGAATCACTGGCACAAGACTGTCCAAAGTGGGGGAGGAAGGTGTCCGGCACCTTGAGACTTGCCATCGGGAAAAAGCGGAAGCCAGGCGTAAACAGCAAAAGGAGCGCACTGCCACATCAATGCCTCACCCACCACTTCCCACGAGCCACCTTCTGCTCCATGTGTGACAGAGCCTGCTGTAGCCCCATTGGTCTGTACAGCCACCTACAGACTCACCCTGAGGGCGGAAGAGAGTCATCCTCATCTGCGAGGGACCACCGCTATTAATTGCACAGGATCCTTAACCCACGTTTCTGAAAAAAACACATTCTCAGTACCTCAAGGAAAGGGAAAGTAATCAGAGCTCCTGCCTCTAATTCCAGTACAACTGCTGCACATTGTGTGCATGCATACTGGTTTGGTAACTGCAACAGGGTAGTCTATGAAAATCCCTGCACCCATTCACCCCGCACAGAAACATGGGCCTAGGATGTGAAAGGCAATCTTGTGTCCCCAGAATTAAGTCCCAGGATGACTATCAATTTGAAGGAAAAAAATTGGGAGAAAAATGGATGGAGGTGCAATAGGATTTAAAATAGAAACACAATCCTGACGCATATTTTAATTATCCTGATAATACAAATATGGGTAGGAAAGCAACTTCTAAGGAGGATTGAGAGTTTGCAAAGGATAAGCGAATGGGCAAGGATTTGGCAGATGTGGTAAAGTAAGCAAAAATAATAGAAACTTTACTCTTAACTGGTATTTTGTCCTTTGACTGTAAGAATAGAAAAGCAGATTTCATTTAAATAGAGAGGGACTACAGGATGCTCCAGAAGGATCGAGGTGACCTTGTATATGAATCACAAAAATCTTAGCATGCACGTAAAGCAAGTAAAAAGAAGTGAAATGAAATGTTGGCCTTTAGCACAAGAAGATGGAACAGAAATGTAGAAACCAGGAGCAGGAATAGGCCATTTGGTCCTTCAAGCCTACTCTGCCGTGCAATAGGAGCATGGATTATTCTCAATCACAATGCCATATTCCTGCTGTTGTTCCATATCCCATTAATAGTAAATAATTAGGGAAGTCTTGTTATAACTAATGCTACAGGGCATTGGTGAGACTGCACCTGCAGTACTGCATACAGTCATGGCTTCCTCACTTAAGGAATGATGCACTTCCATTGGAACCAGCTCCGAGAAAGTTCCCTCAACTGATTCATGGGATAAAGGGGTTTTCTTACGAGGAAAGGTGGAAAAGATTGGGTGTATGCCCATAGAGTTTAGAAAAATGAAAGTTAACTTTATCAAAATAACAAGATTCAATGGCAACTGCTCTGCCCAGGACTGCAAAGAAATTACAGAGGGCTGTGAGCACAGCCCAGTCCATCACACAAACTAGCCTTCCATCCATTAACCCCATCTGTACTTCCGGCTGCCTTGGGAAAGCAACCAACATCATCAAAGACTCCTCCTACTCGGTTATACTGCCTTACATCCTCTTCCATCAGGCAGAAGATATGAAAGTTTGAAAACATGTACCAACAGATTCAAGAACAACTTCTTTCCTGCCATTATCAGACTTATGAACGACCATCTCATATATTAGAGTTGATCTTTCTCTGCACCTTCACACTATAACACATTCTGTTCTATTACCATGATTGAGTCATAGACTCAAACAGCATGGAAACAGACCCATCGGTCCAACTAGTCCATGAACATATTCCAAACTAAACTAGTCCCACCTGCCTGCACTTGGCTCATATTCATCCAAATGTTTCTTATTCGTGTACTTATCCAAACGTCTTTTAAACATTGTAACTGTACCCGTGTCCACCTCTTCCTCTGGAAGTTCATTCCTCATACAAACCACTCTCTGTGTAAAAAAGTTGCCTCTCATGTCTTTTTTAAATCTTTCTCCCCTCACCTTAAAAGTACGTCCCCTAGTCTTGAATTCTCCCACCCTGCCATTCACCTTAACTATACACTTCATGATTTTATAAATCTCTATAAGGTCACCCCTCAACCTCGTACGCTCCAGTGGAAAAGGGTCCCAGCCTATCCAGACTCTCCTTATAACTCAAAACCTGATGTACTTATGTAAGGTTGATTTGCCTGGTTAGCATGCAAAACCATAATTTTCACTGTACCTCAGTACATGTGAAAAAATGTGTAAACCAAATCAAATCAAAGATTCTGAGGGGCCTTGACTGGGTAGATCTTAGAGTCATACAGCATAGAAACAGGCCCTTCAGCCCACCATGTCCATGCCCCACCCATAGGAGAGTGCTGAACTAGGGGCAACAGTTTCAAAATTAAGGAGTGTCCCATTTAAGGTGTATGTGAGGAGGAATTTCTTTCTCTGGGCAGTTGTCAGTATTTGTAATTCTCTACCCCAGAGAGTAGGGAGGGCAGATTACTGAATCCAATAATTCTGTCCCCTCTCATGTGGTTTACGCTCTTGTGGAGACTGATAAATTTAGTAAAAGAAAACAAACATTTCCATTCCCTCCTCATCGAGCTCCCCTACTCATTAAACTCCAAAGTTCACACTCTGTCAAGTTTCCTCAATGGCTGAGTATTTCCAGAGTTTTTTGTTTCTGCAAGACTAAAATAGTTTTCAGGGGAGGTGATGGCCTAGTGGTATTATCGCTGGACTGTTAATCCAGAGACCTAGGCAATGTTCTGTGGACCCATATTCAAATCCCGCCATGGCAGATGGTGGAATTTGAATTCAATAAAATAGCTGGAATAAAGAATCTAATGTTGACAGTGAATCCATTATCAATAGTCAGGAAAAACCCATCTGGTTCACTAATGTCCTTTAGGGAAGGATACTGCCATCCTTACCTGGTCTGGGCCTACATGTGACTCCAGACCCACAGTGATATGGTTGACTCATAACTGACCTTGGGGCAATTAGGGATGGGCAATAAATGCCACCTAACCAGCGATACCCTCATGCCAGGAATGAATAAAGGGAAAAAAAATTGTACGTGTATTAACATCACAGTTCTTCACAATCTCAGCCCAGCCCAAAGCATCTTGAATCAATTAGGCAATAGTACTGTTGCAATGTAGGAAAAGGCCTGGGAAAGCAAACAAGGCCTCATCTGAATGTTAGCCCCACTGACAATGCAGCACTCCCTTAGCGCTGCCCTGGAATGTCAGCTCAATTATCAATTCAACTCTGAGTAAAACCTGACCCCAGAAACCAAAAGAACCGCGGATGCTGTAAATCGGGAACAAAAAAAGAAGTTGCTGGAAAAGCTCAGCAGGTCTGGCAGCATCTGTGAAGAGAAAATCAGAGTTAATGTTTCGGGTCCTGTTCTGAGGAAGGCTCACCAGACCCAAAACGTTAACTCTGATTTTTTTGTTCACAGATACTGCCTGACTGGCTGAGCTTTTCCAGCAACTTCTGTTTTTGTTCCTGGACCCAGAAACCTTTGATTCAGAGATAAGAATATTCAGAGCTTTACACTATAACTACAGTTAAGATAAACCCATACTTTAAAAGCATTAAAAATACCCATTTCTAAACACAGATAGGTGAAACTTTGCCTGTCATTGAGCTCTGCAAAAACACAGCCCCTGGTCGAGTGATTAAATTTTAAATTCCTTTGATATCAAGAAGAGTATCTTTGCTAAAATTTCAACCATAGCAGTATCACGGTATATTTCTCAATGAGGATCTAATGCACCAGTAAAAATTATCTCTTGAGAGTTAAGCTATTTCAATTTAGCCAATTATTAGGAGCAGATTACGCTAATGAACGTTGGTCTGCCAATAACGGAAACACTTCAAGTTGCCAGCACTAAAAGCCCTGTTCCAACCAGATCTATTCCCAGTCGAAATGGTAACCATTTGCACAACGCATTTGCTTCCAACTGCAATGATAGTTAGCCAAGGAACTGCAGGATTCGGAGGGAAAATTGCTGGGAGCAAGCCGTCAGCGTATTCTGATTATTATCAGATTTGGTGCATCGAGTTAATTTCAGGTTTGCGGATGCTTTGAAACTTAGACACATTCTAAATTGTGAGCAGGATAATGTTGAACTCTAAAAGGACATGGACAAGTTAATGGAGTGGGCAGAGAAGTGACAGATAAAGATCCATGTGAGGTGATGCATTTTGGTAGGAAAAAACATGGAAAGACAATACTTACTGGAGTGCAGGAGCAGAAGGACTTGGGTGGATATATGCATAGATCACTGAAGGTAGAAAGACAAGTGCAGAGAGCAATTATTAAAGCACTCATTATCCTGGACTTTATTAAGAGGGTAAACAGTACAAGGGCAGGGAAGATGGGCTGAAGTTATACAAGATAGTTGCTGGATCTCAGCTGGATTATTGTGTCCAATTCTGGATACCACGCTCTAGGAAGCTTGAGAAACCATTGAAGAGAGTGCAGAAGAGATATACAAAAATGGTTCTGGGAAAGAGCAACGAACTCCACAGTTCTGAGGATGGTTTGGAAAAGCTGGGACTTCTCCTTGAAGAGATGAAGGCTGAGGGGAGAAGAAGTTTCCAAAGTCATGAACAGTCTGGAGAAAAACTAGGTACGGAAAAACTGTTACTGAAGAAGGGTCCCAACCTGAAATGTCAACATTCCCTGCTCCTCTGATGCTGCCTGGACTGCTGTGTTCCTCCAGCTCCACACTGTGTTATCTCTGACTCCAGCACCTGCAGATCTTGCTATCTCTAGGGTAAAAAACTGTTCCTGTTCATTAAAGGATTGAGAATGAGAAGGCAAAAAATTAAAATCATTTGCAAAAGGAGCAAATGTGATGTGAGAAAGAAGAACTTTTTCACACAATGAGTGGTTTGGCTCTGGAATGCACAGCCTGTAATTCTGGTAGATGAAGAATTATCTGAGGCACTCAAGAGGGCATTGGATAATTATTTGACTAGAAATAATGTGATAGGGTGTGGGAAAATGGCAGGAGAATGGCACCAAGTCATAAAGTTCATTTGAGAGCCAGTCCAGACACAATGGCCTGAATGGCCTCCTTCTATCCTGTAATAGTTCTATGACTGTATGGGATGCAAGGCTACTGAACTGTTTACTTTCACCCAAAACTCTTCTTTCACTTAAGGTACTGGCTCAGCTAATGGTGTAATCCTCCACTGCAAGCCCTAACTTAAGACACACTTGGCATCTTGTCTGATCATAACGCAATATTCCATGTTATCCTCCTCTATCTATGTGCAGACACTGTCGCCCACACCATTCTGCACCAATGCTTTCTCTCTGTTGTCAACTCAGGTTGGTGGCACCAGATGTATTCACTCTTTGGCCATCATATTATAACTGGATCATTGTTGCCAAAGATACATCCACCGACCAGCCTCGGCTATGTTCATTGTCCTGCCTATGACCCCTACTACTCTTTCACTATCTCCCAAACTTTGTTGTTTTAAGATACTGTAAACAATCAAAATTGTTTCCATGCCAGTGACAACCACAAGTTATTAGGTATCACATCTCTTGCAGTCTTGGCCAGAGCAATTTGCAATATTACTGATGAATCATGAGTCTCAGAGAACTGTTTACCAGTGACCACGACACAATTTTTATTGTGCAATCAGACAGGAATCAAATTGGACTTTGAACCTTTCAGAATTTCCAGTCATGTAATCAAACAATGTATAATTAGTGTGTCTTACATTCTTGCCTCTCTTGAGACATATGCGCCAGGTCTATTGGAAAATCCCCAGTGTGTGAATATATGTTTGTCTCCTTTCTTTGTGATGTAGCAGGGGGTTGGAGGAACTATTGGAGATAGAAACTTCCCCAAACAATGACTTATATGGTGTGAATTTCACCCTAAACCCATACACATCTAGAACAAAAGCAGAGGTTTGCTGGAAATGTTCAGCAGTTCTGGCAGCATGTGTGAAGAAAAATCAGAGTTAATGTTTTGGGTCTGGTGATCCAACCTCAGAACACATCTTGGCGTTCCAATCCATTTAAGAATTGTTACTTTCCAATCATTTGTTGCCAGTGTTACATGGTGGGGTGAACAACTTAACTTCATGTCAGCTCTGATGAAGAGTCATCTAGACTCGAACAGTCAGATTGGTTTCTCTCCACAGATGCTGCCTGACCCATTGGGATCTCCAGTGTTTTTTTGTTTTCAGTACAGATATCAACATCTGTAGTAACTTACTCCAACTTAATTTCTGACCCAGGGTAAAACATATTTTTAACATCTAGGAATCCAGGACCAACATCCATGACTGTGTGTGTGTGTGAGAGAGAGAGAGACAGAGCTACAACATTGTAGCTTCAACACTCAAGCCATATCTTGACCAGACTAAAAAATGGCCCAAATTCTTGGAAGATGCTTGATTGAACTAAGCTCTTAAAGTGTCTTTGGAAACTTTCTGTTTGATAGAACCTGACAAAGGATTTGTAAATTGGTGATGTTGTTTTCCATGCCCTTGCATAAAGCCTTTATGATACAAAACTGATTTCGTCAAACCCCACGCTCTCCTCCAACACCAGTAACAGTTTCACAATTAATCACAAAACCAAATTATATTCCGAGCTCGAATGGTTAAGCTTAAGCTTTCTGTTTATTGGAGTTGCAAAACAGTGGCTAGATAATCTTGAGGCGTGGAAAGATCAGTGTCACAGTTTGACAGACACCAGCTGAGGCACAGTCTCTATTCTCAGTCACAAGATTGTGGGTTCAAATCTCACTTCAGGCATTTTTTTTTTAAATTCATTCACAGGATGTGGGCATTGCTGGCTAGGCCAACATTTAATGCCCATCCTTAATTGACCAGAGGACAGTTCAGCGTTAACCACATAGCTGTGGGTCTAGAGTCACATGTAGGCCAGATAACGATGGCAGATTTCCTTCCTTAAAGAGTATTACTGAAACCAAACGGGGTTTTTAAACAACAAAGGTATCTGGACAGATAGCTGAATAGGAAGAGTGTAGAGTGACATGGACCAAATACTGGCAAATGGGACTAGATTAATTTAGAATATCTGCTCGGCATGGACCAGTTGGACTGAAGGATCTGTTTCCATGCTATTTAGCTCTATGACCCTATGACTCTAAATCAGCAGTTGCTACATGGTCACCATTAGTCTAGCTTTCTTTCAGATATTTTCTTAGTCAGAAGTCACACGACACCAGGTTATAGTCTAACAGGTTTATTTAAAATCACAGGCTTTCGGAGCACTGCTCCTTCATCAAGTAAGTTCACCTGACAAAGGAACAGCTCTCCAAAAGCTTGTGATTTCAAATAAACCTGTTGGACTATAATCTGGTGTTGTGTGATTTCTGACTTTGTCCACCCCAGTCCGACACCAGCACCTCCACATCAAGACTACCGTAGATATTTTCTAATCATTCTGTCCAGAGATGTTATTACAAATCTTTGGAGCAAGTTAGACCTGAATCCAGGCCTCTTGGACTAGAAGTAGGAATACTACCACTGTATCATGAGAGTCTCAGCTAGCTTTCTTTTGAATCCCAAATTTCAACTGAATTCAAATTTTAACCATCTGGCAGGGTAGGATTTGAATCTGTATCCCAACATTTGGCTGAAATGTTTAGATTATTACTTCAATAACACCACCTCCCCAAAACCATCGCAGGAATGAGGGTGTGTTACCATGCTGTCTTTTAAATTATATTGAGGCATTTACCACTCACTCAGGTGACTATTCTAAGATTCTGTGGCTTCTTCCTTGTTTATTTTGAAAAAAAGGAGTTTGATTCCTAGCCACCATTTATCTCAGAATCAGCATTACTACTACTGATTACCTTAATACCATAAGACATAGGAGCAGAATTAGGCCATTCAGCCCATCGAGTCTGCTTCACCCATCAATCATGGCTGATATGTTTCTCAACCCCATTCTCCTGCCTTTTCCCCTTAACCCATGATGCCCTAACTAATCAAGAACCTATGTATCTCTGTCTTAAATCCACTGAAATGGCTTGGCCTCCAAAGTCCTTTGCGGCAATGAGGTCCACAGATTAAGCACGCTCTGGTTGAAGAAATTCCTCCTGATCTTAGTTCTAAAGGGTCGTCTCTTCACTCAGAGGCTGTGACCCCAGGTCCTTGTCTCTCCTATTAATGGAAACATATTCTTCACATCCACTCTATCCAGGCCTTTCAGTATTCCGTGAGTTTCAATCAGATCCCACTCATCCTCCTAAACTTGACTGAAACTGCTCCTCAAATGACAAGCCCTTCATCCCCCGGATCAATCCTAGTAAACCTCTTCTGGATCCCCTCCAAGGCCAGCACATCCTTCCTTAGATATGGGACCCAAAATAGCTCAAAATATTCCAAATGCGGTCTGACCAGAGTCTTATACAGCCTCAACAGTACATTCCTGCTCTTGTATACTAGCCCTATTGAATAAATGCTAACATTGCATTTGCCTACCTAACTGCCAACTGGACCTGCATGTTAACCTTAAGAGAATGCTGAACTGGAACTCCCAAATCCCTTAGTGCTTCAGATTTCGGAAGCCTTTCTCTGTTTGCGAAATATTCATTACCTGATCATTACAAATGACTACTTGCTACAGCAGCTCACTGTGTACAAACTGACTGCTGCACATTCCTGCATTATGACAATATCAACACTTTAAGCGTACATCACTGAGTGTGCAGCACTTTGGCATGTCCTGAGGTGATAAAAGGTGCTATATAAATGCAATTCTTTGACATTCCCACAAAATGGTGCCTAGCCAATCCTTTCTTTTCTTTGAATATTCCATGGGAAATGAGCATCACCGGCATAACTGTTAGAGCATCTTAATGGTACAGACCGGGGCCAGTTTACTCCCCAAATCCATGCCAGCTCTGGTCTCAAAAGCACTAACCTATTCTTCGGTTCAGTTTCATTTGTGACGTCCTCAACCGTACCTCACTCAGGAGGCCTTTTCTCCAGCGAGAGAATGTCAGCAAGCAATTCAGCATCACAGTCGAGTTCAATCCTCTGCTTGTCCAATATCTTTACCAGCAGAGAACACTGGAGCACTTTCACGGGGCTGATAACTATTTTAAAACAAAGAATTACAGTTGGCACAGTGGCTCAGTGGTTAGCACTGCTGCCTCACAGTGTCAGGGACCTGGGTTTGATCCCAGGACGACTGTTTGTGTGGAGTTTGCACATTCTCCCTGTGTCTGTGTGGGTTTCCTCCCACAGACCAAAGATGTGCAGGTTAGGGTGGATTGGCCATGCTAAATTGTCCATAGTGTCCAGGGATGTGCAGGCTAGGTGGGTTAGACATGGGAATTGCAGGAATAGAGCAGGGGATATGTCTAGGTGAGATGCTCTTTGGAAGGTTGGTGTGGACTTGATGGGCTGAATGGTCTCTATCTGCACCGTAGGGATTCTATGAACTGCAGATTTTGAAGAACAGAAATTGCAGGAGAAACTCAGCAGGTCTGGCAGCATCTGTGGAGAGAAATCAGTTAATGTTTCAAGTCCAGTGACCCCTTCAGAACTAGCCCTGAAAAGAAACAATCTTAAGAAGTTTCTGTTTTTGTTGCTGATAACTACTTTCCTCCCCCAGTCTGGGGGTCCTGAGGGCAGTTTTTGCCCCTAATGAAACTAGCCGACTTGGCACAGACTCGGTGATCATATTTGCAACCTCCTCACTCTTTTCAACTCAGTACTACACCAGATGGAGTATGCGTCTGAATATGCTGCTGGACAAGCTTAATTATCCACTTCTTTCAAAACCTTGTTTTATGGAATACTGCAGGGTATAATCAAACTGATTTAACAGTTGCTTTCTGACCATTTCTCATTCAGTTACTGGAGAAATTCAGTGGCATTCCTCAAAGTTTCCCTCATTAGGCGAGTTCAGCAATTAAATGGGAGGTGCAGGGAGGAAGCACCATCGCTATATTTTCATTTTGGTTTGGGGACAAGAAAAATGAGCCAGAAAAATAACAGGAAAGTGTTTTGTTTTAAATTAAGACTTGAGGAGAGGGTTGATGTTAAAAGTTGCTTGAGTTAATGGTTTTCATTAAAGCAAGGATAAAGAACTTGGTTTCCCAAAAGCCCCATTGATTTATAACAAATTTGTATAAGCCTGTGGGTTATTCAAGTTGTGTTTCAAGTCACCGTGGTTAACCCATTCCTCAATGCTGGGAGCTGGCTCAGGCAGGCTCAAATAACTTTGTCTGGTGGCTTTGAAATAAAGGATCCAGAGTTTCAGCAGATATCTCACTGAACAGGAAAGAGAAACTTCAATGATAAGGATAGACTTGAGACATTGGGAACGTTATCCTTGGAGAGGACAAGGCTGAGAGGCGATCTGATAAATGTTTTCAGATTTAAATCTGAGCTGGATAAAATAGATGGGGAGAAGCTGTTCCCACTCATGAATTGAAAAAGAACAATAGGGCACAAAGGTAAATTAACATGTAAGTCAAGCAAGGATGAAATGAGAAAAACATTTTGTTCGTACAGCGAGTGAGGTATGGAATCCACTGCCTGGGGAAAGGTTCAAATGAGGCATTCAAGAGGGCATTGGATGGTTATTAAGATAGAGATGGTGTGCAGGGGTATGAGGAAAAGGCAGGAGATTGCCGCAGGGGGATAGAACCAGCACAGACACTATTGGCTGAATGGCCGCCTTCTGCACAGTTTGCCATTTGCACAGTCCTTCAGGGAATAAGCATGCCAGCAGAGCGAACCAGACCCCATTTCACGTGCTGGGGGTGGGTGAAGGCTCAGCTGGTTGCTCACATTACCACTAAGTTAGAAAGTTACAGGTTTGAGATCCACTCTGGGATTTGAGTACAATAATCCAGACCGACCCTCCGGCTTGGAATTGATTGAATGTTGCATGGTCATAGACAGTGCCTTCCAGAAGAGGGGGCAGCACAGTGGCTCAGTGGTTAGCATAGCTGCCTCACAGCACCAGGGACCCAGGTTCAATTCCACTCTTGGGTGATTGTCTGTGTGGAGTTTGTACATTCTCCCTGTGTCTGTGTGGGTTTCCTCTGGGTGCTCCAGTTTCCTCCCACACTCCAAAGATGTGCAGGTTTGGTGGATTGGCCATGTTAAATTGCCCATAGTGTCCAGGGATGTGCAGCCTAGATGGGTTAGCCATGGGAAATACTGCAGAGTTACTGGGATGGGATGGGTCCAGATGGGCTGCTCTTTGGAGGGTCAGTGTGGAACTTGATGGGCCAAATGGTCTGCTTTCACACTGTAAGGATTTTTATGATTCTATTCTATGTTCAACCCTGTCTGCCCTCTCAGGTAAAAGATCCCATGAAACTTTGCTGAATAAGAGTGGGAGTGTTATCCCTGATAACCTCACCAATATTTATGTCTCAATCAACCTCCAGGTTAGTATCACACAACTCTTTGTGGGATCTTGCTGTGTGCAAATTGGCTACTGAATTTCCTACCCTGCAACAGGGACCACAGGACAAAAGGTATTTTGTAAAGTGCTTTGGGACATCTGGGTGGACATGAAAAATGCATTATTAGCGCAAGCCCTGGACTTTTCTTTCACATAATTCAGTATTAAAAATGGTTGCCATTTTTTTGTGTTATGGATCTTGATCTAAATGCCATGGGCACCAATGTTGAAAGCTGTGGGGCATCATCATTAGAAGCTTGTCAGACCACAGAGTTCTGAGTTGTTCTAGTGCGAGGGTCTTTTACAAACTGGTGGGATTCTCGATGTGACAGTCATAGAAACATTCTTTTATGAGTTGGCAGAATCTCAGAAATCTACAGCACTGAGGAAAATTGATTGACCATCTCATAGGAAGGAGTTATCCATTCTCCTTGTTCATTCCCTGTTCCCTTTCAAATCTTTCTTTCGCCAATTATTCACCCATTTCCCTCTTTAACAGGCCATAATGGACATTGCTCTCAGCTCTGTTTTCAGTGGGACATTCCATATACTTGACATTACAGAAGCTAGATAAATATCTGTGAGGGAAGGCAGAAGGCTATTTGAGAGGATTTGATGGAGTTGGGTGGAATAATCATGGGAGTATAAGCACCAAGGTCTTTTTCCCAGAGTCTGACAGTTCAAATCTAGATGTGTAGGTTTAGGGTGAGAGGGGAAAGATTTAAAGGAGCCTGAAGGGCAAGTTTTTCCTCACAGATGGTGGTGTGTATTTTGAACAAGCTGCTGGGGGAAGTAGTTGAATCATAGAATCCCTATAGTGTGGGAGCAGGTAATTCAGCCCATTGAGTCCACACCATCCTTCCAAACAGCATCTGCCTCAGACCCATCCCACTACTCTATAACTCTTCATTTCCCACAGCTAACCCACCTAGCCCTGCACATCCCTGGACACTCTGGGTAATTTCCCATGGCCAATCCACCTAGCCTGCACATCTTTGGACCATGGGAGGAAACCGGAGCACATGGAGGAAACCCGCACAGACACGGGGAGAATGTGCAAACTCCTCACAGACACTTGAGGGTGGAATCGAACCCAGGTCCATGCCGCTGTGATGCAGCAGGGCTAGCCACTGAGCCACCATGACACCCTGACGGGAGTACAATTACAACATTTTAAATACATTTGGACAGATACATAGAGAGGAAAGGTTTAGGGGAATGTGGGCCAAATGCAGGCCAATGGGACTAGTTCAGAGTAGCAAACTTAGTTGGCATGTTTGAGTTGGACCAAAGGGTCTGTTCCTGTGCTGTATGACTCCAGGACCAACTGCTTGGCCAAATGGCCTGTTCCCATGTTCCCATGCTGTGCATTTCATGCAAGACCATAACCACTACTCGCTTATCTAAATACAAAGACAGATTTGTAGGAACTGCCTTTCAGTTCTGGTCCCTCCAAAGACATCACCACAGGGAGAGAAAGAGAGATGGAGAGAAAGGTGGAAAATGAGGAAGGAAGGGTGAGTGGAAGTGGTAGGGAAAGGGGAATGAGAAAAAAGGATGGGGAGAATGAGTAAGGAACAGCAAGAAGAAGGGGTAGGATAGAGAGAGAGAGAAAGGGAGGGAGAGAGATGAAGATTGTGAGGGAGAGAAGAGAGGGATTTATCCACACCCAAGCCTATAAGCCTCATTTCCAGATATGAGAAGCAATTCCATAATTTACCTGGATTCCTAGCCACATTTGTGTGCTCTGCCCTGAAGGAAATCATGACTGCAGGCCATCGGAAGATTGTCCAGGACAGCAGATGAGAACATAAGTTCTTCACAATCATTCAAAATAACTCAGGGCGATCAGTTGCTTCTGATTTTTAAAGCATCCTCAACATACAACACACCCTGGGAGTAATTTTGATTTTTGGGATGAAGTTATAAACCAGGTGTTTTTTTTTAATCCAAACACATCTCTTGTGGCTTTCAGTTCCATTTTCTGTTGCTGTTATACAACATGGCTGATCTGGCATCATCAGTTTGGTTCCCAAAGTCAAAATAATCTCCACTGTTTCCAAGAATTATCATTGTTATGTTGTGAATGGCAGGAAATGAATTGTGGGATATTTTCCTCTCAGCAAAGATCTTTAGACAGCATCTTCCAAACCCATGACCACTTCCATCCTGAAGGGCAAAGGCAGTAGATACATGGGAACACCACCCCCTTCAAGTTCCCCTCCAAACCACTCACCATCCTGATTTGGAAGTATATCACCATTCCTGTCACCGCGTCAAAATCCTGGAATTCCCTCCCTCACGGCATTGTGGGTCAGCCCACAGCACATGGACTGCGGCAGTTCAAGAAGGCAGCTCACCACCATCTTCTCAAGGGTAACTAGGGACGGGCAATAAATGCTGGGCCCAGCCAACAACACCCATGTCCCTAGAGTGAATAATAAAAGATTAATTTTAATGTTAATAAAACATCCAGTCTCCTTAAAGACTGCTGTTCAACAGGAAACGTTGGCCATTTATCAGTAACGAGTAAGAATCACCTTCGATGGGCTCTTTGTGATGAGGGACGATTTATTTATAAGCTTGAAATCCTTGACAGTGAGCAGCCTCCAGTATTGAATTAACAGTGGTGACCTGATGGATGAAATCAATTGAGTGCATTGTACGTGGGATGTTTGAGAGATGGCAATAACCATCAGCCGTTTCTCTCTGAGACTATTCTTTACAACACATAAAAAAAAATCATAGCTTGAACTTCTCACGTGATTTTCAATTGGACTGATCCATTGTGATCAGAGGCAGCTTTTGGATTCTGATTTTCCAATGGCAGTGGCAGTCAATGAGCCAAGGGCGTTGGGAGGTGCTAGCCAACACTGGGAAAAATATCTCGCTCTTGTTCCACACCCTCGCAGTCTCCACTTTGACCTGCTCAAACTTGTACTTGAGTAGAGCAGATACCCACACGTTTAATGTGCAGTGCCAATGCTGAATGCTGCCATGCCCTGATCTCCATGAGTTTTCCTCCTATACCCACAAAGGTTTCAAATCAGCTCAGCAGCTACAAAATCTTTTTTGTTTTGGCTGTTTCCCTTCACATTCACCAGCCTTGAAAGCATAAGAAATCAAGCAGGTGGCTTTCCATCTGGAGTCATGCTATCACCACATAATCACATTGGTTAGACCTACTCTGGGTGACCTCCCATTTCCCGTAACCCACCTTCTTCCATCTTGTGCCTGTCAAGCATTGGCCTTGAGTTTTCAGATCAGCAGTTTAACCACCGTCCTGGCCCCGACCATAATATCTGCCTCTCAGTGAGAATTCAAATGTTCTCTCTCCTTTAGCCTCCCGTGTTACTGCAAATGACTGTAGTATTCTTCAACTCGAGAATCCCCAGGTAGGAGCTGAACTGATGTCATTAGGTTGTCCCAGCAGTCAATCACATTCAAGTCTTCTCACAGACAGCCCAATCAGGAAACAAAACGCAGCTAAAATAAAACGCTTTTTAAGATGTTTACAAGACCGAATTAGAGATGGATGAAAGTAGAAATTTAAATATTCTGATTTTATTTAAAAATCATCAAAAAAATCTACTCAATCATCATTTAAGACTGTTATGAATATAAAATTATTATTTCATGGGCAGTTTGTTGTTCATCACATCATATTCATCACGTTGCTGTTCAAAGCTCAGTGAACAAGATGTAACCTTTTACCAGAGTTCTCACAGTGATGTGAACAGGAAGTTCTCACTAATTTCAGTGGTTGTTCATTCTGGGCAGGTTCCTCCCAAGCCCTGAGCAACAGAATATCTGCAATGAACAACCTATGCCTGACCTCCTGCACGGTTAGTTTCAGAAGGCTAATGACAATGGATGCTGATAATTTTGGAGATTAACCTTGCAGTTGTTTGTTTTCAAGGGCTTTTTGGTCCAGGGGTATGATTCTCACTTAAGGTACTATGCAGTATTGACATGCGAGAGGTCCCAGGTTCAACTCCCAGATGAGCCCGGGTATCTTTTTTAGAGGGTGACATGGTGGCTCAGTGGTTAGCACTGCTGCCTCACAGTGCCAGGGACCCAGATTTGATTCCACCCATGCTCCCTGTGTCTGCTTGCTCCGGGTGCTCCGGTTTCCTCCCACAGTCCAAAGATGTGCAGGTTAGGGTGGATTGGGCATGCTAAATTGTCCTGTAGTGTTCAGGGATGTGTAGATTAGTTGGGTTATAGGCGTATGGGTCTGGATGGGATGCTCTGAGGGTTGGTGTGGATTTGTTGGGCCAAAGGGCCTGTTTCCATACTGTAGGGATTCTATTAGCTGCAGGAGTGTAGGAGAGGTAGAGAGAGCATGATGAGACATATGAGACCTTGGGTGGTTGAAACAGGATGCACGTGGAAAGGATGTTTCCTTTTGTGAGACAATCTAGAACAAGGGGTCATAGTTTAAAAATAAGGGTCTGCCCAATCACAGAAATATAGAAAATGAGAGCTGGAGTAGGCCATTCGGCCCTTTGAGCCTACTTTGCCAAACATTATGATCATGGCCCATCATTCAACATAGTTCCCTCTTCTTGGTTCCCCTCATATCCTTTGATCTCTTCAGCCCTAAGTGCTATATGCAACTCGTTTTTGAAACAGTACAATGTTCTGAACTTGGCTGCTTTTTGTTTTAGTGATTTCCACAGGCTCTCCACTCTCTTGGTGAAGAAATTTCCCCTCATCTCCGTCTTAAATGGCCTAAGCCGTGTCCTTAGACTGTGGCCCCTGGCTCTGGAAGGCAGAGATGAGAAGAAGTCTTCTCTCAGAGTGGGTGGAGAGTCTTTGGAACTCTCTCCCTCAAAACAAGTTAGAAGCAGAGTCTTTGAATATTTTTTTAAACTGAGGTGGATAGATACTTAGGTTGGGGATGGTGTCAGTGAAAGGTTATAGGGGCTAAGCAGAAATATGAAGCAATCAGATCAGCTATGATTTTACTCAATGACAGAGCAGACTGGAGACACTGAGTGGCCTACTAGAAGGCATTTGGTACACTTGTCTTTATTGGTCATTACATTGAGTGTAGGAATTGGGTTGTTATGTTGCAGCTGTTCAGGACATTGGTTAGGCCACTTTTGGAATTCTGCACTCAATTCCGGTCTCCCTGCTATAGGAAAGATGTTGTTAAATTTGAAAGGGTTCAGAAAATGTTTACAAGGCTGTTGTCAGGGTTGGAGGGTTTGAGCTACAGGGAGAGGTTGAATAGGCTGGGGCTATTTTCACTGGAGCAGCAGAGGCTGAGATGTGACCTTAAAGACGTTTATAAAATCATGAGTGGCACGGATAGGGTGAATAGCCAAGGTCTTTTTCCCAGGGTAGATGGGTCCAAAACGAGAGGGCATAGGTTTAAGGTGACAGGGGAAAGATTTAAAAGGGACCTTAGGGACAACTTTCACATGCAGAGAGTGGTGCGTGTATGGAATGAGCTGCCAGAGGAAGTGGCGGAGGCTAGTACAATTACAACAGTTAAAAGGAATCTGGATGGGTACATGAATAGCAAGGGTTTAGAGGTAGATGGGCCAAATGCTGGCAAAATGGGATTAGATTAATTTAGGATATCTGGTCAGCATGGACGGGTTGAACTGAGCGATCTGTTTCTGTGCTCTACAGCTCCATGACTCTACTTCCAATTCGTACATTCATGATTCGCCATCAAACCCTCAGCTCAAAATCCAGACCATTAGTTCTTGTATGCAGTGCCCCTTTTAAGAGGAGGCTGAGTCATTTGGATTCATTTGGTGCTGTTATTTCATTGGATTAGTCGCTCTTGGGGTTTTCGGGGGGTGGTGGGCTTCAGCTGAAGGTCACACTGTGTCTGCGCTGATGTGTTGGAGCCACAGACTGTTTGCTCCTTGTTGGAAAATTCGCTAAAAACCCTGTAAGTTTGGTTTATGGTCCACCCTCTATTTAAGTGCAGAGTGAGCCAGTCATTTGCAGAAAGGTCTGAGTCATTACGCAGCAGGGTGAACTGTTCCCACTCGCTTTCACACGGGATGGGGTTTGTGCAGATAAACTTACCCGTCCAGCAAGGCCGCAGTGTTTCTCCGAGGCCTACCAATGTTCGGGCCATACAGGCTGGCTTTCGTGTAGAACCGCACAGACTGCAGCAAGTTCTTGAACTGGATATAGTCCTTGCCCAGCTGGCTGCCATTAATAGTCCTTCCCACCATCGTCCGGTAGCTGTTGGGCTCTGCGGAAATATCGAGAATCGCGGGTTTAAGAGGATAATATGGTGCAGTTTGTTCAGGGGTCGTAATCCATGCACAAATCAAGTGGCCATTAACTGAAATCTCTGCATTCTTCCTTCCACCCTCCCTTATTTCTCACATGCATTTGATGAGCTGGCTCACAGGTTTAGTCCCCCATCATGTAGCGCTTTACCACAAGGGGCAGCTGGTTTGCGATGTAGAATGACACCAACATTGCAGGTTAAATTCCCACACCGGCCTGAGGTTACCACGAAGATCTCTCCTTCTCAACCTCTCCCCTCGTCTGAGGCATGGTGACCCCCTGGTTAAACCACCCTCAGTCATCTCTCTCTAACGAGAGAGTGGCAGCTTCATCTTTTACTGCATGGGCTGCAGGGGTTCAAGAGGTGACTCACCTCTACCTTTCCCAGGGCTGGGCAATAAATACGGACCTAGCCAGTGAAATCCTGGGGATGAATGAGAAAAAAAAAGGCAACGTTTCTGAAGCTTTGTCTAATTTGCCAACAGAACGTGATCAAAAATACATTTATGATTGCTAGAAGTTGGGCAAAGTGATTTGGAGGATTTCAGAAAACGTTTGTATGTGGCTCGATTATCAATACAAGATTTTTTGAGGTACCCAGAGTTATACTTTCCGTAACTACATCAAAGAACACACGTTGTTCTGCAGCTCTCCTCAGCATTCTCTAGAATTAATCCCCACTGCTTCTGACATCCTCCTTTATAATCTTCATTAACACAGCATGACATACTCTCTAGTTTTCCATTCAGTTTGTGCCAGCTTCTATAAAATTCATACTGTAACTCAGCATGAAGGATCCTCTGAAGTAGAAAGAACTCATATTTGTTAAGTGTTTTTAACATCAGCTGTACAACCGAAGGTGCTACGCAGCGAGGCAAGCATTCACGAAATACAGTCACTGCTTTGTAGGTGATTTGCAGTTAATTACAGTAAAGTCCCATAAACAACATATGCTATAAATGGACACTTAATCTGTGGTTGCTGGCAATGTTTGAGGGAAGAATGTTGGTCAGGACACGAGGAAAGTTCGCCTTCTCTGGAGTCCTTTCCAGCTCCTTTTGGTAAAAAATTGAATTCTCAGATAAGGGCATCATTAGAAATGCATTTCTTGTTCCATGTCAGGTTTCCTTAGCTTAATATAAGAATGGATAAGTGTAGGATATTATTCCTTTGGAAGAAAAACAAGGAAGAAAGATGCACCCTCAATGGAAAGATGCTGATGGGAGTGAGTGAACAAAAGGCTTACATACACAAGGTGTCAGTGGGTAGCACACTTGTCTCTCAGTCAGAGATAGTAGGAACTGCCAATGTTGGAGTCTGAGATAACAAGGTGTAGAGCTGGATGAACACAGCAGGCCAGGCAGCATCAGAGCAGCGTTTCCCACAACTCATCCCTCACATCCCGCCCCCCCGCAATAACAATAAAGACAGAATTCCCCTCGTCCTCACGTATCACCCCACCAACCTCCGGATTCAACGCATCGTCCTCCACCACTTCCGCCACCTGCAATCTGACCCCACTACCAAGGATAATTTTCCCTCCCCACCCTTATTTGCCTTCTGGAGGGACCACTCTCTCCGTGACTCCCTCGTCCGCTCCACACTCCCCATTAGCCCCACCACCCACGGCACTTTTCCCTACAACTGCAGGAAGTGCTACCTGCCCCTACACCTCCCCCCCTCAACCCCATCCCAGGCCCCAAGGAAACCTTCCACATCAAACAGATGTTCACCTGCACATCTGCTAATGTGGTATACTGTATCCGCTGTTCCCGATGTGGCCTCCTCTACATCGGGGAAACCAAGCAGAGGTTTGGAGACCGCTTTGTGGAACACCTACACTCAGTTCGTGACAAACAACTGCACCTCCCGGTCGCGAACCACTTCAACTCTCCCTCCCACTCCTTGGACGACATGTCCATCCTGGGCCTCCTCCAGTGCCACAATGATGCCACCCCAAGGCTGGAGGAACAGCACCTCATATTTCGCTTGGGAACCCTGCAGCCCAATGGTCTCAATGTGGACTTCACAAGCTTCAAAATTCCCCACCCCCGACCTCATCCCAAGACCAGCCCAGCTCGTCCCCGCCTCCTTGACCTGTCCATCTTCCCTCCCACCTACCCGCTCCTCCCTCCCCACTGACCAACCCCCATCCCAACTCCCTACCTACACTCACCTTTACTGGCTTCATCCCCGCCTCGTTGACCTGTCCGTCTTCTCTCCACCTATCTGCTACTCTATCCACTCTCCATCATTGCCTCACCCTCTCTCTATTTATTTCAGAGTCCCCTTCCCCTCCCCATTTCTGAAGAAGTGTCCAGACCCGAAACGTCAGCTTTCCTGCTCTTCTGATGCTGCCTGTCTCTCAGTCAGACAGGTTTTGATTTATATCAGTGACTTGAGCATATAACCTACACCCAGCATATCATTCCAGTACTACGAGAGTGTTGCACTGTCAGAAATGTTTTTATTCATTTATGAGATGTGGGCATATTGTCCGTCCCTAGTTGCCTCTTGAGAAGGTGATGGTGAGCTGCCTTCTTGAACCGCTGCAGCCCATGTGCTGTACGTTGATCCACAATGCCATTAGGGAGGGAATTCCAGGATTTTGACCCAGCAGCAGTGAAGGAACAGCAATATATTTCCAAGTCAGGATGGTGAGTGGCTTGGAGGGATCTTGAAGGTGGTGGTGTTCCCATGTATCTATTGACTCTATCATTCAAGATGGAAGTGATCATGGGCTTTGGAAGATGCTGTCTGAGGATCTTTGGTGAATTTCAGCTGCACATTTTGTAGATAGTACACACTGCTGCTACTGAACGCCAGTAGTAGATCGAGTGGATGCATGTGGATGTAGTGCCAATCAAGCGGGCTGCTTTGACCTGGATGGTGTTGAGCTTCTTGAGTGTAGCTGGGGCTGCATCAATCCAGGGAAGTGGCGAGTACTCCATCACACTCCTGATTTGTGCCTTGTAGATGGTGGACAGGCTTTGGGGAGTCAGGAGGTGAATCGCTCGCCACAGTATTCCAAGCTTCTGACTTGCTCTTGTAGCCATTGTGTTTATGTGATGAGTCCAGTTGAGTTTCTGGTCAATGATAATCCCCAGGATGTTGATAATGGGGAATTCAGTGATGGTAACACCATTGAATATTAAGGGATGGTGGTTAGATGGTCTCTTATTGGTGATGGTCATAGCCTGGCATTTGTGTGACACAAATGTTACTTACCACTGGTCAGCCCAAGCCTGCAGATTGACCAGATCTTTTTGCATTTGGACATGGACTGCTTCAGAAATGCTGGCTTTTGGGTGATCCTTTAAACTGAGGCCCCACCTACCCTCTCAGGTGTACATATAAAAAAAATCCTAGGGCACTTATTTAAAGAAGAGTCACGGTATCCCTTAAATCCTGACCAATCTTTATCCTTCAATATTGTTAACACAGATTATTTTGTCTTTCTGCTGTTTTGTAGGATCTTTTTGTTTGCAAATTAGCTACAATTACAATGACGACTATACCTCAGTGTAACTCAGTAATCGTCAGAACGCTGGGGTCTCTTGAGATTATAGATGCAGATACTTTTTCCTTATAACTCTTTGGAAGTATGAGTGCAGCCAGATATAATCCTAAATAGGGCCAATAGCATTTTGAGTTATTAAGTAGAGGCATAAGAATAAAAATGTAAAGAAGTGCTGTATGACTCTTTGACTCTATAACCTCCATGACAACTTGCATTTATATAGAGCGCCTTTTAACACGGGAACATTTTCAAACAAAACATGCTTCAGCTGGATGACAAAAAGTTTGGTCAGATATGGGTGCCAAATAGGGTCTTGGAGGAGCGAGTTGGGTAGGTGGAAAGGTTGAGGAAGAAAGTACAATGACTGGATTATAATCCAGTGGGACCAATGGTCAATGGGCCTTCACCATGCCACAGAAAGGGGAAACCTATCCAACATAACATTATAAAGGAAACAAGCTAATGAGTAATGATGGTGAAATGCTGATTCATCTCTCTTTCCTCTTCTATGGAATCTGAGATGAGTTCATAAATCAGCAACCCTTGGTTGAAATTCAGGAAAGGCTGGTGTAATGAGAACCCTTTTCAAATACTGGCTGTCAATCCACAGTGAATTTGGGAGTCACTTCAGTTCCAAGTGGGCATTGCTGTTAATTCAGGATTGGCTGGCATTAACTTAGCAGAAGGCAATGCTGTGGAAAAATGGAAAATGTCACATCAAGCACAAAGTGCTGAGATTAGAACTGAAACACAGCGCTAGCATAGAGAGCAGCATTTTCTATCAACCTGGGCTGTTCCTGACCTAGGTTTGCCTAATACTAACACTTGAGTAACTGAAATGTAAAGTGCAGAATTCAGTTTGAAAAGTACAAATTATTGGGATATGCTACTCCTTTGAGTAAATGGTTATTAATCTCTTGTTCTCCATTACTGTTCCTCATTATCACCAAATGTAATTGGATACTGATCTAACACCTCATTATTCACTAAAATTCTGCAGTCTGGCCAATATAAATATCACACATGGAAGCTCTTTAAATAATCTTAAAGTATGCTGGTACTAAAAATATAAAAACGCACATTTCTAAGTTGGTTTTATGTATGACAGCACATTTTACGTACACCTCCTATTGTGTAAGCTAAAGGGCTAGAGGTTTTGTTAGTTTAAGAGGAATGTGTTGTGGCTGATGTTGAATTTTCTGTTTTCCATAAGCTCTGCTCTTTCCCAGTAGAAATGAACTTGCGTTTAGAAACAAGGTGCTTCTCTGCTGTGGATGCTTTCATGTCTCACGTGCAGGCAGCAGTAATGACTTGCAATTAAATAAAAGGAAAAACAAGGGAAATGCTCAGAAACATAGGCAGCAGCTATGTTCAGCTGAGGAAATATAATTAGTTTTGACCAGGTGAAAGGGGAGGTCAGAGTTGGAGAGAGAAAGGATGACAGTGAAGGTCTGTAGGAGCGATTAAAGATCAAAAAAAAACAAAAAATCCGGAATTAAGAGTCTAATGATGACCGTGAACCCATTGTCAATAGTCGGAAAAACCTATCTGGTTCACTAATGCCCTTTAGGGAAGGAAATCTGCCATCCTTACCTGGTCTGGCCTACATATGACTCCTGACCTACAGCAAGGTGGTTCACTCTTAACTGCCCTCTGGGCAATTAGGGAAGGATAATAAATGCCGGTCTAGCCAGTGATGCCGTCATCCCATCAATAAGTAAACAAAAGGCTCACAATGCAAATGCCAAAGTGGGTACCATTGGGAGTAGCGTAGAAAGATGAGTGGTGAGCAGTTGCAGAGCAGCCTACCAAATGCAAAGTGGAAGAATAAAGGGAGAAACGAGGAAAAGAAAGAGATCAGTAAAACTAAATTGAGCAGAGGCTCCCATTTAATATTGCTGAACTCGATGCTGAGTGCTGAAGGCTGGAGAGTGCTGAGTTGTAAGAAGAGTCGCTGCTTCTCAAGCTCCCACTGAGCTTCCTTGAAATATTGCAGCAGACCAAGGACAGTGATGTCAGAGTGGAAGCAAGATGGAGAATTGAAGTGAGTTGAAGTCTGTATTGCCATCAAGCCTAATGCTGGGATGAGCTGCCATCTATGCGTTGATATCGATAGGGGCACAGTGATAATGTCATTGGGCTGGTAATGGTTGTGATTCTTGGATGTCAGTCATCCCAGCTCCAGGACATCACTCCAAGGAGATCCTCAGTGTAGTATCTTAAGCTGGCCCATCTTCAGATGATTCATCAATGACCTTCCCTCTATCATAAGGTCAGAAATGGAGATGTTCTGATGATTGCACAATGTTCAGCATCATTTGTGACTCCTCAGATACTGAAGTAGTCTATGTCAAAATGCAGTAAGACCAGGAAAACCTCCAGTTTGGACTGGCAACTGGCAAGTTACATTCATGCCTTGACAAGTGCCAGGTAATGACTGTCTCCAACATGAGAGAATCTAACCATTTCTTTTGACATTCAATGGTATTATAACTGCTAAATCTCTCACTTTTAACATCCTAGAGGCTTGGCATGGACTAGGAACTGAACCCGAGGAGCCGTATAAATATTGTGACTATGAGATAAGGTCAGAGGCTCAGAATACTGCAGTAAATAACTCACCTCCTGACTCTTTAAAACCTGTCCACCATTTCAGAAGTCACACAGCACCAGGTTATAGTCCAACAGGTTTATTTGAAATCACAAGCTTTCAGAGCACTACTCCTTTGTCAGGTGAAGTCATTCAACTCATCAAAACTCCTTAGACAGCCCCTTCCAAATGCACAATCACTGCCATTTAGATGGACAAGGGCAGCAGATACAAAGGAAAACCACCACCAGTAAGTTCCCTTCCAGCCCACTCATCATTTTAACTTGGAAATATATTGCCATTCCTTCAGTGTTGCTGGATCAAAGTCCTGGAACTCCCTCACTAGCATCATTGTGGAGGTACCTACACCAAATGGACTACAGCGTTTCAAGAAGGCAGCTCACCACCACCTTCTCAAAGGCAACTAGAATAAGCAATCAGTTCTTGCAAAGCCAGTGATGTCCACTTCCTAAGAATGAATAAAAAAATCCAGAGGGCCCAGGCTAGTCGAATGGTGAAATTTAAATGTTATTAATAAGAAATGGGACATAAAGCTGGCATCAGTAATGGTGACCAACAAACTATAATCATAATTGTCATAAAGACCCAAAAGATTCATGAATGTATTTTAGGGAAGGGCATCTGCCATCCTTGCATATTAGTGACTCCCAACCCACAGCAATATGGCTGATTCCCAATTGTCCTCTGAAATGGCAAATCCAAAGGGAAACAGGGATGGACAACAAATGCTGGCATTGCCAGCGATGCCCACATCCCATTAAAAAAACGGAAGAAACTTTGTTACAAAAGCCAGATTACTTCAGTTGAGGCCACTTTTCTTTTAATGCTTTTTGAGCTCAAGGTGCTGAGGTAATCTTAAGTGTGCATATCACTGATCTTTCAATAAAATTGGGACCCTCTTGATTGGCACAGCTTTATGCTGAGCAAGTCATTCTATCAAATGAGCGTTTGGGAGGATGGTGCTGGCTAAACTTTATCTGCTCAAGATTGGTCCTTTAAGCGACAAACCATGTGGTCACTGGAGCAATCCACTGAATGCATTGGTGCTTGAACTGCAGCCAATCAGCATAACCTGACCACCTAGAGCGGACCTTGCTGTACTCAAAGTCCAGACAACTGTGTCCTTACACTTGCTGATTGCCCCAGTTTGAATTTCAAGGGCCCAAAGGTTTTGGAAAAGTCATAAACCCTAAAGGAAGACCCCGAGATCTGTTTATATCAGCATCTGGAGATGTCCATACATTCGAAGGCATCAAATTGGACACCAGAAAAACATGGGAGCTTCAGGACACTCAGTCAACATCTGCCCCAAAGACAACAGGCATTAAAATAACCCAGTTGCTCTCTTATGAGAAAAAGAATAGGGAGAAGCTAGTATTGAGGTGAAGTTTGTGTTTTGCGGAGCAGGGTGAAGAAAGGGAACAGGTAAAGAGCCTATCAAGTATTAATCCAGCAGTATAATTTGTTTTAGTTTAAAATAGTTCATTTTCAAACCCAAATGGATATAAACAGAAAGTACCATTAACAGTAATAAATAGATAGCAATATTTGTGAAAACATGACATGTATAGAGTGGGGTTACTGCAAAGCAAAGACACCCAACCCATTAATTTCCGGCGTGTCAGGGGGATCCAATGAGCATAAAGTATTTCAAAGCAAAAAGTTCATCAGAAAAGAGTGGAGGGCAAACATTTTTTTCTGCGAAAAGTTGCTTAAAATAACAGTCCTGGGTATTTTTCATACTGCTGTCACAGTTGGGCATGGCAAATGCTAACAGTACAAATATATCACCAGACTGTGTAAACACTTAGGGAGCAATGATTTGTGAACTGAAATTCTGCAACTGCTTATTTTGCTTAAGATTAAACCACCATGATCTCTTCATTTAAACATGATCTATATCAGATTGGTTTGCAGAGTGTAAGGTTGTCTTCGTGTCAAATGTTACACTGATGGAGTGCTGACTTCGAGATCAGACACAAAATGAAAACCCTTTCAGCCAGAAGTAATAGGTCCAATGGCATTATTCTGAAAGAACAGGGAAATTATTCACGTGTCGTAGTCAATACTGATCCCTCGTCCAACGTCACTCGAAATCAAATTATTTGTTGATCACATTTGCTGTTTGTGAGAATTTGCTATATGTAAATTGGCTGCCACCTTTCTTATGGTACAACAGTGACACCTCAAACAAAAACAAAAATTGCTGGAAAAGCTCAGCAGGTCTGGCAGCATCTGTGGAAAGAAATCAGAGTTAACGTTTTGGGTTGAGTGACCCTTCCTCAAAACTCCTCAGTGATACTTCAAATGTATTTCTTTGGCTATAAAGTACTTTGGAATGTGGTGAGCACCTGTAAATGCAAGTATTTTTTACTCCTTCTATCTTGCCTGGTCACAAATGCATGATGGCTATTAAATTCCAGGAATGTCTTTAGAAGTAGGTGCCTTTTTATCTATTCCTTGAGCTGGGGAAGGAAGGGAAGATTAACAATAAGGTTCTTGCTTTTTACCGGAGTGTGATGACAGAACTGGACTGAGTCTCTTTGCCTGCAGTATTCAACTACTTAACCAATACCTGTTGCTTCAACTTACAAATAAAGATGGAATTTTCAACTCCATATCTAGCACAACACCCACGAGTTCTACTGCACAACCCCTTCTGGAAATGATCTATAGCAGAAAGCAAAGCTACATCCTTCTAGGAAGGTAGCACAATAAGGCTGTAAAATGATTAGGAACTCTTTCTTGAAACCACAGATTTTTGCTGAAAGAAAATCTGGCCTCACAAAAAAAACTCCTCCAAATCCTGGGCAAAAAAGATTAATTTTCCTGTCCCATGTTATGCATCTGGAATTCCTGAACACAAGACCAGACAGGTCCTTTCAGGGTCTTAACGTTTGAACACAAATCAGTTTTACTTCAACGAGCCTTGTAATTTTACCTCCTACATAATAACTGTTGAAGAACCATTAAGGGAGACTGCTGGATTAAATAGAGTCAATGAGGATTGTCAGTACATCTGTTCTCATTTGGAGTGGAGTTGAAAACTTGTTGCAAAATCGCAAACATGTTTGTGTCAACATTGTTGTGATGCAAAGAACTAGGACAAACCTTAACCTATTGCTCTTAACATGATTGGAGATTTTTGTCTCTTTTACTTTAACCTTTACGAGTTCCGAATGTACACTGTGTGCCTTTCAGGCCAAGTCACTAAAAGGAAGTCTCCTCCTTTAGTGGAGTGGCTTATTCAAAAAAGTTGACTTCTTTATTCAGTATTTAATATTCGCTCAACGTTTAATCAATATTTCCACGATACTATAGGTAGAATGAGAGGCTTGTCTGCCATCAAATGAACATTCAAGTCTTAGGATGACAGGAACAAGATTGCTTTGGAATGCAGTAAATTGGATATTTTGAAAAGCGGTAAACAATTGGGTGTTACAGAGAAATTATAAGAAGCTCTGGATATGAAAGAAATTCCTAAATTGGCTAATTTTATCCTGATATTGGATGCAAGGAACAAATATGGGAAACTTGATGGTAGCATATCGGATTGTTGGTAGTATTTTTCTTGATTATAAATATCTTGAGAGTGTTTTCAGTTGATTTAGTGTTGCTATTCTGTTTATTTTGCACATTCCTCAAGTTACATTTGTTTAATTTGCAATAATTCAATGACTCACGCTCTGTAAGTTTAATATTCACTCTCAGCCAAAAAAAAATTGCTTTTGACCGACACTCAATTGGCACGTAAACCGAGAATGCAAAACTCCTGCAGTGAAGTGGAGTGAGACTGCCTGGGGAAGGTTTGTCCACAATCCTGCTTCAGAAAAGTTGCTTCTTGCTTAGACTGTGGTGAATGAAGCCCAGATATTTAAGAATAAATACCTTCTGAAGAAAAAGGGAGAACCTGGCTATACAGGAGTGCAGCAGAAGGTTAGGCCACTTTTGGAATATTGCATGCAATTCTGGTCTCCTCGCTATAGGAAGGATGTTGTGAAACTTGAAAGGGTTCAGAAGAGATTTAAAAGGATGCTGCCAAGGTTGGAGGGTTTGAGCTACAGGGAGAGGCTGAATAGGCTCAGGGTTATTTTCCCTGGAGTATCGGAGGCTGAGGTTTACAAAATCATGAGGGGCATGGATTGGGTGAATAGCTAAGGTCTTTTCCCCGGGGCAAGGGAGTCCAAAACTAGAGGGCATAGTTTAAGGTGAGAGGAGAAAGATTTAAAAGGGTCCTAAGGGGCAACTTTTTCACGCAGAGGGTGGTGTGTGTATGGAATGAGCTGCCAGAGGAAGGGGTAGAAGCTGGTACAATTACAACATTTAAGAGGCGTCTGGATGGCTACATGAATAGGAAGGGTTTAGAGGGAGATGGGCCAAAATGCTGGCAAATAGGACTAGATTTATGTAGGATATGTAATTATTATGGACAAATTGGACCGAAGGGTCTGTTTCCGCGCAGTGCATCTCTACGATTCTCTGACTCTAAGACAGCAGGGAAAAGACCACTCAGCCCATTGACCTGTAGATGAATGGCATTCTATCCTAACTCAGACTTGATCCAATGGATTTAATATTTGAGGGAAAGTGCTGCACAAACAGTCCAAAACAACCAAGTTTGGTTCAAAGAACTGGGGATTATTCTTAATCCACTCACAAGATGTGGTGTCACTGCTAAGCCTAGTATATTTCCAACACAAAGATCCTTCAGGGGGCCTTTTAAAAGTTCAACTTTCCTCTGGATGTTCGAGTCACATATAAGTCAGGTGAGAGCAGCAGATATCCTTCCCCAAAGGACATGAGTAAACAGAAGTTTTTCATGACTAGTAGTTTCACAGTCAGTACTACTCGTGCTGGCTTCGTTTTTCAGATTGAGTCAATGAATTGAGGTTTCTTAGTTGCTGTGTGGCTATTTGAATTCATCGTATTTCTTCATTACATTAGCCCAGGTCTCTGGCTTTCTAATCCTGTAATGTAGCAGCCATTCCACCAAGCCCCTATATATCAGAATCTGCTCCACATACAAACTATTCAACCTTCATATCTTCATTCAAGTCTTCCAGTCAGCCAACTAAGCACTAGAACCACCAGTGCAAAGTCAGACATTTGCCACAGCTTCAGATGGGCAATAAAATCAGCAGCTTGTTTTACACCATAGGAAGCAACGAGAAAGGAAAATGAGCAGAAAACAAGCTGACAATTCACTGGATGCTGATACTGCTAACCAACTCCACGGCCACGGTATTGTACAATCATCTCAGTCTACAGATGTAGGCACCAGGCACAGGGAGATGGTGGCATAGTGGTAGTGTCATGGACTTAATAATTCAGAGACAAATTCTCTGTGGACAATGAATCCAAATCCCACCCTTGGTAGTATTTAAATCCAATTAATTCATGATCAGTTTGGAGTCCTGTATCTAAGCAAAGATGTGCTGGCCTTGGAGGGATCCAGAGGAGAACCACAAGAATAATCTTGGGGATAAAGAGCTTGTCATATGAGGAGCGGCTAAGGACTCTGGGTCTGTACTTGCTGGGGTTTAGAAGGATCTGATTGAAACTTACAGAATGCTGAGAGGCCTGGATAGAGTGGACATAAAAATGTTTCACTTGTACAAGATACTGGGATCTGAGGGCACAGCCTTGGAGTAAAGGAATGACCGTTTAGAACTGAGATGAGGAGGAATTCTTTCAGCCAGAGGGTGGTGATCCTATGGAACTCATTGTTGAAATGGACTGTGGAGGCCAAGTCACTGAGTGTATTTAAGACAGAGAAAGATAGTTTCTTGATTAGTAAGGGGATCTAGTATTATGGGGAGAGGGCAGGAGAAATGGTTTGAGAAGCACATCAGCCATAATCAAAAGATAGAACAGACTTAGTGGGCTGAATGGCTCAATAAGCCAAAGGGTCTTCCTGTACTGTGCAATTCAATGAATAAATGTTGATCAGAAAACCATAAACCATTTAAGCTATTATTGATTGTGATAAAGGAAAAGTATATGTAGCTGGATCTTTTGGGGATGGAAATCTGTCATTGCTATTTAGTCTGGTGTAAATGCAACTCCAGACCCATTTATCTGCTGTCTAAAATGGTTCTAACAAGCTACTCAGCTCAAGGGCAATTAGGGATTGGCATTAAATTCTGCCCTTGCTATCCCATAAAAGAATAAAGTAAAGGAAATCAGCCCCCATCTGGAGCTAGCTATCTCTAAATGCAGTGAAAACCCTCAATTATTCAGGACAAGTAATGCTAAGTGCAGAATAAATACTTGCATTTATTTTCAGGGAAGGATTTTTCTTTTTTTTTGCTAAGGAATTATTTCTCAATTTATTCTTACAGCTTTACGAAGTCTCATGAAACTCGATGGTTATATGATCCGTGTATCTGCTGCAGTGTTTCCAAGGATTCCCAGAATGATCCCATGACAATATAGGACACCACCATTCTTAACAATCAGGAAGAAACCACTGGCTGGTCAAAGATAGCTCTGCAGATGGGTAGGGGATGATTTGTATTGTAATGGTCAGAACAGGGAGAAAGATGGGTTAAATACCTTGTCATTCTTCCTGGTGTAATTAAATCACCTTGGTACAGCAAGGTAATTCAGAATAAGAGGATCACAGACCAGAAGGAAGAAGTTTCCTGATTTTCAACTCCATTTATAGATGGACAATCAATTTGGGCAGCACAGGGGCTCAGGGGGTTAGCAGTCGTGCCTCACAGTGCCAGGGGTCTGAGTTCAATTGCACCCTTGGGCAACTGTCTGTGTGGAGTTTGCCTGTTCTCCCTCTCCCTGTCTCTGTGTGGGTTTCCTCAGGGTGTCCCGGTTTCCTTCCACAGTCCAAAGATGAGCAGGTTAGATGTGCTAAATTGTCCCATGATGTTTATTTACGGATTTTTGACCCGTAATGCTATCAACAAACATGTGGAAGTAAACCCCGTATACAAACCTATGCAGAACAGAGATAGTAGGAACTGCAGATGCTGGAGAATCCGAGACAACAAGGTGCAGGGCTGGATGAACACAGCAGGCCAAGCAGCATCATAGGAGCGGAGAGGCTGACGTTTCGGGCCTAGACCCTTCTTCAGAAAAGGGGGAGGGGAAGGGGGTTCTAAAATAAATAGGGAGAGAGTGGGAGGCGGATAGAGGAGAGGATAGGTGGAGAGTAAACAAACAGGTCGAAGAGGCGGGGATGGAGCCAGTAAAGGTGAGTGTAGGTAGGGAGTTAGGAAGGGGATAGGTCAGTCCAGGGAGGACGGACAGGTCAAGGGGGCGGGATGAGGTTGGTCGGTAGGAGATGGAGGTGCGGCTTGAGGTGGGAGGAGGGGATAGATGGGAGGAAGAACAGGTTAGGGAGGCAGGGACGAGCTGGGCTGGTTTTGGGATGCGGTAGGGGGAGGGGAGATTTTGAAACTTGTGA
>NC_063351.1:46246170-46257506 GCF_021869965.1 Rhincodon typus | reverse complement strand
TCAGAGCTTTCCTGCTCCTCTGATGCTGCTTGGCCTGCTGTGTTCATCCAGCTCTACACCTTGTTATCTCAGATTCTCCAGCATCGGCAATTCCTACTATCTCATTAGTAGCTATTCACTCTCCTAGGCTGATCATTATCCACTCCTTTGTTCAACTATTCCTCTGTCTCTTTGGGCTCCTTCCCCACCCATCATTTACTCCTTACCCCTCCCCACCCTACTGTCTGCATAAAAAACAACTTTTTCCTCGCATTCCATCAGTTCTAAGAAGGGTCACTGGACCCGATTTCTCTCTACAGATGCTGCCAGATCTGCTGAGTTTTTTCCAACAATTTCTGTTTTTGTTATAGTTTCTGTTTTTGTCAACAATTAGTGTTTTGTTTTAATAGAGCTGCAGTTATCTCTTTATGAAAGTTCACATTTCTAGTGATCACGACCTTCCTGAAGAGTATACATCAGAAGAATAAACAACCAAAAGAAAATATGTGACTTTTCAGAGTAAAATTGCTGTGGATTTTCATGTGGCTGGTAGATTTACAGTTGATTTGATAATGGGTTTTAACTTCAAATCCGAATATTGGAGATGATTTGCCTCAAGTGTGGGTATAAGGGAGAGATTTATTGCATTAAAGGTCTTGAAGTCATTTTTAGACACATTCAGATATGGACCCTAATGACAGTTTAAGCCCACAAGCAACCCCCTGTATTTTTACAATGTCATCGTCTTGTGGAGACAGTTGACATTTTGTCCTTCGGAGCCCAGCGTTACGACTGTGTGTTTACACTGTTGTGGTTTCAGTCATTGCCAATGACATTTACGTGGTATTTTTGCATCTGTGTAACTGGAACCAGGAGCTTCTCACAAACAAGGAGATTAACCCCAAGGAGCTGTCTCGACAAATCTTCTTAAGTCAGTAAGCATGTTTCACATCACACAGTACCTTGGCTCATTGAGCAAATATCATTCATCTGTGTTAGTAATGGTGCAGGCATAAGGCGACATGTGATAGTCTAACAGCCTCAGAGCAAAGGCAGGGCCAGCATCAGGTACACCAGCACAATATATAACCCATCCTCAGATAACACTAGTATAATGTGTAACCCATCCGCAGATACACCAATACACTGTATAACCCAGCCTCAGATACACCAATACACTGTATAACCCAGCCTCAGATACACCAATACGTTGTATAGCCCATCCTCAGATACACCAATACACTGTATAACCCAGTCTCAGATACACCAATACATTGTATAGCCCATCCTCAGATACACCAATACACTGTATAACCCAGTCTCAGATACACCAATACACTGTATAACCCAGCCTCAGATACACCAGGACAGTATATAATTCAAGCTCAGATACACCAGTATAGTATATAACCAATAGCGATGACAGCATTAAATTTCCAGACCAACCACAAACCAAATAAAGTATCACTTTAGTTCCCCAGATGCTGACTTATTAGAGAGAGATGACTGATGGTGGTTTAACCTAAGGGTCACCACACATCAGGTGAGGAGAGAGGCCAAGAAGGACAGCCCTTCATGGTGATCTCAGCTGGTTGTGGGAATTAGAACCCTAGCTGCTGGTATTACTGGACATTTCAAAGCAGCCATCTAGCCATTTAAGAGCCCTTCAGTCCAATCAGTCCATGCTGAACTTAATCCCAAACTAAACTAGTCCCACCCACCTGCTCCTGGCCCGTATCCCTCCAAAACTTCCTATTCATTAACTTATCCAAATGTCTTTTAAACGTTGTAATTGTACCCATATCCACCACTTCCATACACGAACCAGCATTTCTTTATAATACAAACCTTCCATACCCAGCAACATTCTGGTAAATCTCTTCTGAACCCTCTTCAGCTTAATAATATCCTTCCTATAACTGGGCAACCAAAACTGAACACAATATTCCAGAGGAGGCTCACTGATGTCCTGTACAACTTCAGCGTGACATCCCAACTCCTGTACTCAAAGGACTGAGCAATGAAAGCAAGTGTGCCAAACGCCTTTTTAACCATCCTGTCTACGTGTGGTGCAAACTTCAAAGTATGAAGTACCTGAACCCCTAGGTCCTTCTAGAACATAGAACATCGAACAGTGTAGCACAGTACAGGCCCTAAAGGCCCACTATGTTGTGCTGACCTATTATCCTACCGAGATCAAACTACCCTGCATACCCTACATTTTACTATCCTCCATGTGCCTATCTAAGAGTCGCTTAGAAGTCTCTAAAGTATCTGACTCCACTACCACTGCTGGCAGCGCATTCGACACGCCCACCATTCTCTGTGTGAAGAACCTACCTCTGACATCTCGCCTATATCTTCCTCCAATCACCTTAAAATTATGTTCCCTCGTAATAGTCTGTTCTACCACATTACTCAATTTCTTCAGTAAAACTTAGGGCACTTTTTCCCAGGAGCAAATCCGATTGTTGGGAGCAAAGCAAGAACAGCATCTTGGTGCTGAAATACTGAGGATTAAAATGATCGAGTTCCAATGTCCACTTTTAAATCTCTGACTTTTCCATCCCTGCTCTTTACAGACTGATGATGCACACAATCATACACAAGCTCCATAATCACGGCCAGAGTGGAGGCAGTCCGTGGACAGTTCGGGCCTGTGTTGGTTTTTAAGCAGTTAATAGCGATGGTTGTGAAAGAAAAAGCTGTACAGTAAGCTTGTTCACGTCGATTTCCCATTTCACTGATGTCGCTGGAGATGTTTGAAAAGGGAACAGGGGTGGAATTCATCTGATGAGAATTGAAATTGCTCCTGGACTAAATCAGAAGTGGCCAATATCCCCGAATTATTTCCCTCACAGCTGTCAGGTACAGATATTTAAACCCAGCAATTTGGAAAGTAAAGAAGAACACCTCTCAGATAAAACTTCCCGCAAATTCAAAGCCTTCCCTCTTGATTGGGATTAATGAGTTCTCAGTGTTGGCATCCCGCAATCTTAAACAAAATCACAAATTAAGTGAATGGGCAACAGAGTGGCAAATGATAATTATGTGGGGAGCTGTGAGTTTCACTTTGCTAAAAGAAATAAAAAATTGGACTAATCTTTAAAAGTTGTTAAACCTCTTAAATTATGACAGTCAGACAGAATTGAGCATACTCCTACCAGAAACACAGCGAGTTGGCATACATGTGCAGCAAGCCATCAGGAAGGCAATATAGATGTTACCCTTAATTGCAAAGGGAATGGACTACAAGAAGAAAGAAGTCTTGCTACTAGAATAGAACAGCCTTTACTGTCACATATACTCAATGAGATAAGTGGAAAGTTTATATGTTGTAGTTACAACGCTGACTTAGATACTAAAGTACCTAGGCACGGCATCTTTAATTAGAAGATTTTGGACAATACAGAAATAAAATGTCCAGCATTACAGAAATAAAAGTTTAGTACAGCAGATCAGGCTGGCACCTAGCTTCCAGTCCACACTGGGACCTGGCTCCAGACTGCGCCAGTGACACACCAGGCCGGGAGACTGCTGCAGGAGGCCAATCGGTTGCTATGCCATGGCAGGAGGCCGCAGCACCAGGCTGGGGAAGTTGCCATGCCAACGCTGGGAGGCTGCTGCAGGAGGCTGGGATGACACCACGCCAATGACGGGAGGCCCCTACGGGTGGAGGCTGATGCACCAGGTCGGGATGTCGTTGTGCCATGCTGGAAGGTTGCCATGTCAATGCTGGGAGGCCACTGCAGGAGGCCGGGATGACATCATGCCTATGCTGGAAGGCGGCTGTGCCAAGCCAGGAATCGTTGGCGAAGGCCAGGAAGCCTTGCTCGCCGGAGTCTGGGAATTGTCACTTGCTGGAGGCTGGGAGTCGAAGGAGGAAAAAAAGAGGGAGAAGAAGAAAAATGAAGTGCTAGGAGGAACAAAAAGAGAAGAAAAAAAGCAGAAGAATGGGCAGAGCAGGCGAACTCCAGCTGGAGCGTCCTACTCGGGTGACTGTCTGTGTGGAGTTTGCACATTCTCTCCCATGCCTGCGTGTGTTTCTTCCCAGGTGCTCCGGTTTCCTCCCACAGTCCAAAGATGTGCAGGCTAGATGGATTGGAACTGGGATCTGTCCAGGGATGTGCAGGGCAGGTGGATTAGTCATGGAATATGCAAGGTCACAGGGATAGGGTAGGGGGTTGGGTGTGGGTGTGGGTGGGATGCTCTTTGGAGGGTTGGTGTGAACTCGATGGGCCAAATGGCCTGCTTCCATACTGTAGGGATTCTATGATTCTACTGCTTCATTTGCTCAATTGCAAAAGTGATATAATTCAGTAATCTATAGTAGATTGGATTGTTTATGCTTTATGGAAGATTGGACTCATTAAATCAAATGGATGTGAATAGGCTTGGAAGATCCTGAGGTATTGGAGGGTGCTATAGATATGCAAGTCTTTCTTAGTTTCTTACTTCTAAATTATGCCTTACCTCCCCGTAAAAAAGGACAGGGAAAATGACAGAAAAAAAATCTAAAGACAAGAAAGGCTAAATGATACCAACCAATTCTAAAAAATGTACTGCAAATCTGGATTAAAAATACACAGTTCCTTTCCTAGCTGCATCGGTAGTGTTGCTTTAATAAATTGTGTCCAACTTCATTAATATGGGTTATAATATTATAAACAAGCTGTGATTCTTTTTCATCAGGACCAACTTTAGCTGATCTGGATTTCTGGTGCTCAAACGTCTTTTGAAATCTTGTACCACTGACCGAAAGGACGAAGCCATTGACCCTAATATATTAACCCTGTCTATCCATGTCCAACATTGTTCCCATGTGTTATATTGAAAGGTTTTCCACTCTGATGAAGAGTCATCCAGGCTCAAAACGTTAACTTGCTCTCTCTCCATAGATGCTGCCTGATCTGTTGTGATTTCCAGCATTTTTTTTGTTTTCAGTACAGATTCCTGTATCTGCAGTAATTCGCTGCTATTGATATTGCATGGATATTGCATTGATATTGCATGGATATTGCATGGATATTGCATTGATATTGCATGAATATTGCATTGATATTGCATTGATATTGCATGGATATTGCATGGATATTGCATTGATATTGCATGGATATTGCATGGATATTGCATGGATATTGCATGCTGCATTTTAATCACAGTTAACTCTTATGTCATCAACAGAGTCCAATGTGTGTAATTCTAGAAGGTTTTCTTTGGGGATAAGTGGTGAGTGCAGGATGATAATTCCATTTTCAGCACATTTTTCAAATAACCTGGCTTTGTCCTGCTGCTGTGTTTGAAGGGTTCTCCCAATAGGCCAATGTGAATTTGGCCAAAGATCTGTAAGAATCTGATGGAAGAGATCTAGGTGCCAACTAATTTTTTCCTTGGGGTTCCAATCAAATTTTAATCAACGTTTCAATACGCATGCCCCTCCGCACCACCACCCGCCCCCTCTCTCCATGGAAACGTATGGGACTGAACGCTTGTTTCTCCATTGGCCAGATTTCAACTGTGGCTCGTTTTTACCCAGCCAGGTCTCTAGACAAACTCTACAACTTTGTCGAGTGCTCCGGCTTGCACCTGATTCTTGGCTTGAATGCCCTGCTGCGGAACCCCGACAACTCCTGGAACGGTTCCAGTGGCCTGAGTCTCCTGAAGTACTGTGCCGGCAAGAAGTATAACATATCCTGGGAGCTTGGAAATGGTAAGTGAGCTTGTCTGCACTGTTAACAACGTCTTCAGGAACCAGAGAAGGTTAAGGGGTGATCCAAGAAATCAGGGTCTCCAAAATTAGATGGGGTTCAGATGGGTAGACATAGTGAGATGATATTTCTGCTTGTGTGAGAGATTAAACCTAGCAGGTGGTGACCAACGAATGAAGAAATTTCTTTACTAAGGGAGGGATTAAATCCTGAAATTTGCCTCTGCAAGGAGTCACGTAGCGTTGAAGGGGAAGCTTGTTGCTCTGAACGTCCTCTTTCTGTGTTGTACATTCTGCATAATTCTCAGTAGTATTAACACCACATCCACAAACATCCACTCCCTCCACCACCGACGCTCAGTAACAGCAGTGTGTACCATCTACAAGATTCACTGCAGAAATTTACCAAAGATCCTCAGAAGCACCTTCCAAACCCATGACCACTTCCATCTTGAAGGACAAGGGCAGAAGATATATGGGAACACCACCCCCTGCAAGTTCCTTTCCAAACCACTCACCATATGGACTTAGAAATATGGTTCACTATTCCTTCAGTGTCATTGGTACAAGATCCTGGAATTCCCTACCTATGGGCGTTGTGGGTCAATTTATAGCACCTGGCCTGCAGCAGTTAAAGAATGCAGCTCACCACCACCTTCTAAAGGGCAACTCCTTTATTCATTCATGGGATGAGGGCATTGCTGGCCATGCAGCATTTACTGCCCATCCCTAATTGCCCAGAGGGGAATTGCTGTGGGTCTGGAGTCATACGTAAGCCAGAGCAGGTAAGGATGGCAGTTTCCTTCCCTAAAGGACATTAGTGAACCAGATGGGTTTTTCATACAATAAACAATGGTCATTATTAGATTCCTAATTCCAGATACTTTATTGAATTCAAATTCCACTATTGGCCATGGTGGGATTTGAACCCAGGTGCCCAGAACATTATCAGGGTCTCTGGATTAATAGTCCAGTGACAACATGACTAGGCCATTGCCTCCCCAACTAGGGATGGGCAATAAATGCTGGATCAGCCACTGACACCCAGATCCCACAAATGAATTAATCGAATTCTGTGGACTTTAGGGGAGGAGATAGCCTAGTGGTATTATCGCTAGGTTGTTAATCCAGAGACCCAGCTAATGGTCTGGGTTTAAACCCTGCTAAAATGGACAGTTTCACATTTGCCTACATTCCATTCCATCTGTCATTTACCTGCCTTTCACTTAACCTATCTCCTATCCCTTTGCAGACTCTTCACTACTTTCTTTCCTACATCTTTGTATCATCATCAAATGTAACAACCTTTTGGTCCCTTCATCCAAGTCAATTTTTAAGGCCCCAATAGCGATCACTGTGATACACCATTAGTAACACCTTGCCAATCCAACAATGGTCACCAGGCAAGTAATCTAGGGCCCCAGGCTAATGCTGTGGGCACATGGGTTCTTTTTCCGCCATTGCAGATGGTGACGTTTGGGTAACTGAAAATTTGGTATTAAATGCTAGCCTAATAGTGACCACATAATGATTGTTGATTGTTGTAAAATCTCATCTGGTTCACCACCATCCTTTAAAGAAGGAAATATTTCATCTTAACAGGTCTGGCCTTTATATAACTTGAGACTTTGAGCAATGTGGTTGACTATTAATTGCTGTCTGAAATGGCCCTAGCAAGCCAATCAGTTCAGGAGGCAACTAGGAATGAGCAATAAATGTTGGCCCATCCAATGATGCCCGAATCTCATGTATGGATACAAAAAAAAACGTCTATTGTCTGTTCCCTGTTAGCTACGCAATCATTTATCATATTACCTCCTACACTATGAGCTGTTATTTTGTGTATGTGTTCTGAAAATCTAAGTACCACACATCCACAAGGTACCACGTATCCATGTTGCTTGTTACTTCCTCAGAGGACTCCAATAGCTTCGGCAAATATGATTGTGCTTTCACAAACCCATGTTGACTCTGCTCGATTACATTGGGGATTTCTAAGATCCCCGCTACATCTTCCTTATGAATAGATTCCAGCATTTTCCTTGCGACAATACTAAGCTGACTGCACTGTCGTTTCCTGTTGTCTATCCCCTTCTTTTCTTGAATAGTAATGTCACAGTCTCTGTTTCCCAATCTCATTGGACGATTCCAGAATCGAGGACATTTTGGATAATGTAAACAAATGCATCCATTATTTTAGCAACCGCTTCTTTTAAGACCCCAGGACAATGCCCACCTGGTCCTGGGGACTTCTCTGCTTTTAGTTTTAATATTTGCTCTTAGATTCTATTATAGATGACTTTGTAACTATTCTAGAAAAGCAAGAGAAGGTGTAGTTGGGGAGAAAATTGTGGTTCAGTTGTATTCCTAAATATTTGAGCACATGACATCCGACCTCCCACTGCTTACCCTCTCACTGCTGCTATTGCGCTATCAAGTATCCATCTCCAAAGCAAGCTATCTTCCCAAACCAGTGTCGAGACATATTGGGGGTGGGACAGGGTGAATTGACTCCTTTCCTTGACTCATTCCTCCGCTACCCACTACAATGTTTGAATTTAAAAGGAAGGTGACACTGTCAATTTATATAACTAGTTCAGTCATGATCTTAATGAAGGGACACCAGGCTGGAGGGGCCAGATAGCCTGTTCCTGTTCCTATTCCTTATGTTCTTAGGGATAATCTCAATGTGAAACCTGAAATTTTCACTTACACTGTAATTCACCATTACATTGGAAAAAAGCTTCAAGAAGCGAATGAACAAGAATGGATTGGATTAACCCAGAGAGAAGCAGCATAACATTAATGCTTCAGACTCAGAAATTGCTGGAAAAATCTAACAGGTCTGAGCAGAAAGAAAGCAGAGTTAACATTTTGAGTTCTGAGGGAGGGTGACTCGACCCGAAATGTTAACTCTGATTTCTCTCCACAGATCCTGCCAGGCACGCTGAGATTTTCCAGGAATTTCTATCTTTGCCTCCTAACATTTCGGGTCCAGTGACCCTTTTTCAGAACGAATTGTAGCTGGGAAAAGATTGGTGTATATGCTAGAGAAGGGGTAAAGGGGAGGGGGAAGGAGTAAACATAAGGTGGAGATGGAGCCCTGAGAGAGAGAAAAGCAGTCGGGCAGACAAAGGAATGGGTAAAGGTCAGGCTGGGATGATGAATAGCTGTTAATGGGGACCGCTAGTGGATGATAATGGATTGTTTGTGGTGAGAAGGCCTGGTGTGTTGGGGGTAGGTGTAAGGAGATGGGTGAAGGTACTCACAGCCTAAAATTACTGAACTCGACATTGAGTCCAAAAGGCTGCAGGGTCCCCGAGTGCAAAATGAGGTGTTGTTCTTCCAACTTGCACAGTTGTTCTTAGACTTTAGTGCCAACTTGGTTTGGTTGTTACCGCAATGTGCGTGCAGCGTTGACACCCGCTGTATCAATTGCACACACACAAACAAACATTGATGTTTTAATCAAAGCAGAACCATTCTAATTTTATGTCTGCACTGTTAGAGCGACAACAAGTTTAATGGCAAACTTGCGAGCATTCTGGTTAATGCTCCACCAATTTGTCTGCATTGGTGAGACATTACATCTGTTTGTGGCCTCGGAGTCAATATAGGGACACACCAGATTAGGCTGAGTGATTTTACACTGCAAACGCTTTTTGGCCTCTCCGAAAGGTCACAGCTGAAAGCAGCGCAGTCAGAGGGTGAATACAAATACTTTCTGGGCTAACAATGACTAATGCTCAAAATGAAGGAAAGCGTTTTGAAGACGGGATTATTTTATTTATGCTCTGATCATCAGGCACCAGCAGGAAATGGAAGGTTCCTGGGAGTTCGTGTTGCACCAGTTCAAGGAAAACTACGAGCTGCTTTCAGTGTAATCCATTCATTCTAAAATACTGAGATTTGCTTAGAAGAGTGACAAAATAAACATAAATCTTCAGACTGAGCACACCAGACCCTTTTTGCTGCTGCTGTGTTGTATTAACAGCTCATAGAATCCCTACGCTGCAGATAGAGGCCATACGGCCGATTGAGTCTGCACCAACCCTTCAAAGAGCATCCCACCCAGACCCACCCACTACCCTATTCCTGTAACTCTGCTTTTCCCATGTCTAACCCACCTAGCCTGCACATCTCTGGACAGTACTAGAAACTTAGTATGACCAATCCACCTAATCTGTACATCTTTGGACTGTGGGAGGAAACTGGACGAAACTCACGCAGACATAGGGAGAATGTGCAAAATCTACACAGACAGCTGCCTGAGGCTGGAATCAAACCCTAGTCCCTGTGTTGTGAGGCTGCAGTGCTAACCACTGTGCTGCCCTACTAATAGTTGATAGCTAGTTGTATGAATGTATTAATAACCAGTTGTCTACAGTTGTTAGAGAGGCCGTGCCTGGGTACCTAAGCAATTTCAGCAAAGAAATAGGTGCAGGCCTTTCAGTTACTTAAGTCCTTTAGTTCATGGCTGAACTGTGTCAGAATTCCATCTAACAGCCTATTGGAACAGGCACACCTCATTTTGCTCCATGCAGTGACACATTTGTCAAACAACAGTGTGCTTGATCTTTGGAATATATTTACTTTAAAGGGTGAGTGCAGATAATTGTCATCTGGAAGAAGGGATTCAGCTGAAGAATGGCATTTCGCAGCATGGCCCGCGTTAATATCGCTTGGGTGTTTGATGTAGAATACTGGAAGAATATTTTCACATGCCTCGGGCATTTTACTTTATTTCAAATCGAATCCCTTCACTTTACACAGCCTTGAGGTTTCGGCAGCGTGTCATGTTTTATCACCAGGTATATTCCTGGCACGTCCTGGCAAGGTGGGGGAGGGGTGTGGTGGTGTATGATTGGCAAGGCGGCATTGGCAAGAGTGGGAGGGTAGGTGAAGGAAAAAGGAGGGTTCACAATGACTTTCTGCAGTAGTTGGGAAACGAGAAAGGGGAATCTGGTTGCCATTGTGAAAAGATTGACGTCACCATTTCAAATATTGCATTGGTCACAGCAGCACAGAAAGAGAGACTGATTGTTCTTGAGTGTCCTATATCGAGTAGCTTTTCATCTTAGAACATTTTATGGTGCATTTTCCTCCTGTTGTATCCTGTGTATTGAAGTTGTGTTGGAGTGAAGGACTTAAGAAACTGAATGGCCTGCAGCTATATCTTTGCTGAAATTGCCGAGGTACCAAGGCAGGGCCTCCTGTAGACAATCAATATTAATACACTATAATAAGGTTAGCTATCAACTATTGACGGGGAAGCACAGTGCTCAGCACTACAGCCTCTCAGCACAGGTACCTGGGTTTGATTCCAGCCTTGGGTGACTGTAGATACAGCACACAGAGAGTAGTTTGGGAAGAACTACAGGCCTAAGAGGGATACACCTGATTCATAGAATCCATGGAAACAGACCATTTGGCCCATTAAGTCCGCACCAACCCTCTGAAGAACATTCTGCCCAGACACACTGCCCAACCTTAACCCTGTAACCCTGCATTTCCCATGGCTAACCCACTCAGCCTGCACATCACAGGGCATTTGAGGATCCGGGTCCGACCCCACCACCAAAGACATCTTTCCCTCCCCACCCTTATCTGCTTTCCGGAGGGACAACTCTCTCCGTGACTCCCTTGTCCG
>NC_063351.1:46245982-46246160 GCF_021869965.1 Rhincodon typus | reverse complement strand
GCACCTCCATCTCCTACCGACCAACCTCATCCCGCCCCCTTGACCTGTCCGTCCTCCCTGGACTGACCTATCCCCTTCCTAACTCCCTACCTACACTCACCTTTCCTGGCCCCATCCCCGCCTCTTCGACCTGTTTGTTTCCTCTCCACCTATCCTCTCCTCTATCCCTCTTCTATCC
>NC_063351.1:46232110-46245482 GCF_021869965.1 Rhincodon typus | reverse complement strand
GAAACATCAGCTTTCCTGCTCCTCTGATGCTGCTTGGCCTGCTGTGTTCATCCAGCTCTACACCTTGTTATCTCAGCTACTAATGAGGACTGTTAGTGGCTAACAATGGGTTGTGTGTAATAGCTGACCATGTGATAACAAGGCTTGGTGTGTGTGGGTTGGAGTAAGAACACGGGAAAAGGTGTCTCAAGCCCTAAAACTGTTGAAATCGATATTGAGTCCAGAAAGCTGTAGCATCCCCAAGTGGAAAATGAGGTGCTGTTCTTCCAGATTTGCTGGAGCACTGCAGCAAACCTGAGACGGAGATGTTGGTCAGGGAACACAGTAGTGTGTCGAAGGCGCAGGTAACTGGAAGCTCAGGAAGCTTTTGCAGACAGAATGTAACTGTTCTGTGAAGCAGTCACCCAGTCTGTGCTTCATTTTCCCCAGTGTAGAGGAGATCACATTGTGAGCAGCGAACGCAGTAAACTAGATTGAGTGAAGTGCAGGTAAAGTGTTGCTTCACCTTCACTAGTTGTTGACGCCTCTATTCAAAAGCCATAAGCACAACCACAGAATGGTTAGCAAACACATGAAGGTCATTTGGCCCATCCAGCCCATGCAGGGTCTATGGAAGAGGAATTTAGTTCTTGCCAACACCTTTACCACTCACAAATCATTCATCTTCAGATAATTCACCAATTAATTTTCGAAAGTCAGGGTTGAACCTGGCTCCACCATATACTAATTCCAAATTCAAGGCATGAAAAAAGAATTCCTCATTTCAGCTTCGGTTGTTTTGCCAATCACCCTAAATCGCATTCCCTTGTTCTTGATTCTTGCTCCAATGGAATGCATTTCTCTCTGTCTACTCATGTTGATTGCAAGCTAGTAGTACAAAGGACTCTTGTGATGCAATGCTAATGTTTGAACCTTTGAGCAATGTGATCCAGGTTCAAGTCTCACTTGCTGCAGAGCTCTGTGGTAGCACCCCAGAACAGGCTGATTAGCAAATGAGACAACAAGGTGCAGGGCTGGATGAACACAGCAGGCCAAGCAGCATCATAGGAGCAGAGAGGCTGACGTTTCGGGCCTAGACCCTTCATCAGAAAAAGTGCTTTTATTTCCACCGAAAAAAAGTCAAGTAATTTACCATCAAGGTTCGCACTTGTAGATATGTTAAATGATGTTAATATACAAAACATCTACAAGTGTGATACTTGTTAGAGAGTTACTGGCTTTTTTTGTTTGAAAAAAAAGGCATTTGCTAAACAACATGTTCCCATACACTTCTAGAGCAGGTGACCTCTACCTAGGCCTCCTACCTCCAAGGTGGGAATACTACCACTGCACCACAAGAACTCCAATATCTTGCCTTTGTAGAATGTCCCTGTGAGTGAATTGATTGAGAGCTGCCTTGCAGCTATTGGGCCAACACAAGGAGATGATGGTGCAATGATAATGTCACTAGACTCATAATCACAAAGGTGAGGCCAATTCTCTGGGCAAAGGTGGAATTTAAATTCAGTTCGTCAAACTTGGAATTGTAAGCCTTTGCTGACTTTGATGCTATGGAAGGAAATTTGCCATCCACACCTGCCTGGCCTCCATGTGACTCCAGATCCACAGTAACATGGCTAACTCTTAAGTGCCATGGACATATCCAAGCAAGCTATAAATAGGAATGGGCATCAAGTGCTGCACTTGCAACGATGCCTACACCCTCATTAAAGAGTATTTTAAAAGACAAGAGTTTACTGGTAGTTCTCCTAAAACGCGATAGTTGTGTCCTTGAGTGACCTCGTGCTACAGAAAATCGCATTATAGGGAAATCACTATAGAACATCGCTATACCTGTACAGCAGAAAGTTTGCGTTATCTGAACAGTGTCCACTATTCATCAATCACGTTACAGCCAATTCATGTTAATGAAACATGCATCATAGCAGAGCTACCTGTAGGCTAAACTACAAGGGAAGAAATTGATATAGGTTTCCAAAAAGCACATCTTCAAACCCTCGCAAGATTATTGCTTGCGAGGGTTGTAAGTGGTTTCAGATAAATAATAGGATCATAATCAGGCTTTAAAGACTTAGATAACTTGAAATACAATTTTTCATTCGCCCAAGTTTTCCCATATGAAGATCTGCAGCCAAGTTTTGAACTTAGCCCTCACATCTGTTAACCCTTTCAGATGTGGTTAAGTTGATACTTCCCTCATTACCCTTAAACTATCCAAGGTCAACGTCTAGGGTTTCAGCAGCCATTATTTACTATTAATTTGATAAGTTAAAAATATAATTTCTGCTGCCTTGAGAAAATAAGTTCCTAACTTAAAGCCGCAGCAGCTTCTAAAATAAATTCAAATGTAATATTTTTCGGGGCTAGAACAATTGAAGACCCTTTGAAGTGGTGTACTAATTCAATATTAAGACACATCTTGCTAAGAGAGTCATGTGGGAAATCTTTCCTCTTCCCTGTTCTCATACTTAAATGAAGATTTACTAAGCCATGTCCTTTAATACCTCTTTGGGACATATTGTAAAATAAACAATGCATGATTGAGATGACAATAGTACATGTCTTCTAATCATCATTTCTAAATTGACAAAGAAGCTGAAAATTGCTGAAAAAGAGATATTTTGTTGATGCTTTTCATTTTGCACTCCTCAGGACAAGTGCAAGAATGTCAAAATGTCAAACTATCTCTACAATTTACACTCAAGGAGACAAGGGTGCTGATTGGTTGACAAGTTCACTCTGGCAATTTGGGGCAACTTGCTAACCAATCAACACTCTTGACCTTGTCCTTGCCAATCTACATGTGCCCAAATGCATCTGTCCATGACAGTATTAGTAGGAGTGACCAACACACAGCTCTTTTGAGGAGACAAAATCCCCTCTTCACATTGAGGATACCGTCCATCGTGAAAGATAGTAAGAACTGCAGATGCTGGAGTCAGAAATAACACAGTGTGGAGCTGGAAGAACACAGCAGGTCAAGCAGCATCAGAAGAACAGGAAAGTTCAGGTCAACGTCAACTTTCCTGTTCCTGCTGTGTTCCTCCAGCTCCACACTGTATTATCTCTACCCTCCATCATGTTGTGTATCAGAAGCATGGAGCTAAAAGAAATTTTGAACAAATTTAGCTCCTGAGAAATGGGCATCCATGAGATGCCGTGGGCCACTAACAGCCATAGAATTATATTCAACCACAAGCTAATCTCATGGCCCAGCATATCCTCAACTCCACCATTACCACTAAGTTAGGGGATCAATGTTGGCTCAATGATGACTGCAGGAGGGCATGCCAGGAGCATCACTAGACATACCTGCCACAATGGACAACCTCACGTTTTCGAAAGTAATACTCCATTTGTCATATCTTTGCCCAGTCACTTGACCTATCTTACATTTCTGTAGCCATCATAGAGTCATAGAGTTGTACCGCACAGAAACAGATCCTTTGATCCAACTCATCCATGTCGACTAGGTATCCTAAACTGACCTAGTCCCATTTGCCAGCATTTGGCCCATATCCGTGTAAACCCTTCCTATTCATGTACCCATCCAGGTATTTTTTAAATGTTGTAATTGTATTCACCTCCACCACTTCCTCTGGCAGCTTGTTCCATGCAAGAACCATCCTCTGCATAAAAAAGTTACCCCTCAGGTCCTTTTTAAATCTTTTCCCTCTCACTTTAAACCTATGCCCTCTAGTTTTGGACTCCCCCACCCCTACCTTGGCTGTTCACCCAAATGTCCTTTTGACAATTTAATTACCTAACGATCATCAATGTCATCAGCAAATTTTACAACCCTACTTTCCATTCTTTTATCTAATCCATTTATATAAACTATAAACAGTTTGAGTCCCAGCAACAAATCTCGTAGCACACCACTCATTATATATTGCCAACATGATAAAGACTCACTAATGCCTGGTCTCTGTTTCCTGTTAGCCAGCCAAAGCTCTATCCATGTCAATACGCTACCCCCAATGCCATGAGTTTATATTTTCTACAATAACTTTTGATGTGAAACCTGACAAACTGTGTTCTGGAAATTTAACTACAGTTCGTCCACAGCACGTAACCTCCACAAGGAACTCCAATACATTGGACAAACACAACTTCCCTTTCACAAAACCATGTTGACTCTGTTTGATTATCTTGATCTCATGTAAGTGGGCTGCTATAACTTCTTTAATAATAACTTCTAACATCTGTCCTATGACAATTATTAATTGTTTTGTAGCTTCATGTTTTCTGTCTCCCCCCCACCCCCACTTTATAACTAAACAATTTATTGTTGCCGTCTTGTCAGGTGACATGGTGACTCAGTGATTAGCCTCATATTGCCAGGGACCTGGGTTCGATTCCATCCTCAGGTGACTGTTTGTGTGGAGTTTGTACATTCTCTCCGCATCTGCATGAGTTTCCTTTGGGTGCTCTGGTTTCTTCCCACACTCCAAAGATGTGCAGCTTAGGTGAACTGGCCATGCTAAATTGCCCATTGTGTCCAGGGATGTGTGGATTAGCCATTGGAAAAACAAGGTTAGAGGGATAGGATGGTGGGGGGGAGGGGGGGGTGTTGTTGATCTGGATCGGATGCTCTTCAGAGAGGTCAGTGTGGATTTGATGGGCTGAGTGACCTGGTCTTCCAATCTAATGGAACCGTACCTGAAATAAGGAAAATTAAAACCAATGCATCAACTAAGTACTAGTCACTTTTTTTAAGACCCTATGATGAAGTCCATCAAGACTTTGTCAGTCCACACCTCCAAAAATTCATTCAGTCATATGCCCCTGATGATTGTGGATTTCCTGAGTTCCTCTGTCCCTTCCATTTCCTGGTTTATCACTGCCTCTGGGGTATTAATTGCATCATTTATGGTGAAGACTGGCAGAAAACGTCTGTTCAGTTCATCTGCCATTTCCATGTTTTCCATCGGTTACTCTCCGGTCTCACATTCCATTAGGATCAATGTTAATTCTTTTAACTCCTTTCTATTTCTAATATTTATACAAACTCTTGCTGATTGTTTCCTTCCTTAGTAATGTTTTGTCTTTGCTGCTTTTTTATATTCTATCCAATCTCTGACCTGCACTTCTCTTTGCCAAATTATATGCTTTTTTTCAGTTTGATAATATCCTTAACATTTCTAGGAAACTACAGATGGTGAGTCCATCTTTTGGATTTTTTTTACCTGTTGGAATGTATCTTCTGAAATATCCCGTTAAATGTCTGCAGTTGCATCTCTATTAATTCATCCTTCAACCCCAATTTGCCAAATCATTTTAGCCAGTTGTGTTTAGATGCCCTCCTCAAGTTTATTTTTTTAAACTTAGTCCCAGACCTGCACTCCATTCCCCCAAAATGAATGTAAAATTTAATCGTATTATCATTACTGTTACATAGGGACACCTTCGCTCTGCGATAATTAATTTAAGTTATTTTCTTGCACAACACAAGGTCTGGTATACCCTGCTCTCTGGTCAGCTTCAGAACATGCTGTTCTAAAAATCTATTCTGAAATCACCTTTCTCAGTCCCATATCCTATAAGGCACAAGGGAGGAGTGAAATGGAATATTCCCTACTTGTCTGGATGAGGGCAGCTCCAACAATACTCAAGAAACTTGACATCCTCCAGGACAAATCAGGCCACTTGCTTTACTCCCCATCCACTACTTTCAATATTTGCTGCCTCCAACACCAATGCAACGGATACCATCTATAAAATGCACTGCAGAAATTCGTCAAGGTTCCTTTGACAGTACCTTTCAATCCCATGCTCTATACCATCTAGAACTAGGGCAACAAATGGATGAGAACACCACCATCCTCAACTACTGCTAATACTGTGAACAGTTTCAGGCCTCCTATCTCAGAAAAGATATCCTGGAATTGGAGCCAATCCAAAAAAAGTTCATGACACTGATGGAGGGACTGTCTTATGAGGAGAAGTTGAGTAGCTTTGGCCGTTACTCGTTGTATTTTAGGAGAATGAAAGGCAGCCTTATTGAAACATACAAGATTTTTACAGGACTTAACAGGGCAGAAGTGGAGCAGTTGTTTCAACTTGTGGGAGAGTCTAGGGCCAGAAGACTTCATCTCAGAATAAGTGATCGCACATTTAAAATAGGGATGAGGAGGAATTTCTTCTCTGAAAGAGTTTTGAATCTGTGGAATTCTTCATTGCAGAGGACTGTAGAAGCTGGGTCATTAAGTATATTCAAGGGAATCAGTAATTTTTAATCAGTAAGGGAATCAAGGATTATGGGAAAAGGCAGGAAATTAGAGTTGAGAATTATCAGAACAGCCATGATCTCATTGAATGGTGGAGCAGAGTCGATGGGCTGAATGGCCTGCTTTTGATCCTATGTGTTCTGGTCTTTTGGTCTCTTAAGTTACACACCATTCTGACTTGGAAATATATCATCATTCCTTCATTGTCGTGGAGTAAAATCTTGGAAGTCCCCTCAAAACAACACTGCAGATGCACCTACACCAAATGGACTGCAATGGCTCAAGGAGGCAAGTTACCACCATGTTCTCATGGGCAATTCAGGATTGGCAGCAATGCCCATATGCCATGAAAAAAATGAAAAAAATGTTAACACACAATGGCATTTCATGACTATGATAATCACATATAATACACAAACAAAACTTACATTCGATCATAGATGTGTAAAACAAGCCTTTGCGAATTGGGAGAGTCTAACAAAGCAAAAAACCATTTCTATTTCCTTCTTGATCTCTAAAGGCAATGGATTCTCTATCATCCTGTAGATCTAATGCTTAGTTACAGCTCTGAACATGTTACTTGGTATCTTCATAAATGTATCACCTCAGACTAAATCAGTAGTTCCATTAGAAATTATAAATAACTAAAAGATAAAGAACACACACAATAACATTTCTAGTCCTTATCAAACTGAAAGGGCCTGGATGCTTTCGATTCAGTGTACTTGGTCCAAGTTTAACACAAACAGATACCTTGACCCTTAGCTAAACTGTTGTTTTCTATTTGTTGCTTCCTGCATGCACTGAAATAATTATTGTTCCATCAGTAATGGGGGAGCATTGTGGTCTGCTGACCTGCACAGTATAAATGTGTAATTGATACAACAATCTTCTTCCTAACAGAGATCAAACTATGCCCAGTTTTGGTCTTGGCTAAGGTTCAGAGGAGAGCCATGGGAACAATTCTTGGCTAAAGGAAGCTTCGTTACTCACATAAACTTAAAGAACTGTGTCTAGTTACTCAACAGCAGTGTCAACTTAGAGGTGACCAAACAGAGGGTTATAGAACAAAGCAAGGGTTACATCACATTACTATAGTTTGACCAATTGAGGGAACACTTGGAGATTTCACTGCAAGTACCAAACTCAGGCAGTAATGGGATCTTCATCATGAGCATAAATAATATAATCATAGAGATCTATAGACTTGGAAAGTATCAATAATCTGGGTATGAGGGGGTCTATCCTTTCCCAGAGTGTTTGGGAATGCATTGCCCAACAGTATGAAAGGTGCTGTCTCTCTACCTTCATGAGGGAGCTGGATTTGTTCCTGGCCATGGTAGAGATCCTACTATAATAATTAACAGATAATGATGTAGGGTCCATGCAATCTCCTGGACTGAGCAGTGAAACAGAAAGCAATTTTTCAGTTTGTTATTCTTCAATGACTTTGTGTTTTTTACTCTGGTCTTCCTTGCTAATTACATGCCATGGATAGTGCATGTGATGAGACAGGAGGGAGAATATGCCTTGCCATGATTCTGCATTGGAAATGGGTGGATTTAAGCAGTGGCATGAAAAGTAATGTTGACAGATTTTATAGGATGCAGGATAGGATACAGGCTGAGAAGTGGTCCCAACTTAATTTCAACTCAACTCATCTCTAATTACCTGACTGATACCAAACCCCCGGAATTAATGGAGGATTGAGCGAACACACTCAATCACTTTGTACCATGTTCCATTTATTAAAAATTTCATGTTTATTGTCTAGATGCGGGTTGAAAACAACACCAGTAAAATTGACCAGGCTGATAATAGCTACAAGCGGCAAACATTGGCAGATATAACATTAGATAATTGAACCAGCACATAGGCAATAGAACTGGAGTAGGCATGTGGTGGGCTGAATGGCCTCTGGCCGCACCCTAACAATTTTGTGATTCTATGAGGATAAACCCTCATTGCTCACAAAAATAATATCGACAAATTTCATTGCATCTACCAAACATGGGTTGCAACTTCGGCAGCAATGGGATCTTCATCATGAGCATAAATAATATAATCATAGAGATTTATAGCACAGAAACAGCACCCATTCCACTCAAAAACAATCAGCTACTCAATTACAGGTCAGGCAAAACCCTGCACAGAGCCAATGATGTGCAGCCTTGACCAATTAATGAGTGGATTGTGTCGAGCCTTATTCAAATTCAAGGATTGGAACAAGTATAGTTTGACTAAAGCTGACAATCAGCTCATTTTGTAACGTTGTCCAATGTCATGATCAGATCATGTGTACCCTTAACCAATGTCAAAGACATCAAGTGCAGTTTTGACTCATGCTATCTTTTTCAGTCCAAGCTTAACAGTATAATTTTGGAGGATTTCTGGAAAACAGGCTCTCAAGAAATGATTGTTGCCTGGAAAAATGGAACATTCATAGAATTCCCAGTGTGGGGACAGGCCATTCAGCCCAACAAATCCACTTCAGACCTTCCCACACAGACCCATCCCCTAACCCTAAATTTCCTATAGCTAACGCACCTAACCTACACATCCCTGAACACTATGGACAATTTAACATGGCCAATCCACCTAACTTGCACATCTTTGGACTGTGGGAGGAAACTAGAGCACCCGGAGAAAACCCGCACAGATGCTGGGAGAACATGCAAACTCCACACAGACAGTCGCTTGAGACTAGGATCGAACCCAGATCCTTGACACTGTGAGGCAGCAGTGCTAACCACTGAGCCACCATGCTGCCCTTGATAATTGAATCGGGAAAGGGGACTGGAATTTTAAATCACAGAGGAACATTGATTTTAACCATTTTTTAAATTCCGCCCAACATCTCAGAAGGTTGTGGGGCTGGTGCTTCTAGGTAAGGGGTGGGGTCTTAGAGAAAGGATAAGAATTTAAAATTTGTTTGACGAGGGCCCAGTGAAAGTTAGTGAACACAGTAGTGATAGGCAATGGGACTTGGTGCGAGTTCAAGCAGAAACAGCAGAGTTTTGAAAGATTGTAAAGACTAGAACATGGGAGATGAATCATGTTTACTTTGGAGTAAAGAGGTCTAGAGGTAAAACATTGATGAGAGTTTAAGCACTAGAAAAGAAGAGAGAGGGGTAAAATCAGTAATGTTGCAGAGGTAGAAATGGTGATCTTAGAGAAGTGTATTCAATACTTTGCAGGAGGCACTGGAATGTTATTAGAGCAAGGTGAGCAAGCAAGATAATTCCAACAATCAGGCATTTTAGTTATGAGGAAATATTAAAGCAGTCCAACTCCTGCATCTTGTCAGAAGAAGGCATAAAGCACCAAATGCTTTTAAGAGTGAACATATGTGAATAGAAAACACAATAAATGAAAAGTAACAGATGGATTGGACTCAGGATCAGCAAAACTCCCTATTAATTGCTAACAGACAACCACTTATTGAGTTAATGCATTTTCCCTTCTATATTAACTATCTTTAAAATTATGAAGGAATTGGACAAAAGTGGAAGTAGAGATATCGATAAGATGTTTCCTTGTGGCAGCCCAGGGAGGAGAGATATGAACATAGAACATAGAACATAGAACATGGAACATAGAACAGAGAGCAGTACAGGCCCTTCGGCCCACGATGTTGTACCAACCTATTATCCTATGCTAAGATCAAACTAACCTGCACACCCTACATTGTACTATCCTCCATGTGCCTATCCAAGAGTCGATTAAAAGTTTCTAAAGTATCTGACTCCACTACCACCGCTGGCAGCGCATTCCACGCACCCACCACACTCTGTGTAAAGAACCTACCTTTGACATTTCCCCATACCTTCCTCCAATCACCTTAAAATTATGCCCCCTCGTATTAGTCATTTCCGCCCTGGGAAAATCTCTCTGACTATCCACACTATCTATGCCTCTCATCATCTTGTACACCTCTATCAAGTCACCTCTTATCCTTCTTCACTCCAATGAGAAAAGCCCTAGCTCTCTCAATTTTTCCTCATAAGAACCGCCCTCCAGTCCAGGCAGCATCCTAGTAAATATTCTCTGCACCCTCTCTGAAGCTTCCTATGATGAGGCAACCAGAACTGAACACAATATTCCAAGCATGGTCTAACCAGAGTTTTATAGAGCTGCAGCATAACCTCGCAGCTCTTAAACTCAATCCCTCTGCCAATGAAAGGCAATGCACAATATGCCTTCTTAACAACCCTATCAGCTCGGATAGCAACTTTGAGGGATCTATGGACTTGGGGCCCAAGATCCCTCTGTTCCTCCACACTGCCGAGAATCCTGCCATTAACCCTGTATTCTGCATTCAAATTCGACCTTGCAAAATGAATCACTTCACACTTTTCCAGGTTGAATTCCATCTGCCACTTCTTTGCCCAGCTCTGCATCCTGTCAATACCCCGCTGCAACCTACATCAGCCCTCCACGCTGTCCACAACTCCACCAACCTTTGTGTCATTGGCAAACGTACTAACCCACCTTTCCACTTCCTCATCAAAGTCATTTATAAAGATCACAAAGGGCAGAGGTCCCAGAACAGATCCCTGGGGCACACCACTGGTCACCGAGCTCCAGGCTGAATACTTTCCATCTACTACCACCCTCTGTCTTCTATTGGACAGCCAATTCTGTATCCAGACAGCCAAATTTCCCTGAATCCCATGCCTCCTTACTTTCTGAATGAGCCTACCATGGGGAACCTTATCGAATGCCTTGCTAAAATCCATATGCACCACATCCACTGGTCTACCTTCATCGATGTGTTTTGTCGCATCCTCAAAGAATTCAATAAGGCTTGTGAGGCTTGACCTGCCCCTCAGTTCTGAGGAAGGGTCACCGGATCCGAAACGTTAACTCTGTTTTCTCCTTCACAGATGCTGCCAGACCTGCTGGGCTTTTCCAGCAACTTTGTTTTTGTTCCTCACAAAACAATGCTGACTATCTCGAATCAAACTATGCTTTCCCAAATAATCATAAATACCGACTCTCCGAATCCTCTCCAATAATTTGCCCACCACAAAAGTAAGACTGACTGGTCTGTAATTCCCAGGGTTATCCCTATTCCCTTTCTTGAACAAGGAAATAACATTTGCCACCCTCCAATCATCTGGCACTACTATGGATGGGACGTTGGCTGGTTCAAAACTGTGGACCAGTCACTAATAAATCTGATAAGAAATTCAGAGAAACATTTTTTTAAACCAAAGAATGGTTAGAATGTGAAAATTTACAACCACATAAAATATATGAAGCAAACAGCATAGACGCATTTAAGAGGAAATTGGATAAACACATGTGGGAGAAATGCAAAGGTGTGCACATAAGGTTAGATAAAGTTGAACAGGAGTTAAAGGTTCATGTGGAGCTCACCTACATAGATCAATTGGGCTAAATAATGTGTTTCCGTTCCTAAATATTGTGCAATGTAATATTTGCATCCTTCGGCAGAACCCTGAGTTACAGACATTCATCTATGCTTTCAGAATTTAAAAGAAGTTGCTTGTTGCAGTAATAGTGGCATATATCCTCCAGTCTGAATCTTAATTGTTTGCACTTTTGATAAACCTCGTACAATTTGGTCTTCTAGCAAAAGCAAACAAATTTCCAAAGGCAACTCAATTGCAGATGCATCAAAGGCATTCCTGTGTCAGTAAAACTTGCAGAATCACTTACAAATACCTTCCAAATCTGACATTTATCCATTTAAGCCTGACCTACGAGCGCCCAAAGAAGAATGCCAGGAAGGAACTATGCAAGCTTCCTACAGTCTCATATTTTTTACTAATTCAGGCTCAAGAGGTACTAATTCTTATGTCAAAGCACTTGCCACTTATACTGATTCACTCCTCTGCCTCTCAGAATAATGCAAGTTTGAATTTTTTCTATTATTGCTTCTGCCTTAATTACACAGTTTGAATGGTTTTTCTTTAGGCCTAAGGCCTTAACCAGGTGTTTGTGCATTAAATGTGATACACAATTGAAAAACTTTTAGATATAGCTGGGGATGTGGGGGGTGGTGGGAGAAGACGTTATAGCTATAAAAAACATTCTGATTTTTTTTACTATTTTTGCAAGAAGTACAAGGTTAAAGCTAAAATCTGGTTTTCGTATTAAATGCTACAGTGCCACATAACTGTGACATTAGTTTCAGCTTCTACTGGAAGGCCAAGTCTAAGCTGAGGAAATCTTTCACTAATGCATATCCCTTAAACCCAAGAGAAAATAAATTGGCCTTCCATACCTGGTAATTGTGCAGATTACATGTTTTCCAAGACTCTGCCTCAGTGATAATAAAGGCTGCCTCACAGCAATAGCTCAGAGCGTCCTGTGGCCAGTTACGCAGGATAAAAACAAAAGAGATTGCAGGAGCCCAGAGGAGTTTAGTTGGCTGACAACTTAATGCTACATAATTAGGGAAAGCATGGTATGAAAACAGCTTCTCCTTTCCCTCACAATGGTCTTCTGACTTCTCAAGATTCCCTGAGTGAAACAATCACACACATCTGACAAAACCTTTTTGTTTGCTTTTCTCCTTGTTTCATTGCTCGTTTTGCAATGCTAATTGAGTTGATGACAACCACTGTTTGGACGTACGCAAAAGCAAATTCTTGCATTTCCTCAATCAAAACATAAGTTTACATCTCTGCCAATATCTGTGTGTTTGACCTTGCTAATTTGACTGAATTACAGTTTTGTAGCTTGCCAAACATGTAGCTTGTTCTGCTGCTGAGTGTAATGAACGTGCGTCCAAATTATTCACCCATTTACCCTGGGTGCATGTTTAGAGCACTAACCGGCAGTACAAACAGGACACTTTCAGTCTAGTTTAATTAATGTAAAAGAAGCTGCAGCTTGCTGTAATGGCAAGACCAATGTTTCATATCAAAGGGAGCAATACATGGATTGTTCTCAATTCCTTTCAAATACCAGTTTGTAAATCATTTTAACTGAACTGCTTTTGTGAAGTTACACTGTGTGACATTGGTATAATGTGGAGGCTTTGGAGAGGATGCAGAAGAGGTTACCAGGATACTAGGATAAGAGATAACAAGGTGTAGAGCTGGATGAACACAGCAGGCCAAGCAGCATCAGAGGAGCAGGAAGGCTGACGTTTTGGGCCTAGACCCTTC
>NC_063351.1:46219083-46231610 GCF_021869965.1 Rhincodon typus | reverse complement strand
GTCCGTCCTCCCTGGACTGACCTATCCCCTTCCTAACTCCCTACCTATCCTCTCCTCTATCCCTCTTCTATCCGCCTCCCACTCTCTCCCTATTTATTTCAAAACCCCCTTCCCCTCCCCCTTTTCTGATGAAGGGTCTAGGCCCGAAACGTCAGCCTCTCTGCTCCTATGATGCTGCTTGGCCTGCTGTGTTCATCCAGCCTTGCACCTTGTTGTCTAGGATACCAGCATTAATGAGATTAGAAGGACAACATGCATGCTAGGTTAAATTGATGAAGAAAAAAATGCAGAAAATGCCCATATGATCTGAAACAGTTGGAGAAGACAGTGAGAGTAATTTTAATTTCTACCAGGAGCAGGTTATAGATCGATGTAATGAATGTAAACCAGCCGCCACTGACTAATATCTGATTTTTCGTTTACGTTCGGAGAAACGAAAGAAGTCTTCTTTTTCCATAGCACCTTTTACTGCCTCACGCTGCCCCAAAGCACTTTACAACGAATCAATACTTTAGAAATCTAAAAACTGTAGAAAATGCGGCAGCTAATTAGCACGCAAGCCAACTCAAGCATCTCTAAAAAGAGTGAGCCATACCAACCTCCTTCCACACGAGAGTCAAGGCATTACCACTACTTAGTTTGTCACCATAAACATCCTTAGAGTCACCATTGACCAAAAACCTGAACAGGACCCGGAGAAGGTAGGGTCTTGTTATTGTTCAGTGAATACCTCAGTTACTGACTCCTCCAATTTTCTCCAAGAAACAAGCCAGGAGTGTGATGGATACTCCTCTGCTGCCTGGATGGTTGTACCATCAACAACAATCAAGAAACTTGAGCTATCCATAGCACAGCAGTTGGCACCACATTGACTAGCTTACCCACTCCCTCCATCATGTTAGTGTGCCTTCATGTTGTACTCGGCATGCACTACAGCAAGGTTTCCCAGCAGCACCCCCCCATTGCCTGTAGTCTCAAACACGTGGAAGGACAGTGGTAACTGATTCATGGGAAAACCACAAACTCCAAATCCTACCATCCTTCAACATGACTTTAAAATAATTTTTTCCATGTTTTCAACATTTCCCAGCTTCCCAAGAGCGGGAGATCGTTTAGTATTCAAAGAAACAAGTTGAAGGGAGTGCATCAGCCAATTCCGTTGGGTCCCTTAACGTGTGTGAACACTTGCAATTAAAAACACTGCTTTATATCTGTCATTTATTGTGACGCCTGGATTGAGTGTAGGAAAGGTGCCCTGGCAGCAGACATATGCGTTGACTCTATACTGTGTGAACTCACACTTAGCTCAACTTTATTTTGAAGAAGTAACTTCTGGAACTTCACCCCCAGTGAGACTCACATCTGGAAGGAAAGAAAGCTAGAAACCAATTATTCCTGCTTTTCAACAAGAGAATTCCATAAAAAATTACAGTTCCTGCAGCCAAATCAGTCAGGCTTTATGCTTTTTCCCACACCTTTTCCCATGTAACTTCATCTATCCAAATCAACATACCTTTCTGTTCCTTTTTCCCTCATGTGGTTAGTTAGCTGCCCCTTACGTGTGTCTTGCTATCCGCTTCAACTACTCCATGATCTACAAAGACATTTCTCCTGATTTCCTTAGTAGATTTATGAGTGCTTTGTGAATTTGACATAAGTAGAAACACCAATCATCAGTGATTAGTAAGGCAGGCAGAAAATTTACTTGTATTTTACCACAATGTGATGTTATATCTTACATTTAATATGTCAGTGTACCTTTAAGAGACATGCTCATAGTGTCATCACCGCATCATTGCATGTGAGTTGAGGATATAAAGGCTTCAGACTCCATTTTACTCCCAGATCACTTGAAGCATGGCATGCTATGAGGGTATGGTGCTCAGTTTTAATCTAATATCTTAATGATAGCCCAGACTCTGATGTGCCTATGGGTGTAATATTTGTGCATAATAGCTTGTTATATAAGTCACAGATTCACAGAATTGTTACAGCACATTCGGCCATTCGGCCTATTATGCCCGCATTGGTTCTATTATCCACGGCCAATCTCCTGCCTTTTCCCCATATTCCCGTACACGATTTCTGTCCAAGTAATCATCCAATGCCCTGAGGAAGGGTCACCGGACCCGAAACGTTAACTCTGTTTTTTCCTTCACAGATGCTGCCAGACCTGCTGAGATTTTCCAGCAGCTTTGTTTTTGTTCCTGATTTACTGCATCCGCAGTTCTTTCGGTTTTTAATCGTCCGTCTTGAAGGCCTCAAATGAATGTGCCTTCAGCACATTTGCAGCCAATGCATTCCATGCCTTAACTACTCGCTGTGCAAAGAAGTTTTTTCTCCAGATCACCCTTGCTTTATTTGCATATCACTTTAACTCTAACGCCTCTCGCTCTTGTCCCTATTGATTGATTGATTGATTTATTGTCATATGTACCGGAGTACACTGTCCAGCCCACTCATGATTTTGAAGACCTTTATAAAATCTCCTCTCAGTCTTATTCTCTCCAAGGAGAACAGTCCCAACTTCTTCAAACTATCTTCATCACTGAAGTTTCCCATTCCTGGAATCATTCTTGTAATTTGCCTCTGCGCTCTCTCTAATGCATTGACATCCTTTTCATAATCTGAAAACAGTGCTCCAGCTGAGGTCCAACAAGCACTTTGTATGAATTCAAATCACTTCCTTGCTCTTCTGCTCTATGCCCCTGTTAAGAAAACTGAGGACACTGTCTGTATTTTATTAACTGCTCTTTCCACCTGTCCTACCACCTTCAGTGATCTGTGCACATATATACCCAAATATCTGTTGGCTTCTTCAATACCACAATAGGCCCTCCAATTTCTTACATTACAGGGGATAGCATAAGCTTAGCTACATCAGACATCAGTTAAAATATCCTGCTAGAGATAAACTCACATGATATGATGTAAGGACTAAATATCTGAGGACTCCAAACTTTGCTGCGTGGTAACTCATTGTAAAAGCACGGGATACATTGGTGATAATCTTCTGAAAATAACAACGAAATTCATGCGCAATACACCCTTTTTGTTTCAATAAGCCTGCTGTCAGTATTTCTAATCCATGTGCAGTATTGGGAATTCTGTCCTGCACCAGAGCTGTCAGGAATATGCATTCATCCTGACAGCCTTGAAATGTTCATTTAGTGCTTACAGTTGTTTGCTCAGGTCAGTCTGCTTTCAAATGTGCCTTGTATGTTTGGCGTGAACTTTTAATTCATCACCTTAGATTAATTTGATTCCTATTGAGTGAAGTGGTTCCAACAATGGAAAGCCTGTTAACCCACGGGCATAGGTTTCAGGAGGCTGAGAAAAGAACCGAAGGCGACAAGTGGAAAAATCTTATTATACAATCAATGGTTAGGATTTGGAAAGTACTGCACGGTTGGTTTGTGGAAATGTATACAACAGTATCTTTTAAAAGGAAATTGGAAAAACGCATGAATAGGTGAAGAAACCCACGCAGAGAGTCGAGGTAAGGCAAGGTAAACCAACTGGATTGCTTTTGGAAAGAACCAGAACAGACTCGATGGGCTCAATGGCCATCTGCATGTGTTCTACTACTCTGTGATTCAATATTCCCTCTCTCTGCCAAATCCTTTTAAAGACCCTTGTAAGTTTATCCCTTTATCCTTCTACTTTCCAGAGAAAGGAGTTGCCAACCTGTTCAATTTTTCCTGATACATCTAACCTTAGTATTTTCTTTTCTTCATCTCCAGTGCCTTTAAACATTTTTTAGTTGTTTATAAATGACCTGTCAGCTGCTAAACACACTGCAGGATCAAGATTACATTGAGGTTGGCCGGGGACAGGTAGCTACACCTTCGCTCTTCATATACAGCGCGGCAACAAGGCCTAGACTTGAAGGATTATGGGATCTGGCCACATGTTCTATTTACAATTAAACTTCCCTTTCATTGCCGTAAGCTCCCCAGCTGTCACTGGTTCGGTACTCACTCGGATACATGAATTTGTGCAATACGCTGTTGCTCTAACACATGCATAGAGTTACTGGGGTGCAGGGGGGTGGACAGGAGGGAATATGTAGAAAAAAATGAAAAACTCAAGACAGCCAATAAAAACGAAGAGCCAATAAAATGTTCACTGGTTACATGACCTCCCATTAAGATGGCAGTAATTAGGTGACCTTCGATTCAAAATAAACTCAACATTTATGTAGTGCATTGTAGTATATAATGTTTATTACTTTATGTAGCCCCCTTTAATAAAGTGTCCCAAGGTGATTTGTAATAGGATTATCAAACAAGATAAGACACTGAGCCACCTAGTGTGTTATTGGGTGAGGCGACCAGTATCGATCGGTTTAAAGGGGCATCGCAAAATGATCCACGAGGTTTAGAGTTAGAATTAGAATTAGCTTTATTGTCATATGTACTCAAATGAGTCCAGTGAAAAGTTAATGTGCAGAGCTGTCTTGGGTACAAAGTAACCGAGGTACAGATTCTTCAAGGCAAATTCTTAGGGGAAAAAGAATTAGAAAAATAAAGAAATAAAAAGAAATTAGAAACAAACAGAGAAGGAATTCAAGCTTAGGGACAATGCCTGCAATGATGGAGTGATTGAATTCTGGAATGTACCAGCTTTGGAGAAGCACTGAGATTGTGAAGGGTTAGAGGGCTGAAGGAGGTGACAGTGATTGGGAAGAGAAAGACTATGGAATGAATCAGAGTGAGCATTTAAAGTTTGATGAGGTGAAGGATGACTTTGAAGGTGACCACGCATGTGGCTGATAAGGGAGCTGGACCTGGTACAAGTTAGGATTGTGTGCAACTGATGTAACAATAGGGATTGTGGAACCGTTCAGAGGTGTGACTTGTAATAAAGAAGTTGGAGAATGTAAGGCTTGGATTACATGAGATACGTTGTGAGCATAATATTATTAGGAACCAGAGATTGGCTCAGCTATTCTGCCAGCAAATTTGCTTTTCCAGGTGGGAACCAGCCAAATGAGAGATGAGCATCATGAATTAGTGATGAGGACCTCATTTGCATGACATTGTATATTGAATTCTCAGCACAGTCATACATTGATATTGTCACAAACTTCATTTGGTATTCAAATTATAATCAGATCATGGTACAACCAGGCAACCAATGATTAGCTTGCGAGACCTCCAACCTCTAAAGCACTGTCAATTAAATAGAACATTAAAGATCAGTAATGCAAATATCAATCCAGTCAACAAAGCAGAAATGATAAGGTAGTGAAGAAGGAAAATGATATGTTGATCTTCATAGCAAGAGGATTTGAGGAGCAGGGATGCCTTGCTGCAATTGCATAGGGCCTTGGTGAGACCACTGCTGGAGTATTGTGTGCAGTTTTGCTCTCCTTAACTGAGGAAGTATGTTCTGGAGATAGAGGGAGTGTGGAAAAGGCTTACCAGACTGATTCCGGGGATGGCAGGACTGACATATGAAGAGACTGGATTGGTTAGGATTATATTCACTGGAGTTTAGAAGATTGCGGGGGCAATTCTCAGAAACCTACGAAACTCCAACAAGACTAAACAGGGTAAATGCAGGAAGGATGTTCAGAATCAGAGGTCACAGTCTAAGGATGTTGTTTAAGACTGAGATGAGGAGAAATTTCTTTACCAGAGAGTGGTAAGCCTGTGGAATCCTTTGCCACAGAAAGTGATTGAGGTCAAAACAGTGAATATTTTCAAGAATGAGTTAGATATTGTTCTTGGGGCTAAAAGGATCCAAGGGTATGGAGGAAAAAGGAGAACAGTGGACTGAGTTGGATGATCAGCAATGATCATGTTGAATAGCAGAGCAGGCTTGAAGGGCTTAATGGCCCACTCCTATTTTCTGTGTTTCTATGACAAGAAAATTAGGTGCTGCCTAGACAATCCATTTCAGCTCCATTGCATCCTCCTTGACAGGCCTGCGCACATTGGTAGTTAGTAATGGCAGAGATGAGGTGTTTCTACAAGCTGAGCATCAGCAGGAGGCATTATAACAGAGCTCTCCCATTTACTGCAAGAGGAGCAGCAACCAACATGCTCTCCTGGAATGTTTCTTTTCTCTCCTATGCTCAACAACAGTGGAGGATGGGTCATTGAAAGTCTTGAAGATTGAGCTAGACAGAATTTTAACCAGCATGCTGGCTGAGGATTATAGGGAGTCAAGAAGGAAGTGGAGTTACACCCACTATCAGATCAGCCATAATCTTATTGGATGCTCGACCAGACCTGAAGGGCCAATAGCCTAGCCTTACTCCTAATTCTTAAATTTTTATGCAAATGAGGTAGAAATGAAAGAGGATAAAGCTGTAATAGGCGAGTGAGTTTTTTTAAATGCTATGGTCTTAAAACTACAAATAGTTAAATTAAGACCAGTTTTACTCATTTGAGCTGTTACAAAACAGAGATAGCAAGCCAGACTAAATCAGAAACAAAAAAAAGAAATTGCTGGAAAAGCTCAGTAGGTCTAGCAGCATCTATGCAGAGAAATCAGCATTAACGTTTCAGGTTGAGTGACCCTTCCCTCAGCCTTGCTAACACTGGATTTGTAACACAGTGAAATGAAACATTCAGCAACCTTCAAAATTGTCCAATTGTTCCTAAGCAGACTTTAAGAATAACAAATATCAGACAATAAGCAGAAATTAATAATTCATTATTAATATTGTAACTTTAGTAGAGCAAAGCTAAACAACAAGGTAGTCTAATTAATGCCTATGCTTTAAACCTAATCTTCTTTGATCATGACCCTCGCTTACGCACATAGACAGACAGACATGGTTAAGGGATAAATTAAAAAGAGAATTGTAACTGGCCAGGCCGAAACTGTTTCAATGATGAGTACCAGACCTTTATGAAGTTCCTTGAACAATACATTGTATTACAGGCACATGGGATTGTATTGTGTTTGAATTCCAAAGTCACCAGTCAATGTAAACAGCTTCCAGCAGACTTCAAGGAATGTTCATTTATTTCTTATAAACTGCGACTCATCTCAGAACATTCAACAATTCTTTAACTGGACACAAAACTAGAAAGGGAGTAAGACTCAAATACAGCTTCAGAGTGCAGCGGCTTGCGAGCATACTGCCTTCTGCTCCAAACACCCAGTCAAAACCAATTCAATCGATGCTTTCTTTCTTTTCCCCATATTCTCTGTGGTTGGCTGGCCAGCACTAATCTCCCCTCGATTAACCAAAGCAATATCTAACCAATTGCTTGACACATCCTGGTGACAAAACATCGGCAGTGTTCTCAGAACAATAACTAACCTACAATTATCTCTCCAGGCCAGTTCCCATATGCAAACATCAGTTTGTTTGCCCTCTTCTGTTTTCCAAAACAAACAGATTGCTCAAAGTTCAAGTTGGATTCTCAACTTCAGCTCACTTTTGCAGACCAAAAATGAGAAGAATAAAGAAAAGCAGTGATGGTCTCAATACAGTCAAAAGAGATAGAAGACTTTGATCTATCAGTATTTTTTCTAGATTTAAATCCAAGCCTTATGACCAGAAGGATACCATTGCATATCACCCTGTAGATTGTGCAATTTCTCAGTTTATAAAGTTTAGGAACTGACTATTAGGAGGCAAGGTTCTACATTGCACTGGCTCAATTTATCCAAAAAGCAGTTTCTGGAATGTTTCTCATTCTTGGGCTTGTCATGTTAAAATTAAAGGACCCATCAATATTTCAACGAAGATCTCGTGATAAAACAATAGATGATTCAGAACGAAAAGCTTCAACAAAACTTAACCCCATTTATGGGGCTTAATGCCAGTTTGCATTAGCTTCTATTGAGTCTAATTTTACAATAGCTAGACACACGCCAGACTGAACATATGTTTCCTGATTTTCCTTCACAAGTGGTGGACATAAGCCCGAGTTGTGAGATAAGAAAGGTACCAGGTGTAAAACACAAGTGCATCTGGAATACATTGGGACTGACTGGAGTGGAGCCAAACCAATATGGACAGAACTATTTTGTAGTAAACCCACCCTATAATCATTAAATTATATTCTCAAATTAGGTACCCATTTCTGCCCTTTGTGCAAACCATAAGTCACATCTTTAACAGGCTGTTTCTCTGTTACATAGGATTGTGCAAGATAGTTAGGGCTGTTGTAACCAAAAGACAGAGGATGTATATTCTTTGTGGTCTACCAGGCTGAATTTAAACTTTGTAATAAATCAGAGTGCAATATTTTCCATTTCATCATATTGTACACTGAAGGCAATTGAACATCAACAATGCATTATCTCCCGTCCCCCTTGCAATCCATTGCCTTCACGCTTCAATTTTTCTTGACCAAATTCCTCTGAACCTCACAGTGGAAGGTGCAGTGTGTGAGCTTGTGAGTTTAATGTTGTCATTGGTCCTGGATTAAATATATATGTTATATATGTTCCAGTGCTCTACACAATCAACAGAAACTTTGAGATTAGGAACAAGACATTTTCCCTCATGGTATAGTGGATATATGTAATCAGAATTTGAACTTAGTTCATATTCTTTAAAATCTGTTGAGAAGGGGCATAGAAATAGTTGTTTGATAGGACCTTAAGATCATAAGGTATAGGAGCTGAATTTGGCTATTTGGGCAATCAAGTCTTCTCCACTATTTGATCGTGGCTAATATGCTTCGCAAACAGTCCAAAGATATGCAGGCTAGGTGAATTGGCCATGCTAAATTGCCCATAGGTATCTGTAGATTTTAGGTGGGTTTAGGGGGATGCGTCTGGATGGGATGCTCTGAGGTTCGGTGTGGACTTGTTGGGCCGAAGGGCCTGTTTCCACACTGTAGGGGTTCTATTAAAAAAAAACCTGTTCTCATGCCTTCTCCTTGTAACCCTTGCTCTCCTTACTAATCGTGAACCTATCTATCTCCGTATTAAAGACACTCAATGACTTGATCTCCACAGCCTTCTGCGGCAATGAGTTCCACAGATTCGCCAGCCCTGTGGCTGAAGAAATTCCTCCTCATCCCAGTTTTAAAGGATCAGCCCTTCACTCTGAGGCTGTGCCCTCAAGACCTAGTCTCTCCTACTAGTGGAAACATCTTCTCCATGTCCACTGTATCCAGGCCTCTCAGTATTCTGTAAGTTTCAATGAGAGACCCCTATCCTTCTTAATTTCGGGAACAGACCCAGAGTCATCAACCACTCCTCATATGACAAGCCCTTTTTTCTTAGGATCATTCTTGTGAACTTCCTATGAACCCCGTCCACTGCCAGCATGTTCTTCCTTAGATATGGGGTCCAAAACTGCTCACAACATTCCAAATGCGGCCTGACCAGAGCCTCATACAGCCTCAGCAGTACATCTCTGCTGTTGTATTCTAGTCCTCTCAAAATGAATGCTAATATTGCTAATATAAACTGCCGACTGAACCTGCATGTTAACCTTAACAGAATCCTGATCTAGAACTCCTAAGTCTATTTGTGCTTCAGATTTCTGAAGCCTTTACTCATTTAGAAAATAGTCTATGCCTCTATTCTTCTTACCAAAGTGCATAACCTCACACTTCCCCGCATCGTATTCCATCTGCCACTTCTTTGCCCACTCTCCTAATCTGTCAAGTCCATCTGCAGCTTTCCTGCTTCCTCAATACTATCTGTCCCTCCACCTTCTTTGTGTCATTTGCAAACGTTGCAGCAATGTCCTCAGTTCCTTCTTCTAGACAGTTAATGTATAACATGAATAGTTGTGGTCCCAACACTGATCATGTGGAACTCCACTAGTCACCGGTTGCCTTCCTGAAAAAGACCCTTTTATCCCCACTCTCTGCCTTCTCACAGTTAGCCAATCCTCAATCCAAGCCAATACCTTACCTCTAACACCATGGGCTCTTATCTTATTTAGCAGCCTCCTGCGCAACACCTTGTCAAAGACCTTCTGGAAATCCAAATAGATTATATTCACTGGCACTCCTTTATATAACTTGCTTGTTAACTCCTCAAAGAATTCTAACAGGTCTTGAGTATTGCAGAATAAAGACACGTTTTGTCAAAACTATTTGTTGTGCATTCATCTGGATAATTTGGGAGAATACCAATGTAAAGGGAAACAATATTTTCATCTTGTAGGAGAAGTAAGAGATGATTGATTGTAGAGATATTAACAGGGCACCAATTAGTGTTATTTAGAGGAGATAACATTAGGTATTCAACCAGAAATTGAATGGGGTCAGCCTGCTTTTAGGGACTGGGTGTAAGGACCAATTCTTGCCCTGGATAGCAGAAACATTCAAGTAATACCTGATATTGGGCCTCATTCAAATTGACAGAAGAGGGGACAACCAGGTGGAAAAGGTCTGATCGGATGGCATGAAGAGGTGATCAGGAGAGAGGGGTTGAGGGGAAATGGAAACAATCTGGACGGCATTAAGCAGACCCTTTAAGGGCTGCTGGTTAAACCACATTATGGAACATATAGTCTTGTTTTCCCTTTGACAGCTGTTTTGTTCCATCTTTGTACACTGTTTATTGTAGCAGAACATCTTTGTCAACTCTGCTGAACATCGCCTGCTTTGATTTAAGAGCCCCACTGTGACACGGCATTCTCCTACTGCAGTTGCTACAGAGAAGGTACACCTTTTGCTGGTCTTGGTTTTCCCTGGACCCTCTTGTCAGCCCAGCTGAACTTTCTATTTCTGCTCACTTCCTCTGATACCCTTCCAAAGAGTCAGTCTCCAGTGATCACTATGTTGGCAACTGTCTCAAAGTTGCCTACGTTGATATCTGTGTACTTCATATTTCACTTGCAGGTAGCGTAATGGATATCCAGAATATTGGGACCAGGTCACCCTTTGGTACATTTTACTATATTAGGCAGATACACATTGTTATTGCTTAGAGTCAGCTTAGATGCCTAATTTACAATCTGAGTTTAGCAGAGGTGTAAAGCGATTTCTATTTGACCGTGTCATTGTGAGGTGTGAATGTAGATGAGACTTTTCTCCTCCATCACAGCATCCAACTTTTCTTAATTAAGAGCAATTAATTAAAATATTAATTAAGGTTCATTGCAATCTACAGCAATAGTTCCATCGCACAATCTACATGAATATAAAAGCATGTGAAATAGGCGCATGTAGAGGCCATTCAGCCCTTTTAATCAACAAGATCATGGTTGGTGTTCCACCACAACCCCACTTGTCTGCACTGTCTACATTTCTCTTCATTTGGTTTGTACCCAAATATCTGAACATCTGTGTCCTGAATATATTCAACAGCTGAGTGTCCATGGCTCTCTGGGGTAGAGGGTTTTACTCAGTGAGGATACAGAGTTTTACTCAGTGAAGAAATGTCTATTCATCTCAGACCTAAATGTCCAAGCCCTTGAAAATTTGACTGCAGCTTCAGGGTGCCCCATCTTGGGGATAAAGCAGATAAAATCTTTGGGGATTCCAGCAGATAAAGTTCATTCAGAATATTATATGATTTAATAAAATCACGTGTCACTCTTCAAAATGTTACGAAGCATAGGTTTAGTCTACACAATCTCTCCTCAGAGGGCTATCTCGTCATCCTGGGAATCAGCCTAGTGACCGTCTTTTCAGTTAAGTATATCCTTCCTTTATATTTCTATGGAGACGAAAACTGTACACAATGGCATACTCTAAGCATAATATCATTAAGACATTGTTTATTGTAGCAGAATGTCTTTGTTCTTAAACTTTACCCTTTTATAATAAAGGCTAGTGTATCATTTGTCTTCCTGTGCCCCTAAATTTTATTAGAGGCATTAATCTGCTTATCTTAACTGGACAGTTACCTCTGTTAATAGGAGGCAAACGCATTTAGAACGCAGAACTGCACAGCCTAGGAACAGGCCTTTCAGACCACAATGTTGTGCTGAACATGATGCCAAGTTAAACTAATCCCATCTGCCTATCCCTCCCTATCCCTATCCCTATCCCTCCATTCCTTGCATATTCATGTGCTTATCTAAAAGCCCCTTAAAATACCCCTATTGTATCTGTCTCCTCCACCGTCCCGGCAGCGCATTCCAGACTCCTACCACTCTCTGTGTAAAAAACCTGCCCCTCACATCTCCTTTGAACTTTCCCCCCCTCACCCTAAATGCATGCCCCCTTGTATTAGACATTTCAATTCTGGGAAAAACATACTGACTATCAACCCTATCCGTGCATCTCATAATTTTATAGACTTCCATCAAGTCTCCCCTCAGCCTCTGCCACTCCAAAGAAAACAACCCAAGTTTGTTTTTTCTGAAGAAGGGTCCAGACCCGAAACACCAGCTTTCCTGCTCCTCTGATGCTGCTTGGCCTGCTGTGTTCATCCAGCTTTACACCTTGTTATCTCAGATTCTCCAGCATCTGCAGTTCCTACTATCTCTTACCAGGATACTGCCTGGATTAGAGGCTATGAGCTATAAGTAGATACTACAAAAACTTGGAGATAGTAGGAACTGCTGATGTTGGAGAATCTGAGATAACAAGGTGTAGAGCTGGATGAACACAGCAGGTCAGGCAGCATCAGAGGAGCAGGAA
>NC_063351.1:46205527-46218583 GCF_021869965.1 Rhincodon typus | reverse complement strand
CTTTACTGGCCCCATCCCCGCCTCTTCGACCTGTTTGTTTCTTCTCCACCTATCCTCTCCTCTATCCCTCTTCTATCCGCCTCCCACTCTCTCCCTATTTATTTCAAAACCCCCTTCCCCTCCCCCTTTTCTGATGAAGGGTCTAGGCCCGAAACGTCAGCCTCTCTGCTCCTATGATGCTGCTTGGCCTGCTGTGTTCATCCAGCCCTGCACCTTGTTGTCTCGGATTCTCCAGCATCTGCAGTTCATACTATCTCTAATGCTGATATCCTTCCTATTCTTTCTTACCTTGGAGTTCTTGCTAACACTTCTTTCCCTCTCCCAGTTCCATCAAAGGTTCTTGTAACTGAGGGTTGAAGTTCTGAATGGTTTCCTGCAGTTCTTATCAAAATGGGCTTGTTTTGAAAAGCAAGACACCATCCCATGACATCTTGGACTTTATCAGAAATGTCCAAGCTGTGAACTGCTCGCCAGTTTACATTCCTTCATTACTGATAGAGTATCTAAACAAAACAGAGACTGAGAGTTCTGGGCAGTTAATTAAAGAGTGGATTACACATTAATTTCATCCTTCTTGTTTGCAGTTCCCTTTCAAACATTAATATGGTAGGCTTTTTCAATAAATTAAATTGTTCAGGAGAAATTTTCGATCAACACTGTTCCTACATAGATACATAAATTCGTACTAAATTAGTTTTTGAATCTAAATATTACAACATTGATTTAGGAAAGACATTGATTGGAATAGGAGGTTGTTCCCACTTTACTAATGACTGGAGTCCTCAAGCTCAGAACTATGAAATGGACTAGGGTGGACTTTGTCTTAAATTCTTTTTTTCTAATTTCTATTTTTCCTTCTTGATTATATTAACATAGAATGACTGTTATTCTAAACGTTTATCTCTTTATTTTTCTAATTTATTACTGTGATTTTGTACTTTTGAAGATCAGTAATGCTGGCCTTTTTATTTCTTTACTTTTCTAATCTTTTTCCCCATAGAATTTGTACTCAAGAATCTGTACCTAGGTACCCTGTACCTCAGATGGCGCCATAAGTGGTGACTTTGTAAACTTTTCACTGTCCTGTCCTGGACTTCCCATGTAGATGCAACAGCCAGGAAGGAAATTTGCCTAACAACGCCTCTTCTTCCTCAGGCAGCTCAGGAACATTGACCTCACCTAGCACACACCCTTATGTCTCTGTCTAAGTCTTTTTTTCTGTACATCCTTTGTTTACTATGATCTCCCAGTACCGCACATAAACAAAGCTTTTCACTGTATTTTGGTACACACGACAATAAATCAATCAATCAATCAATCAATTAAACTCATCTGAGTACATGTGGCAATAAAGCTAATTCATATCAATTCAATATACAACAAGTTTTTAAGCTTTTTGATTCAACTAGTCCATGCCAATGTTACCCTCCATGTAGGGAAGTCATTGTAAATCATACTCACCCTCACCTTCCCCAAATTCTCTTTTCCTACATAGAATCATAGAATCATTACAGCCAGAAGGCATTTGACCCAACATCTCCGTGCTGTCACCTCTTTAGAAGCAGTTCACGGACTCTCCCCACATCCTTCCCACATTTCTCCTCTTCAGATATTTGGAACGTTTAAAAGTATAAGCAGACTTACAGAACAGAAGGAGGCCATCCTACCCATCATGTTTGTGCTGACTGATAAATAAACTAACCACCCACACCTCAACCTCACACCAGCCCAGATCTGGAGGAAGGGGACGATAGTGAAGGGTAAAAGGCCGTGATTACTAATATCCTGTCTCAATAATGTTAAAGTGGGTTTCAAAATAAGACACCATGTTGGGTGACTAGGCCCCTTGTAAATTTGTTCTTGTCTTTTTTTCAATGTTACATATTGGAAGGTAAATTGCACAGCCTGAATCTTTTCTAAGATTTTTGAGTCTAAGATACTGGGGGCTGAATTGGGATGATTAAATTCACAAAATTGGAGACTTCCAGCAAGTGAGATCCACACATATAGTCAGAGAGCCATCGAGCTGTACAGCATGGAAACAGACCCTTCAGTCCAACTCGTCTATGCCAATTGGATATCCTAAATAAATCTAATCCCATTTGCCAGCATTTGGCCCATATCCCTCTAAACCCTTCCTATTCATATACTCATCCAGATGCCTTTTAAATTCATTGCAATTAATTGCATACACACACCACCCTCTGTGTGAAAATGTTGCCCCTTAAGTCCCTTTTAAATCTTTCCCCTCTCACCTTAAACATATGCCCTCTAGTTTTCGACTCCCCTAATCTGGGGAGAAGACCTTGGCTATTCACCCTATCCATGCCCCTTGTGATTTTATAAACCTCTATAAGGTCATAGCTCGGCTGTTATTAGTTACGCCTCACTCTCTCCTGTTACTAGGACAAATCAGACTAATCAAATCAGCCAAACAAAACTGTCTTTTGAAACAATACTTAACCATGAAGTTGTGATTTGGAGAGGGTTTCATTCATAGGTATCCTGTGAGGTCTTTATGTTAATCTTTATTCGCTCAGCTGGCCTGGTGATTAGAGAGGTTGCCAGGATCTCATTAACATTGAGTTAATGATATAATACCTGTGTGTGTATGTCAAATGAAGCATATTATCTAAATAGTGAGAGGTTGCAGAGTTCTGAGATGCAGACCAAATTTGATGTCCTAATGCATGAATTGCAAAAGGTTGGTATGCATGTACCGCAAGTAATTAGGAAAGCCTAATAGAATGCTATTGTGTACTTTTTCACCTGACGAAGGTGTCGCATTCCAAAAACTTGTGATTTGAAATAAATCTGTTGGATTATAGGCTGGCATCGTGTGACTTCTGACTGTGTACTGAGAGAGAATGGAATACAAAAGTAGGGAGGTTATGCATCAGTTGTACAGGGCATTGGTGAAACCACATTAGGAGCACCTTGTACAGTTTTGGTCTTATTTAAGGAAAGATGTTAATGTGTTGGAAACATTTCAGGGGTTTACTAGATGAATACCTGGAAGAGGCAGGGTCTCTTATCAGGAGATATTTTACAAGATTGAGAGGTGACTTGATTGTAACACATAAAACCTTGAGAGGTCTGAGAAAGTTCTTGTAAAAGGCCGTTTCCTTTTGTGGGAGAATCTGGAGGTTGACGTTTAAAATTAAGGGTTGAAAATAACTATTTTCGTGAGTCATTGGAACATTTTCTTCCTCAAAAGGTGGTGGAACCAGAGTCTTTGAATACTTCGATCAGAGGTAGACAGGTCCTGGATAAGGAAGAAGGTGAAAGGTCATTGAATGTAGGCAGGACTACGGAGTAATCAGATTGGCCATGTTCCTACTGAATAGTGAAGCCCTGCAGGCCGAGTCCTAGAAACAAGTCACGACCAGAGTGGCAGCAGAGCGAGCAGGGGCTGAGTCCTGGAAGCGAGTCATGGCCAGAGCTCGGAGTGGGGAGAAGAGAGAGCACGGGTTGGCTGGTGAGGGGTGGGGTTGGAGTGAGTCCTGGAGGCAACTCCTGGATGGAGGCTACTGCGTGGAGGTAGCGAGGCTTCATGTTTTGAAGCCCAGCAGACATAGACTTTGAAGAAAGGACTACAACTCGAGTACTTTAAAAACACTTTTTATTCTCACTCTGGGCTATTTAAACTCTTTATTCCCATGCAAGCCTGTTTTTCACTATTTCAATTCTGTAAGAACACTTAAAGTATCTGTACCTAGGTACCCTGTACCTAAGCTGGTGCTGAGAGGTGACATTACTAACTTTTTACTGCACATATTCGAGTGCATGTGGCGATAAAGGCTATCCCATTCTTCATACAGGAGGAGCTGAATGGCCTAATCCTGCCATTACTGTATATTTGTTATATAATTCATTATATTAAATAAAAAAATCTCCCGGAGGGTTTGGGAGTCTTTGGAATCCCCTTCCTCAAAAGATAACAAATGCATTAAAAATTGAATGGAATGATGTTAAAAGGAGCAGATAGTCAGTCCAATTCCAGCTGTGGTTTCTGCGATCCCATTGGCCATCCTAGCTGCCTGTGGAGTGAGTCGCTAATCCTGCGTTTTCACGAAGTGAAGTAATGCCTCATGTTTTTCGTTAATGGAAAGCCTTCAGAATGAAAATAACTTCAGTACAAGTCTCCTGATAACATCTCCATGTGAGTCCTATTACGTTCAGAAAGTAACCTCCTGCACCCCGGAAGTGGCAAAAGAAATGCAGAACTTTGCTGTTTAATCTGAGGTCAAGAGATGGAGATAGTGGTTGATTTACAAACCTCGACTGGAAAACTTCAAGTCATTGCACCCTGCTTTTATTTTCTGAAGTTCGATGCCACTTGTAATAAACATAAAGTGAAGATCTACTGAATACGTTCCAATGGAGTGCATTATCCTGAATGCTTTCATCTCAAACAGGCGGAGGGCCAAGTGTTTTTTTTAAGTTTGTTACTTTATTTTTAATGTAAAATGGCAGTCTCTGGAATTGCAGTGGGAAAAAATCTGAAAGACTGGAAACGCCAGCATTCTCCTGGGAGATGTTAGTGTTCTGGGTACTGGATACTGTAAAATGTTTAAGTAACTTTAAGGCACATATCATTGCTGTGAAACAGTTGCTATGGAGTGTACTTAATACTCAGTGGCAAACTGCCTCAGCCTGGCCTAGCACTCACAAAGAAATATCTCCTTAGATTCATGTGGTGCCTCAATATCAAGGGACTGATTTTCACTATGATGTCGGTAACCCAATAGCTGGATCCACACAGAGTCCTGGCCCTGTGCCTTTGCAATAACTTTTTTTGTAATTTGCTGCCTTAATGAGCAGGAGTTAAGCTTTGTGCCTAATTAGAATTACCGCTAGCGTCCAGGAGGCACGATCTGTCTGCCTGATGCTGGTGATGTAGGCAGGTGGCGGCCATATTGTCAAAGAGAATGGGCAACTCCTCAAAGGTTGAGAAGCACGATGGAGAGGGCACAAAGGGATTATGAAGTGAAAATTAAAGACCAGTACCCTGGTTCGAATCCCACCACAGCAGATGGTGAAATTTGAATTCAATAAATATCTGGAATTAGGAATTTAATGATGACCATGAATCCATTGTCAATTGTTGGAAAAACCCATCTGGTTCATTAATGTCATTTAGGGAAGGAAACTGCTATCCTTACCTGGTCTGATACATAGAGCAGGGGAAACATTTAATTTCTCCAGTATATTCTGCCGTTCAATCAGATCATGGATGATCTGCATCTTAACTCTTTTTATCCATTTTGGTTCCACTGATAACCTACCTAAATTGGGGACAGATGATGGCCTAGTGATATTATCGCTGGCCTATTAACCCAGAGGCCCAAGTAATGTTCTGGGGACCCAGGTTTGAATCCTCCCATGGCAGACAGTGGAATTTGAATTCAATTAAAATCTAGAATAAAGAGTCTAATGATGACCATGAATCCTTTATTGGAAAAAGTCATCTGGTTCACTAATGTCCTTTAGGGAAGGAAATCTGCCATCCTTATCTGGTCTGGCATACATGTGACTCCAGACCCACAGCAATGTGGTTGACTCTAAACTGTCCTCTGGGTAATTAAGGATGTGCAATAAATGCTGGCCTAGTCAGTGATGCCCTCATCCCATGAATGAATAAAACAAAATTAAATCTATCAGTTTCACCTCTCATGTTTTCAATTGACCCCAAACTCAACAGCGTTTTGGGAACTGAATTCCAGACTTCCACTAGCCTTTGCATGAAGAAGTACTTTTTTTTACAAAACTCCTAAACAGTCTAACTGAATACCTTTGATACCATTATTCAAGAAGAGCGCTAGGGATAGACAAAGTCATTTGGCTTTTACGTCACTGGTAGAGAAGTTACTGAAGAAATGCCCAAGGGACAGAATTAATCTCTCCTTGGATAGGCAAACACTAATCAAGGACAGCCAGCATGCGTTTGTCCTGTGGGGAGATCACGTCTGAGAGGTTTGATTGAGTTTTTGAAGAGGTGACTAAATGTGTATCGAGGGTAGTGCAGTGGATGTAGTCTACATGGACTTTAGTAAGGCTTTTGACATGGAGACTGTGAAGAAGGTAAGAGGCCATGGGAGCCAGGGCAATTTGACAAGTAGGATCCAAAAATACTGGCTTAGCGGCAGCAAGCAGAGGATGATGGCAGAAGGTTGTTTATGTGACTGGAAGCCTTAGTCCAGTGCAATACCACAGGGTTCGGTGCTTGTTGTTTCTTGTTGTATACATTTATGAGTTGGACATGAACATTGAAGATTTTATCAGTAAGCTCGCAGATGACACAAAAATTGGTGTAAACAGCAAGGAGGAAAGCATTTGGCCACAGGATGTTATAGATGGCCTGGTCAGGTGGGCAGAACAGTGGCAAATGAAATTTAATCCTGAGAGGTGTGAGGGAATACATCCTGGGAGGATTAACAAGGCAAAAGGAGTACATGGTGGATGGTAGGACCCTAGGAAGTATGGAGGATCAGAGGTTTCTGACGAAGGGTCTAGGCCCGAAACATCAGCCTTCCTGCTCCTATGATGCTGCTTGGCCTGTTGTGTTCATCCAACTCTACACCTTGTTATCTTAGAGGAACCATGGTGTTCATTTCCATAGATCCATGAAAACAACATGGCATGTAGACAATGTTGTTAAGAAGGTAAATGGGATACTTGCCATTAATAGTTGAGGCATTGAATTCAAGAACATGGAGGTTATGATGGAATTGTATATGACATTAGTTAGGCCACAGCTGGAGACCTATGTGCAGTTCTGGTCACCATAATAGGAAGAATTGTACTGGGGAGGATACAGAGGATATTGCCTAGGCTGGAGCAATTCAGCTATGAAGAGAGACCAGATAGGCTGGGGGTGATTTTCTTAGAGCAGAGAAGGCTGAGAGCAAACCTGATCGAGGTGTAAAAACTCTTGAGGGGATTAGATAGGGCAGATAGGAAGATATTTTTCTTTTATAGGGTGGTCAATAATCAGGAGGCATAAATTTAAGGAAAAGAGCAGGTAAGGGGATTTAATGAAGAATTTTTTTTATTCAGAGGGTCTGGGACTCACTGTCTGAGTACCATCACAACAGTTAAGAACAATTCATATAAGCACTTGAAATGCTATAGAATATAGGACTATGGGCCAAGTGCTGGTAAAAGAGACAAGAATAGATAGGAGATTGATGACTGGCATTGACATGATGGGCCAAAGGGCCCCTTTCCATGCTGCAGAAATCTACATCTCTGTAACCTCAGAAACATCATCCCTTAACCTTCCAGAGTTCAGGGAATACACACTTATTGTAAATACTCTGTCCTTATAATTGAACCCTTTTAACCATTGTATCACTCTAATGAGTCTGTTCCCTCCAAGAAAAGTATGGCCTTTTGTGAGGTGAAGGCTGTATAAACTGAAGGCAGATGTGGCACAGCCAGAGCTTCATACAGCTGTGCACCTGTCCTTGGGACACAGGCCAGATACATCCATCCTACCTGCCTCCTCTGCAACTGTGCTGATGAAAGTGAAATACTGTCAGATACACTGAGAAAATCTAAAACAGCTCCAGTCCTTGCCTTCCCAATTAAGTCACAATCAAGATGATCTGGGGAGCAGCCAGCTTGTTGATTTCTTGCAGTCTGAAATTGAACAATGCAGACCTGATGTTCTCATTCTGAAGCCAGGTAATACAGTCTGTTCCATTTAAATATCTGTCTGATTAGTGTCAGGGCCATTTAAAAGTCAGTCTCTGCTTCCTCTTGGTCTATTGACTGCAGCCTACTCCATTAATTATAGAGCATAAGCTGGGGACTGAGGGGGTGTGGAGTGGAAAGAGTGGGGGTCCACTTCCCTCTGCCAGGATTGCTTTCAAAGCCTCACTGCATGCTTCTTTCTGTAAGCTGCTAGGAATTTTCAAGCTCTGCTCAGGAAACCTCAGAACAACTGTGGAATCAGAAATGTTAACTTCATCGATTGCACTGGGAGACACATAATTGTGTTGCTTTTGTAGGTCACATTTTAATGGGAGCTGAGCTCTTGTACATCCCTGCCTGGGGTTGGATGGTTGATTGGGCCTGATTTGGGGATCATTGCATAGCAAATAGGTGTGAAATGCTAAGTGACATCTGTTTGAATAGAACAGTTAGTACCTGAAAGAGTTAATTGACACCATGGTGTTCCCTCCCAATTGGGGAATACTTCAGCAGTCAAGGACACTCAGCCTCCAATCTTTGGGTAAGCATCCTTTAAGGTGGCCTTTGAGATACACAATTATGCAGAATTGCCGAGCAGAAACTGATAGCCAAGTTCCGTACCCATGAAGACGGCCTTAACCGTGATCTTGGGTTCATGTCGTGCTACATGTAATCCCACCACACTGTTCTGTGTCCGTAAAATCTTCCTTACTGCCCTGTTTCGACACCATCACCTGGATAAATTGTTATGATCTCTCTATCTTAATTGGTCTGTACAGTTTTGGATTATTTGTTACTTTGGTTAGACCCTTGGCATGCAACCCTTATACTATCATGTAATTCCAACCATTTGGGTTGTCTCTAGCACCACCCTACTTTTGATTTTTTTGTAATTAACTCTCTGCGTTAATGAATCGGATTATAGGCCATCCCTTCACTTGCTATTCAGCTGTTAACACTTTACTCACACCATCTGACACTTTTGATCACCTGCAAAGACTTGTTATTCAGCTTGTCAACACTTCACTCACACTATTTGTACTATCTTTTGACACTCTTAAATTACCTGGAATTATCTTGCCAGTATCACTCCACCTATAAATTCTGTGTGCTTTCCTCAGCTTTACCTGATGGAGGTGCAGTGCTCCGAAAGCTTGTGATTTCAAATAAACCTGTTGGACTATAATCTGGTGTTGCATGACTCCTGACTTTGGACATGACAAGAGAAGCTTTGTCCATCAGGAAATAAAGGAATAAGCCTGTGAGTGCTAACCAGTTTATTTCTAGTTGTCATGCTAGTGCTAAACTCCACACTGCTAAACAATAATAGGTACTTACCCTTAAGCCTAGCCTAAATTCTCACAAAAAACTAACCTGTAACTCAGATATAATGTAGAATCAGAGAATCATTGAATCCCTACAGTGAGGAAAGAAGCCATTTGGCCCATCAAGTCCAAACCAACTAACTCACTCTTAAGTACTACAGAATAAACCAATTCTGTTCAACAAGACCAAGACTCATTTTGCTCATTTTGGGCATCCTTCCCTGCTTGGCATCAGTAACAAAGTAAATAAAAAGAAGGATTAGAGGCAGAGAATTGATGAAAGGTATCTCAGATGGATCCAGTGGACATGACCTCCTCAATGTCTTCCCTTTTTATTCCTATTGACTCTCAACCTGAGCGAAGATCAAGATTTAATTACTCACCAAATGTCAGTTTAGCTTCGCTGTATTACCATCATAGATTAATATCCATATTCTGCCAACATGCTATAAAATAATGAATGTAGTAATAAACAGAAGATCCATTTTCTACGATGTTGATTGAAAGATAATATTGACCTTGGCACTACTTTTCCGATGAAATGGTGTCCTTTATACCCACCTGCACAGATAGGTGGAACCCTACTTTAAAGTCATATTAGAAAGATCTCCAACAATGCACTGTAACCTCTCTGTTGCATCAGCCTTAGTCTGTATGTGTAAAGCCCTAGAGTGTGAGTTGAACCCTGGGGCCTCCTAGTTTAGGAAATAAGGGCATTACTAACCGAGCCACAACTGACACAGTTAAGCTTCAACCATGTCAGTGCAGAATTGGAGTCACAGACTGGGTAAGGACAACAGCTCATCTTGCTCATTAGCAAGTGAACTGAGGGTTCTTTAAATTACAATCCAACAACTGAATCACTACTCAATTACATTTTACCACAGTTTTTTTTAAGTCAAATTCTCAAACTTCAAAGATGGGATTTAAGCTTGTTTATGGTTTATTAGTCCAGGCCTTTGAATGTCAAGCGACAGACCATAAGACATAGGAGCAGAAGTGGGCCATTCAGCCCATCGAGTCTGCTCCACCATTCAATGAAATCATGACTAATCTGATCATTTTCAACTCCGCTTTTCTGTCTTATCTACATAACTCTTGATTCCCTTCCTGATTAAAAATCTCTCTATCTCAGTCTTCAATGTACCTAATGACTCAGCCTCTACAAGGCTCTGCAGTAAAGAATTCCACAGATTTGCCACTGTCTGAGAGAAGAAACTCCTCTTCATCTCTGTTTTAAATATGCAATCCCTTATCCTGAGATTATCCGGTCCTAGATTCTCCTACAAGGGGAATAAACATTTCACATCAACCCTGTCAAGCCCCTTAAGAATCTTGAATTTTTCGATAAGGTCACCCCTCAATCTTCAATATTCCATCAACCCTAGGCACAATTTACTCAACCTGTCCTCATAAGACAAACCCTCCATACCTGGTATCAGCAGATCGAACATTCTTTGGACTGCCTCCAATGCCAGTATATCTTTCCTTAGATAAGGAGCCCAAAACTGCTCACAATATTCCAGCTGTTCTCTGGCTAGTGCCTTGTATAGTTTTAGGGAAACCTCCCTACATTTACACTTCATTTCCTCTGAAAGAAAAGCATGCTTCTATACCCCTGCATGTGACAAATCTGCTTGTGGCTACAACTCCATTCAGAATTTGGACTTGTTCCTGACCAATACCAGTCAGTACAAACATGAGTTGTGTTTACCCACATGCTCACTGCTTTAAGTATCAGTGAAGTTCCCCTTCTTCATATTAAATTATCCTATATGATGTGGCAAAATAAAACAGCAGGTTTTTAAGTAATTTAATTATGTTGTTCATTCTGTTTTCCCTTCTGCATAAGCTGTATAATTTGGCACTCCTAGTAAAGGGCTTTGCCAACAATAATTCAGTTATCCAAACTGCTGCCTGTTAGAATTTCCGCCCATTAAAATAAGCATTTTATGAACTACACTATGTACTGGCCCTCCCTCATTCCTCCTAGGTACTTGATTTGCTAAGAACCCTGCATCACAAGTGTGCAATTATAAAATAATTTCTCCTATGGGGTATGTCTATGAATTGGACACAAGACATCAAAAAGTTACATCAACCCTGAAAGGGATGCTGTGCAGAATTGTACAGTCATACAGCATGAAAACAGGCCCTTTGGTCCAACTTGTCCATGCTGACCAGATATCCTAAATTAATCTAGTCCCATATGCCAGCATTGGCCCATATCCCTCTTAACCCTTCATGTACCCATCCAGATGCATTTTAAATGTTGTAATTGTACCCACCTCCACCACTTCCTCTGACAGCTCGTTCCATACATGCACCACCCACTGCGTGAAAAAGTTGCCCCTTAGGTCCCTTTTAAATCTTTCCCCTCTCACCTTGACCCTGTGCCCTCTATTTTGGACTCCCCTACCCTGGGCAAAACACATCGGCTACTCATCCTATCCATGCCCCTTATGATTTTATAAACTTCTATGAGGTCACCCCTCAACCTTCAGGGAAAATAACCCCAGCCCAATCAGCCTCTCGCTATAGCTCAAACCCTCCAACCCCATTAGCACTTCTGTTAGTATCTGCGCCCTTTCAAGTTTAACAATATCTTTACTATAGCATGAAGACCCGATTTGAATGCAGCACCTAATTCATACCTGGATTGAAGGGTTAAATTAGAAGGACAGGTTGCATCAACTTGGTTTATAAACCTTTAGGTTTAAAGGGTCAAGGAATATCTTGAAGGTGGGGTAATGACCTAGTGGTATTATTGTGAGACTGTTAATCCAGAATAATGCTGGGGGTGTGGTTTCAAAACCTGCCATGGCCTATGGTTGAATTTGAATTCAATAATTTAAAAACAAAAATCTGGAATTAAGCATCTAATGATGACCATAAATCCATTGTCAAAGGTCATTAACAACTCACACTTTTTTTGTACACTATTTTAACAATGTTGCTATTAGACTTCTTATTCCAGAATGTTTATTGAACGCAAGTTTCACCATCTGCCATTGCGGGGTTCAAAACTACATTCCCCAAAACATTAGCCTGAGGTCCAGAGATACCAGCTCATTGGCATGACCACCTCCCCAATGAGCTGGTAAAATGCTTGGGCTGGCTTGAAGATATGAATGGAGCACTTTTGTTGTTCCATAACCAAAAGTGGCTGAGGACACCACTAAGTGGTATCGTCGTGATCTGTTCAGGGAAACTCGATGTGAGAGGTAAATCACGATGTTGGCAGAAATCATCAAGAATCAGGTCAGAAAAAGTTCTTAAGCAGTTTGAGTGATGTCTTTATACGTGAGATAACAAGGTGTAGAGCTGGATGAACACAGCAGGCCAAGCAGCATCAGAGGAGCAGGAAGGCTGACGTTTCGGGCCTAGACCCTTCTTCAGAAATGGGGGAGGGGAAGGGGGTTCTGAAATAAGGAGAGAGGGGGAGGCAGATAGAAGATGAATAGAGGAGAAGATAGGTGGAGAGGAGACGGACAGGTCAAAGAGGCGGGGATGGAGCCAGTAAAGGTGAGTGTAGGTGGGGAGGTAGGGAGGAGATAGGTCAGTCCAGGGAGGACGGACAGGTCAAGGGGGCGGGATGAGGTTAGTAGGTAGGAGATGGGGGTGGAGCTTGAGGTGGGAGGAGGGGATAGGTGGGAGGAAGAGCAGGTTAGGGAGGCGGGGACGAGCTGGACTGGTTTAGGGATGCGGTAGGGGGAGGGGAGATCTTGAAGCTTGTGAAATCCACATTGATACCATTGGGCTGCAGGGTTCCCAAGCGGAATATGAGTTGCTGTTCCTGCAACCTTCGGGTGGCATCGTTGTGGCACTGCAGGAGGCCCAGGATGGACATGTCGTCTGAGGAATGGGAGGGGGAGTTGAAATGGTTCGCGACTGGGAGGTTTAGTGCGAACCGAGCGTAGGTGTTCTGCAAAGCGGTCCCCAAGCCTCCGCTTGGTTTCCCCGATGTAGAGGTAGCCACACCGGGTACAGCGGATACAGTATACCACATTAGCAGATGTGCAGGTGAACATCT
>NC_063351.1:46190522-46205027 GCF_021869965.1 Rhincodon typus | reverse complement strand
GGATTTATGAGGTGAAAGAAAGGTGTGATCACTTCAGAGTAAAAAAAAAAGTCCTGCATTTTTTACAGGAATCCAAACTACTCAGAAATTCAACGCACCTCTCTCCAAGAATTTAAAATATTCCTCCACGTTTATAACCCATAGCTTCTTAAAGAACCCTGCTCAGAAATGTGGGCTGGACACAGAGGACAGGTTCTGATAAGAGTTGTTGCTGTCATTTTTCTTTAATATAAACCTCACTAATGTATTCCCTTTGTTAAGGGTTGCGATTAATGTGAGGGTATAATTCTGTGGAGACTGACAATGCTCAGATAGCCAAGATGGCCCTTTTTGATAACTGAAGATCCACAGGCCCAAGCTCAATTCCCAAGTCATCCAAAATTGACTCAAACACACTTTCCACCATGTGGTAACAATTGGGACAGGAAGCCATTCTCTCCTTGAGCATTAACATCAACTGAAGCCTAACTCCATTCTACTGGGGCCATGGCTGTATCAGCCAGCCCAACAAAGTCAGGTGCAGGGTGACACTGAGAAATCCATATATAAACTAAGCCAACTGGGAGGTGGATTTGGATGATTTAAGGATTGTTTTGCTAGATTTTTCTGGAATTTTAGCTGCAGCTTTGCTGTGTTCAGTCACAACAAGTTGCACTGAATCTGCATCAGAGGAACAAGGCGGTTAAAAAGACGTTTAGCACTCTTGTATTTATTGCTCAAACCATTGAGTATGGGAGTTGACCATCATGTTGAAGTTTGTACAGGACGTTGGTGAGGCCTCTTCTAGAATATTGTGTCCACTTCTGGTCACCCAGTTATAGGAAGGATATTATTAAACTGGAGAGGGTTCAGAAAAGATTTGTCAGGATGTTGCCATGAATGGAGGGTTTGAGTTATAAGGAAAGGCTGTATAGGCTAGGAGTTTTTTTCACTGGAGCATAGTAGTTTGAGCAGTGACCTTACAGAGGTTTATAAAATCATGTGGGGTACAGATAAGGTGACTGACAGATGTCTTTTTCCGAGATTGGGGGAATTTCAAGACTAGGGGATGTATTTTTAAGGTGAGAAGAGAAAGATTTTAAAAAGACATGAGGGGCAATTTTTTTACACAAAGTGGTTCGTATGTGGAATTAAGTTCCAGAGGAAGTGGTGGATGTGGGTACAGTTACAACATTTAAAAGATATTTAGATAAGTACATGAATAAGAAAGGTTTGGAGAGATATAGGCCAAGCACAGGCAGGTGGGACTAGTTTAGGTTGGGACTATGGTCAGCATGGACTGAAGGGTAAGTTTCCATGCTATATGACATTCTAGGCTGACTCTAAACAGCTTGCCGTCTGGTCACACCAGCTCACCGAGCTGCAACTCATGGTGGCAGTTACTGCAATCATCCTCTCTCAGTGTAGCAAACTACAGAGGTTTCCTAGTTTGGTGTGGAAGAGGAAAGTCACTTCCTGGTCTAACTAGAAGAGTCTCTTGTCATGTACAAGCTTTGGTTTAATGCAGGCTAGCAACTTGTTACAAAGACTTTGAGAAGGACCAGATGTTAGGGCTCACTCCTTCTTAAGGGATCTTAAATTGTTCTGCCCACGCTTTCACACATTATCATAAAGGCAGCATCAATCCTTTCAGATCATAGAATCCTTACAGTGCAGTTAGAGGCCATTCAGTCTTCACAACCATCCAAATAGCATACCACCCTATCTCTTTAGCCCCACATTTACCATGGCTAATCCACCTAGCCTGCACTCCACAGACAATTTAACATGGCCAGTCTACCTAACTTGCATATTTTTGGACTATGGCAAGAAACTGGAGCAAGACCACACAGATATGGGGAGAACATACTAACTCCACACAGACAATCACCCAAAGCTAGGATTAAACCCAGGAGCCTGGTGCATTAAGGCAGCAGTGCTAACCGCTGAGCCACCCATGCTAGAATGTACATATTACAAAAAGCTCCCCTCTTCTTCTAAACCTATCAACACATTTTCCTATTTTTTTCTTTCTCACCTGTTTATCGAATTCCCCTTAGACACATTTACCCCAAGCATTCCTTGTGATAACATACTCAACATTCTAACTGAGGTTATTGAATCAAGTTATCCATGGTTGTGACAATACTAAAAATCTCATGACCAGTAATAATCACAGAAAAGTGCTTGCGTTTTTTTTTAGATTGTATTGAGAAACCATTGACTGAGAATCATCAAATTTATTTTGAAGTATACTTTGCTCTACCTGCAGTCCTTCACATACAAATCGAACCAAATGTGGGGAACTTTCTATGAAGGTAATCAATCTTCTTTCCAGCACAGGCCAACAAAATCATCACTAACTCAAAGTTGCTCACCAGAATTCCACACAGCCCACTTCAAACAACCTCAGGTAGGAGCTGAGAGGCCACTTCAATGCTGCTGGCAGACACACCATGCGGTGGTGAGCAGTTCCAAACATGGAAAACAGAAGCTAGATTAGGCCATTCGGCCCTTCAAGCCTGTTCCACTATTCAATATGATCATGGCTGATCATCCAATTGAGTCCTCTGTTCCCGCTTTCTCCTCAAACCCTTCTCATCCCTTTAGCCCAAAGAACTATGTCTAACTCCATCTTGAAAACATTTTGGTCTCGACTGTTTTCTGTGGCAGAGAATTCCACAGGCTCCCAACTCTCTGGGTGAAGAAATTTCTCCTCTTCTCAGTCCTAAATGGATACCCCATATCCTTGGACTGTGACCCTGAGACTGGACTTCCCGGTCATCGGGAATATCCTTCCTCCATTTACCTTGTCTGGTCTTGTTAGAATTTTCTAGGCTTTTATGAAATCCCCCCTTCCCATTCTTCTAAACTCCAGTAAATATAGTTCGAATTTCTTTTTGTACATCAGTCCTGCCATCCCAGGAATCTGATAAACCTCTGTTGCACTATCACTATAGCTAGAACGTCCTTCCTCAGAAGAAGAGACTAAAATATTCCAAATACAAAAGATCAAGACTCAAAATACCCTGGCACCTATTAGTTGTATTTATTAGCTTCCAGATTCCAGTTGGCGATTGGGACAAGCTGCTACTATTCCCGCATTTGGTAATAGTAAGTTCTTTTTCTGTTTTTTTTGTATTCACTCATAGGATGGGAACATCACTGGCTGGGCCAGCATTTATTTCCATTCCTTAACTGCCATTGAGAAGCTGGTGGTGAGCTGCCCTCTTAAACCGCTGCAGTCCATGTGCTGTAGGTAGACTCACGACGCTGTTAGGCAGGGAATTCCAGGATTTTAACCCAGTGACAGTGAAGGAACGGTGATATATTTCCAAGTCAGGATGGTGAGTGGCTTGAAGAGGAACTCGCAAGTGGTGATGTTCCTATGTATCTGTTTCCCTTGTCCTTCTAGATGGCCATGGGTTTGGAAGGTGCTGTCTAAGGATCTTTAGTGAATTTCTGCAGTGCATCTTGTAGATGGTACACACTGCTGCGACTGAGCGTCGGTGGTGGAGGGAGTGGATGCTTGTGGATGTAGTGCCAATCAAGCGGGCTGCTTTGTTCTGGATGGTGTTGAGCTTCTTGAGTGTTGTTGGGGCTGCACTCATCCAGGCAAGTGGAGAGTATTCCATCACACTCCTGACTTGTGCCTTGTAGATGGCGGACAGGCTTTGAGGAGTCAGGAGGTGAGTTACTCACCACAGGACCCAGTGGTTCAGTAGTTAGCACTGCTGTCCCACAGCACCAGGGACCCAGGTTCAATCCCACCCTCGGGCGACTGTCTATGTGGAGTTTGCACATTCTCTCCGTGTCTGCGTGGGTTTCCTCCAGGTGCTCCGGTTTTCTCCCACAGTCCAAGGATGTGCCGGCTAGGTGGATTGGCCATGCTAAATTGCCTGTAGTGTTCAGGAGTGTGTAGATTAGGTGGGTTATAGGGGGATGGGTCTGGGTGGGATGCTCTGAGCGTTGGTGTGGATTTGTTGGGCCGAAGGGCCTGTTTCCACACTGTAGGGATTCTATGAAGGATTCCTAGCCTCTTAGGGTGATGGGACCACCTTGGGCTTCCCCCTTGCAAAATAGTCTGCTGCCATTTTCCCAGTATCCTGACCCAGTCCAACTCCAAATGGCTGTTAAAAACTCTCTCTGCTGTTGCTGGCTGGACATCTGAGTGTTTTCTGGCTTTTTCTGTTTGGTTTTTAAATTTAATTTGAAAGCGAGGCTGTCCAACCCCATTCAGGCAGGGTGCGATCCTGAAGAAGAGAGTTCTGGTGTTAATTTTTGACAGGAACCTGTGAGTGGTTCTGCAAATACTTTACAAAATGGGAGCATTTTGTTGCTGCCAAAATGTGCTGAAAAGAGAATATGTTCCACTTCGCCAAAACAAAACATCTCTCTGTTTAATAAGCATTTCAAGAAGAAAAAAGAAGTGTAATGGAAAAGATCAATGATTGACTTTCAATGGGGTCTGGGATCAATTTGCGAATAGTTTAGCGAGAGGGAGGGATCTGTAAGTGGTTTTCAAGGAGATGTGTGAGGAGTTTGAGACTTTCCTTTCCTCAAGAGGTTCCTACACTCTCAGAAAGGATGTAATTTACACTCGGATCTGACTTCTGTGCCTGCGATAATTAGGCTGGGAGGCAGCTGCTTCCCAGTGACAGCGTATTCACTCCATTCTAACAGGGCCCATCATCACCACTACATCATAAATCGGCAAACTCCTGAAGTTTGGAATTCAATGCACAAGCATCACCATTTAAACATGATCATCTTACAGATATGTTGCTTTTTAAATATACTGATGTTGTCCATTACCTAATAAATAAAATTCCAAAATATTTTGGACTTTTGAACATTATTTCTCCAGCTCCCAAATGATAATGTGGTAAGAATTGTGTTGTCATGAGGTTTGAGTTATGACCTACCAGACGAATTTCTATAAAATAGAAAGTAAAGTCACACTCTCTCACTAGAGAGAGACACAATCAAGGGGGGAAGGTGATGACCTAGTGGTATTGGGCTGTCAATCCAGAGACCCGGGTAATGCTCTGGGTCACTGCAGTGTGGAAGTAGATTATTTGGCCCATTGAGTCCACACTGACCTGAAGAACAGCCCACCCACACCCTATATTTTCCATGGCTAGTCCTCCTAAGCTACACATCCCTGGACACTATGGGTAATTTAGCATGGTCAATGCATCCAACCTGCACATCTTTGGACTGTGGGAGGAAACCCATGCAGACGCAGGAAGAACATGCAAACTCCACACAGGCAGTCACCAAAGGCTGAAACTGAACCTGGGTTTCTAGCACCTCATGGCAGCAGTGCTAACCATTGAGCCACCACACTGCACAGTGGAATTTGATTTCAATAAAATAAAAGACAACAAGGTGCAGAGCTGGATGAACACAGCAGACCAAGCAGCATCATAGGAGCAGGAAGGCTGACGTTTCGGGCCTAGACACTTCCCGAAATGTCAGTCTTCCTGCTCCTATGATGCTGCTTGGCCTGCTGTGTTCATCCAGCGCTGCACCTTGTTGTCTCGGATTCTCCAGCATCTGCAGTTCCTACTATCTCAATAAAATAAAACTTGGAATTGAGTCTAATGATAACCAAGAATCCATTATCAATTATTGCTTAAAAAACTACTTTCACTGACATCCTTTAGGGAGGGAAACCGCCATCCTTACCCAGTCTGGCCTACATGTGACTCCAGACCTAGAGCAATGTGGTTGACTCTTAACTGCCTTTAACTTAGGCATGGGCAATAGATTCTGGCCTAGCAAGTGACACTCACAATCTATGAATAAATAAAAAAAAGTGTTTCCTCTCACTTTAATTTGCCCTTATCCTGCTTAAAGCTCAATTCTTTCCTCCTGTTTATATGTATGAAAATTTCCCACTAATTCCATGTTTTTTCTTCTTAGGCTTGTTCCTTAGACTTGCGATAAACTGTTTCCACTCTGGGTTGATGGATTCAGAGACAGCTGCTAGATCTGACTCTGCCATGTGATGCCGCAGTCAGGGAATGGGATGTTTGGAGGTTTGGCCACTCGTTCCACACCTCGGCCTTGCCTCTGCACATTCCCATCAAAATCTCTCAATGTGTTCCCTACCTTTCCAAAAGATCCTTCTCCATTTTGGTCGGTTACAAACCAGGCTCTCAGTGGAGATGGTTTGACCTCTTCACAGGGTCTTGAGGTCATCTCTAAATCCCTTTGAGGAAAGAGTAAAGGAAACCCAGTTGTCCTGTACACCAGTCGCTGAAATTAAGCATGGAGGTGCCGCAGCCAATGAAGAAGCCATCTTGCTGTAATTTTGCAGGGTACTGATGAAACCACACCTACAGTGCTCTATGCAGTTTTGGTCTCCTTATCTGAGGAAAGATTTTCTGGCCAAAAATGGGAGCTCAATGAAGGTTGACTAGGCTTACTCCTGGGATGGCAGTTCTAACCTATGAAGAGAGACGCAATTAGTTTGGACGATATTGACTGGAATTAGAAAAATGCAGGTGGATCTCATTGAAACCCATAAAATTCTAACAGGACTAGACAGGGTAACCATAGGAAGGATGTCCCTGATGACCAAAGAGTATAGAACAATGGGTCAGTGTCCAAATATGTGGGGTAGGTCATTTAAGACTGAGATGAAGAGGAATTTCTTCATCCAGAGACTGTGAAGCCTGTGGAATTCTCTACCACAGAAAGCAGTTGAGGTCATTGAATGCTTTCAAGAAGGTGTTAGATATAGTTCTTAGGGCTAAAGGGACCAAAGGATATGAAGAGAAAGCGGGGACAGGACACTGAGTTGGATGATCTGCCGTGATCGTATTGAATGACAGAGCAGGCTTGAAGGGCTGAATGGCCTACTCCTGTTCCTATTTTTGAGGTTTTTGAAGGAGTTAGAGGATCTGGGGAGAGAAAGTATAATTGAAATAGAAGGTCAGTCATGGTCCTCTTGAATGGTGGAGTGGGCTCTAAGGGCTAAATCTAAGGGCTACGCCTGCTCCCAGTTGCTATGCCTCTATGTTTCCTCTGTCACCCTGGGAATCTCCTGCCATGCCTGAGTTCCAAGCAGAGCAGTATCTTCAGGAATCTGGTATCAGGCATGCGAATGACATGTCCTTCCCAGCAGAGCTGTATTTGGATGATGTGTTCTTTGATGCCGAGCTAGCCGACTGGAGAGAAAGGATCCTGCTGTTGGCCTGCCTCTTGATGTACTTCTCCAGTTCTCTAAGGTCCTGCTGTGGGTTGTCCAAGTCTCTGAAGCCTGTCGGGCTGGGAGGTCACTACTGCTGGGCAAACACATGACCTTGGTCTCAGGTTTCAGATCCTGGTCCTCAAACTACTCTTTCCTCAGCTATAGGTTACTCTGCATCATTGCACTCTGCGCAGGAAGGTAGGATAAGGCTGATGGGTTCTTCATCGACTGACATGGACAAAGAACAAAAGAACAAAGAAAATCACAGCACAGGAACAGGCCCTTCGGCCCACCAAGCCTGCGCCAATCCAGATCCTCTATCTAAACCTGTCGCCTATTTTCCAAGGATCTGTATCCCTCTGCTCCCTGCCCATTCATGTATCTGTCTAGATACATCTTAAATGACGCTTTCGTGCCCGCCTCTACCACCTCCGCTGGCAACGCGTTCCAGGCACCCACCACCCTCTGCGTAAAGAACTTTCCACGCATATCTCCCTTAAACTTTTCCCCTCTCACCTTGAAATCGTGAGCCCTAGTAATTGAGTCCCCGACTCTGGGAAAAAGCTTCTTGCTATCCACCCTGTCTATACATCTCATGATTTTGTAGACCTCAATCAGGTCCCCCCTCAACCTCTGTCTTTCTAATGTAAATAATCCTAACCTATTCAACCTCTCTTCATGGCTAGCGCCCTCCATACCAGGCAACATCCTGGTGAACCTCCTCTGCACCCTCTCCAAAGCATCCACATTCTTTTGGTAATGTTACGACCAGAACTGTATGCAGTATTCCAAATGTGGTCGAACCAAAGTCCTATACAACTGTAACGTGACCTGCCAACTCTTGTACTCAATACCCCGTCCGATGAATGAAAGCATGCCGTATGCCTTCTTGACCATTCTATCGACCTGCGTTGCCACCTTCAGGGTACAATGGACCTGAACACCCAGATCTCTCTGTGCATCAATTTTCCCCAGGGCTTTTCCATTTACCGTATAGTTCGCTCTTGAATTGGATCTTCCAAAATGCATCACCTCGCATTTGCCTGGATTGAACTCCATCTGCCATTTCTCTGCCCAACTCTCCAATCTAACTATATTCTGCTGCATTCTCCGACAGTCCCCTTCACTATCTGATACTCCGCCAATCTTAGTGTCATCTGCAAACTTGCTAATCAGACCATCTATACCTTCCTCCAGATCATTTATGTATATCACAAACAACAGTGGTCCCAACATGGATCCCTGTGGAACACCATGATGGACATGTGGACATGATGGACCAAATGGCCTCCTTCTGTATCATCAACCTTCCATAATTCTCTCTATTCCAATGGAAACAGTTTTTTCACATCCACCCTGACAAGCCTCTTCATACCTGTTATCATGGCCCCTTTTGCAGATTTGTTTTCCAGGGGAGGTGTTCTCAGCCTGCTTAAATCACACCATTGCTGCTGGGTTTTTTTTTTGGAAAACAAAGGCCAGAATCACACATAATATGCAGTGTGTGTGTGTGTGTGTGTGTATGTGTGTGTGTGTGTGTGTCTGTGTGTGTGTGTCTGTGTGTGTGTATGTATGTATGTGTGTGTGTGTGTGTGTGTGCGCGCGCGCGTGCGTGTGCGTGCGTGTGTGAGAGTGGGAGATTGCGGGGATGTGTGTGTGCGTGCGTGTGAATGTGTATGTGTGCGCATGTGTTTTTGTGCATGTTTGTCAGGATTGATAGTATTCCTAAATGAAACATACTCTCCAGCAAACAGTTCCCCATAAAAACCAGAAGAACTGCGGATGCTGTGAATCAGGAATAAAAACAAAGTTGCTGGAAAAGCTCAGCAGATCTGGCAGCATCTGTGATGGAAAAAAGAGTTCTGAGGAAGGGTCACCGGACCCAAAACATTAACTCTGTTTTTACCTTCACAGATGCTGTCAGGCCTGCTGAGCTTTTCCAGCAACTTTGTTTTTATTCCATTTAACAGTTCCCCATGACTTAAATAAAGTCTGCTCAGGACAAGCGCACTTATTGTAAATAACTTCCTGCTGAAAGTGCTTTTCCCTCTTTCTCCTGCTCTCTGTTTGAGGAGCTTGTCTTCTTCTGTCACCTCCATGAGTTCTCTCTGTTGTGCCGCAGACCAGGAAGCATGGAAATCCCAGCAGGGAAGAAGTGATCTGAGCAAGACCCTTCAAGTGAGCACTAAGGCTTTCTCCAAGTGCCTGTAGGCTTCAGCAACTTAAAGAAATTGTATTTTAAGTAAACATACAACAGAGCAGCAACCAGTACAGACTAGTCAGTATCTAACCTCTAAAGTTCTCTAAAGAGCACTGCGGGAGGGTGGGAATGGGGATCTCATCCATTTTTAGCAGTATAAGGCTAAGAGAGAGGTTTGTATGGAGAGCTGAGACTGAAAATGGTACTATTAGAATCAAATCAGCCTTAGCCACTGAATGACGCTGTGATCTCTCTTAACAGTCGTTTTTTTGGTGCAAACTTCAAGCACCCATTCTACCACCCAATATAGAATCCAGGGCAACATGCAGGGCAGATCTGCTTGCAGACATGAATGAAATTCTGTTCCCAAAACAACAGTCCAGTCAAAGTTTGCATACTTATTCTTTAATCTGCTCTTGGTCACAATCCACTGTTAGATTCGCCATTCAGTCTTTAAATGCTTCTTATTCCAAACTCACTGTTGCATTCGCTCTCAGTCCTTTTCTAATGTTGCATTCATCTCGTCATTTGTTAATTTAAAAAAAACTGGCTTGCAGGATTGGATTTAATGTCTGATTTGACTCTGATTAAGAGCCATCTAGGTTCAAAATGTTAGCTTGCTCTCTCTCCACGGATACTGTCTGACCCACTGTGATTTCCAGCATTTTTTGTTTTCAGTCCAGCATCCGCAGTAATTTGTTCATGGATTTTATATCAGGTTGCCTTTCAATGACTTTTTTTCCCCTATACACCTCCCTCTCACCCCCATCAACCTGCTCAGAGATATTATAATACATCCTTGGAGCAGATGGGACTTGAACTAGGGCCTCCTGGCTAAGAGGTTGGGACATTACCTGTTATAACCCCTTTGAAAACCAAGGGGAATCACTAATTAATTTCCCTGTGGAGAACTCTCAGTATGAGTTCCCTTGACAAAACGCAATAGCCTGCCGAGCTAGAACTCCTCACCTGAGCCCTTTATTAAGCAGACCCAGGGATTTGCAGATTTGTTAGAACAAACCAAAGTTCATCACTTTCCACATTTTCTTTCAGTTCTGTTGCTGCTGCTTGAGGCTAGTCTCTATTTTCCAGCACAGAAACTGTGTCGTCAGATCCTTTACCTCATTTGAAATGCTGTGATTCAGGAAACAGATTAAAGAAAGCAGAATAGGTGATGACGTCTTTGTGCTAGACTCTCAGTGTAATTGAGCTTCCACCTTGATTGTGATCTACAGCATCAGCTGAAGCGATTTATTTCTCTTGAAGGGTGAAGGGTATCAAGTTAGTGGGCATGAATGCAGTCAAAAGGGCTCGCTGTTGGAGATGCCTTGCCAGGCACACAATTCGAGCTGTTGTTGCTTATCATTTTGCTGGTCGCACTCAAGTTGAGAGCCATGCAGCAATGACTAGTAAACCAGGCACACTGATCGCTGTAGCTACCCTGTTTTGAAAGCACTGCCATAATAGCCTTGCCTGACTGCTGGTGATTGCAGACAGATGTATCTCCATCTGGTACATTTTAAAAAGCTCTTCCTAGGTAATCCTTCAGCCAGAATCCACAGGAATCTGGTCCAGAGGCTGGCCACCAGTGACATCGAAAGTGAGTGTAAACTGTTCACTTCCAGGCTAGCTCAGGTGCTGAGGCAAAGTATCCCCCAAGACTACAGGCAGCATGGTGGCACAGTGGTTAGCACTGCTGCCTCACAGCGCCAGGCACCTGGGTTCAATTCTACACTCAGTTGACTGTCTGCAAGAAGTTTGCACATTCTCCCTGTGTCTGCGTGGGTTTCCAAAGATGTGCAGGTTAGGTGGATCAGCCATGATGTCCAGGGATGTGCAGGCTAGGTGGGTTAGCCATGGGAAATGCAGGGTTACAGGCATAGGGTAAGAAAGTGGGTCTGGATGGGATGCTTTTAGGAGGTTCACTGTGAACTTGATGGGCTGAATGACCTGCCTTCACGCCATAGGGATTTTACAAAAAAGAATACAGGGGTACGAAACCAAAAAGTTGCTCATGCATCAGGAGGCATTTGTGGCTGAGATCCTTTAATTTGCTCCTTCAGACCCCATCGCTTCCATCAATTTCGTATGCGTGCTTCATTCTTGGACTTGACTAAATGTTGGTCTCGTCGTATTCCTCAAAAGTGCTCCGCTATGTAGCAGGTGCCATATAAATTGAAGTTGTTGTTGTCGTTCGTACTGCATTCCAAATTGCTTGCCTCTGCGTTTTATATGCTATGTCAAAGTGAGGCAGATTTTCCTGTGATAGTAGGAACTGCAGATGCCGGAGAATCTGAGACAACAAGGTGCAGAGCTGGATGAACACAGCAGGCCAAGCAGCATCATAGGAGCAGGAAGGCTGACGTTTCGGGCCTACTTTTTGTCAATTTTACCAGCTGCCCTCACTGCAGAACCTCTCAATTTGCTCTATGAGAGATTTGTGAAGAGTTCAGACAAATGCTCCTACAGACCCATGAAACAGCACAGAAAGCCCCTGATAAATTATGAATTGCCACCAATTGGCGCTCCTCCAAAATCTCAGCAACATCCTGAAACAGCTATGAGAACATCAAGCACTTCATAAGAGTTCAGCTGGATATCATTTCATGCTTTAGTTCTGTTATGAATGCATCAATCTGCAGATTTGTAGCACTTTCTGTATCTTTGGGAGGTAGGCATTTTGCACACACTGAGCTGAACGACTTACAGATGAGACCGATGTTAGTAGATACAGACAGTGCCATTTAAGAGGGTACGTTTGTAAATATTACTTCTTCAAAGATATAAATAAAATTAGAAAATTCCAAACTGAACTTCTACTTCATATATATCAGCTGTAAATTCAGTATTTTCTGAATGTGACTTACATAGAAAACATTGAAAATAGGAACTGGAGTAGGCCATTTGGTCCTTTGAGCCTGCTTGATATTGGCATAGATACTTTTTTTATGGCATTAGATTGCTGTTTGAAAACAAGTTGAGATACTAGGCATTCTCCATCAGGAACTGCAATCTGATCTGCTCACAAGGGTGGTGTTTAGATGCCAAGTCTAGGAAGGCGATGGCCTGGTAGTGTTATTGCTAGACTGTTAATCCAGATACCCATAACATTCTGGGGATCCAGGTTCGAATCCCACCACAGCAGATGGTGGAATTTGAATTCAATAAAATATCTGGAATTAAGAATCTAATGATAACCGTGAATTGATTGTCAGGGAAAACCCACCTGGTTCACTAATTCCCTTTAGGGGAGGAAACTGCCATCCTTACCTTGGTCTGGCCTACATGTGAGTATCAGGACCATAACCTGACATGTTCCTCTGTGACTTGAAACAGGATCAGATTGGAAGCAGCAGCGAAAGGTCATGAATTTAGAATTGAGTGACTGTTGTTGCCTCCTGGATCTCCCTGAAGTACCCTCCCCACAGACGCCTGATAGGAGGTGGTCTCTCAGCAGCAGACCAGCCAAACCTCCTGAATTTCACTCCCCATCACCCCCTGCTTCCTGAACTTTGGGGAATAGATGACCACAGCCGTAGGGACTCCCTCCTGCGAAGGCATCAATAGCAGCCACTTCCACTGATGACTTAGAGTCTGGGGCACTCGGATTGTCACCCCCTGCAGTCTCCCCAAATAAACAGAGGACTCAGAGGCATCTTGCAGATTGGCCACTTCTAAGAAGCTTGTGCAGGAGCGTGAGCAGGAGGTGATGGACTAGTGGCATTATTGCTACGGTATTAATTCAGGAAACTCAGCTAATGTTCTGGTGATCCCGGTTCAAATCCCACCATGGCAAGTGGTTAAATTTGAATTCAATAAATATCTGGAATCTAATGAAGACCATTAAAGCATTGCTGGAAAAAAACTCATCTGGTTTATATATACTGTTCTAACCTGGTCTGACCCAATTGTGACTCCAGATATCAGCAACGTGGTTCATTCTTAACTGTCCTCTGAAACTTCTTAGCATCAATTGGTATGAAGTCTCAAAAAAGATGAAACTGGACAGACCACCTGGCATTGACCTAGGTACAGTACAGGAACTCTCATTCTCACTGGGTCCTGGAACTTATCCCTAAGGGCACTGTGGGTCTAGTGACAGCACATGGGCTGCTTTAGTTCAAGAAGGCAGCTCACCCCCACCTTCTCAAAGGGCAGCTAGGGATGGACAATAAATTATGGCCCATGTCCCACAAGTAAATAAGTAAAAAATTTTGAATTCGATGGGCAGAAAGATTTCAGAGGCTGAACCTTCCACTCCATGGGTCTACCACCAAAGGATGATTGACATTTTCTCGCGGGCACTGAAAATTGTTTGAGATTTGAGGAGAAATTCAACTGGACCAGCATTAGGTATTGCAATTCTGTCTGGGCTATTGGATTAACATATTAAAATGGAGTCAACAGTCACATTGCATCCTGACTCTGCACCACTACCCACCCCTCCCCAACAGCTCCTTCCCCACTGTTTCTTTCAGCGCACATAAAACATAAAACTAATTCATAATAATGATCTCCCTCTTTACATTTACTTCCAACAATAACAGGACTACTCAAAAGTGATCTCAACAAGGTGCAGGGCTGGATGAACACAGCAGGCCAAGCAGCATCATAGGAGCAGGAAAGCTGATGTTTCAGGCCTAGACTCTTCTTCAGAAATGGGGGAGGGGAAGGGGGTTCTGAAATAAATAGGGAGAGAGTGGGAGGCGGATAGAAGAGGGATAGAGGAGAGGATAGGTGGAGAGGAAACAAACAGGTCAAAGAGGTGGGGATGGAGCCAGTAAAGGTGAGTGTAGGTGGGGAGTTAGGGAGGGGATAGGTCAGTCCAGGGAGGATGGACAGGTCAAGGGGGCGGGATGAGGTTGGTCGGTAGGAGATGGAGGTGCGGCTTGAGGTGGGAGGAGGGGATAGGTGGGAGGAAGAACAAGTTAGGGAGGCAGGGACGAGCTGGACTGGTTTTGGGATGCGGTAGGGGGAGGGGAGATTTTGAAACTTGTGAAATCCACATTGATACCATTGGGCTGCAGGGTTCCCAAGCGGAATATGAGTTGCTGTTCCTGCAACCTTCGGGTGGCATCGTTGTGGCACTGCAGGAGGCCCAGGATGGACATGTCGTCTGAGGAAT
>NC_063351.1:46168855-46190122 GCF_021869965.1 Rhincodon typus | reverse complement strand
CGTGAGGACGAGGGGGATTCTTTTTTGGTTCTTATTGCGTGGACGGGATGTGAGGGATGAGGTGCGGGAGATGTGGGAGACACGGTTGAGGGCGTTCTCGACACTGGTTATTGGTTGGGGATGGGCTAGATGTTAATGTGGAGTTGAGGTTACAATTGGATCAGTCATTGATGGTGAAGCCACGTTCCAAACCCAATCAGGAGATCAAGGGCAACAGATATATAGGAACATCACCACCTTGCAAGTTCTCTTCCAAGGCTCTCACCGTCCTGACTTGGAAACACATCGCCGTTCCTTCACTGTCACTGGGTCAAAATCCTGGAATTCCCTCCCTGAGAACATTGTGGGTCTACCTACAGCACATGGCCTGCAGTGGTTCAAGAAAGTCAGAAGTCACACGATACCAGGTTATAGTCCAACAGGTTTACTTGAAATCACAAGCTTTTGGAGCGCTGCCCCTTCGTCAAGTGAAGCACTGCACCTGATGAAGCAGCTACGCTCGGAAACCTTGTGATTTCAAATAAACGTTTTGGCCAAAACCTGGTGTCGTGTGACTTTTGACTTTGTCCACCCCAGTCCAACAGCGGTACCTCCACATTACTGTTCAACAGGCAACTCACTATCACCTTCTCAATGACAACAAGAGATGAACAATGAACTCTGGTCCAGCTAACAATGTCCACATCTCATGAATGAATAAAAAGAAAGGCTGGAGGGGCTGAATCGCTTAATCCTGCTCCTAATTCAGACTTGTATTTCAGATTAGTTCATACCAGTGCTTTAGCAATCTACAGCAATGACTTCCCCCCATGTATTGGCTTGCAATACATGCAGAGTCGTCGAACACTCAGCTTGGGACATAAGTGTTTGTTTCACTGTTCGGTTCTGCTTTCCTGTTATCTTGTGTCCACTTTATGGTCAAATGCTTTCCCCCTCTACCCATTGCCCAACCCCCCCAAGTAAAACAATGTTATAAAAAAAACTTAATTTCAACAGCTCAGGTCAAAGTGTCTTGCATTGAGGAGGAAACGGGGAAGTAGAGATAACTCTCTGAGCATACATTGGTGAAACCACTTTCCTGCATTTACATTATTATACTTCAATAATTTACTTAATAGGATGCAATTAGGAGTTTAAATTTGCTTTGTTTCGCATGAACTAAATTACAGTCTATCCATGGCTCATTGAATTCGTGCAATGGTTTTACCGTGGGTCGGTATGTTTGCATTTCTATAAACAGCTCCCTGCATTAATATTACTATAACCAGCTTCCTAGGCTGTCATTACTAAAACCAGTTCCTTATGTCAACATCACAAATAACCAGGTCTCTGGGCAAACATCACCAAATCCATCTCCCTTGCTTCACATCACTAAAACCAACTCACTGGATTAACACTGCTGTAGCCAGCTTCCTAGATTCACATCACTAAAGCAGCTTCTAGCTTACAAAGAAACACAAAAGACTGGAGCTGGAGTAGGCCATTTGGCCCCTCCAACCTGCTCTGCCATTCACTATGACCCATAGCTGATCATCGAGCTCAATGCCCTAATACTGGGCACACAGTGACTCAGTCGTTAGCACTGCTGCCTCGCAGCACCTACGGCCTGGGTTTGATTCTAGGCTTGGATGAATATGTAGAGTTTGCACGTTCTCCCCATGTCTAGGAGGGTTTCCAGAAGGGGCTCTGGTTTCCTCCCGCAGTCCAAAGATGTGCAGGCCAGGTGGATTAACCATGGTAAATGTAGGATTATGGGGGTAGAGCAGGTCTGGATGCTGTTAGGAGGGTCGGTACAGATTCGATGGGCCAAATGACCTCTATCTGCACTATCAGCATTCAATGATACTGCCCCTCCCTCACATATCCCTTGATCCCTTTAGCTACAAAATCCATGTTGACCTCATTCTTGAAAATGTTTTTGCCTCAATTCCACGGGCTCACCACTCTCTGGAAGGAGAAATTTCTCCTCAACTCAGTCCCAAAAGATTTACCCCCTTAACGTTAAACTATGACCTCTGGTTCTGGGGTCCCCCACCACTGGGAACACCCTTCCTGCATCTAATGTGTCTAGTCACATTAGTATTTTATAGACTTCAATGAGATTGATCCCTCATTCTGCTCTACCCTAGTGAACACGATTCTAACCAACTCCGTCTCTCCTCATTCGCCAGGCCATCTATACCAGGAATCGACTTGGTAAACCTTTGCTGCACTCCCTCTAAAGCAAGAACATTTGTGTACATGATGATGATAGTCACAGATAGAGTGGATAGTCAGAGACTTTTTCCCAGGGCAGAAATGACTATTACGAGGGGGTATAATTTTAAGGTGACTGGAGGAAGGTATAGGGGAGATGTCAGACGTAGGTTCTTCACACAGAGAGTGGTGGGTGTGTGGAATGCACTGCCAGCAGTGGTAGTGGAGTCAGATAATTTAGAGACTTTTAAGCGCCTCTTGGATAGGCACACAGCGGATAGTAAAATGTAGGGTATGCAGGGTAGATTGATCTTAGTAGGATAATAGGTCGGCACAACATCGTGGACCAAAGGGCCTGTGCTGTGCTGTACTGTTCTATGTTCTATCCTTTCTCAGATAAGGGGATCAAAACTGCACACAATATTCCAGACCAGTGCCATGTACAATTGCAACAAGATGACCTTGTCACTGTACTCAAATCCTCTCATGATGAAGGCAAACATACAGTTTACCTCTTCACTGCATGCTGCACATGCACACTTACTCTCAACGACATGACAAAGACCTGCTTCCTGGATTAACATCAACAAAACTAGCTCCTAACTACTACTATAACCAGTTCCCTAGGTTAGCACTGGTGTAATCAGCTTCCTAGGTTAATGTTGCTAAAACCAGCTCCCTGGGTTAACATTATGATATCAATGATATCATCATCATCTCCCAAGGGTAATTAAGGACAGGTAATAAATACCTACCTAAGCAACAATGCCCACAGCCTATGAATTCTAGGTCAATATCACTGTAACCAGTTTCCTAAATTAACATCGAAAAGTACACAAAAACCGAAAGAACTACGGATGCCGTAAATCAGGAACAAAAACAGAAGTTGCTGGAAAAGCTCAGCAGAACTGGCAAAGTTCTGAGGAAGGGTCACCGGACCCGAAACCTTAACCCTGATTTTTCTTCACGGATGCTGCCAGACCTGCTGAGCTTTTCCAGCAACCTAAAGGTAAACATTGGATCCTAATGGAAGGAATTTACACCTTTAAATGATCTGGGTCCATGAAGTGTAATCAGATAACACATTTTGAATACGGTCAGTTTATTTTGCTTGATTTAGTGCCGAAGTATTGTAACTTTGACCATGCCATGGAAATCCAGTGGACAGGATCATTTGACCTTCAAACCCCTTGTCCACTATGTGGAGGTATCACTCTGAAAGCTTGTGATTTCAAATAAACTTGTTGGACTATAACCTGGTGTAGTCTGACTTCTGCCCTTCTCCACTGATATCGGAGGGTAGCGTATGTAAGATCCAATCCAATCCATTACTACCAGGGTTTCACCCTGCAGGGCAAGTTACAGTCCAGCCCATACATTTGAAATGGTGCCAGCCTTGGCTCAGTGACACTCTTGCCTCTGTCAGAACACGTAGGTTCCAGTCCCAATCCAAAGGTTAAAAGACGAGCGTCACTCCACCAAACTCAACATGTCTCGTACTCACACTTACCCCTCTCTATCAATGTGGGGGACAGGATTTTTAGCCCATTAGAGATGAGGGCACAGGCAGGTAAAGCAGGTTATTTCACAAGTGGCAGGTAACTAGTTAAGCTATTTTACCGGTCAATTAAGAAAGGCTGAGTGGAATTTTCCAGTCTTCCTGCAGGATTTGAATGCAGGTTGCCTTGGCGACTGACCGGTGCATGCTGCCAACACGGTATGGGGTCATGGTCTCCATTTGAACCACCATGCCTCCATGCCATGGGGGCAGCACAGTGGTTAGCACTGCTGTCTCACAGCACTAGGAGCCTGGGTTCAATTCTAGCCTCGGGCAACCGTCTGCGTGGAGTTTGCACATTCTCCCCATGTCTGTGTGGGTTTCCCTTGGGTGCTCTGATTTCCTCCCACAGTCTAAAGATGTGCGGGTTGGCTTTGGGAAATGCAGGGTTATGGGGATAGGGTAGGAAGGTGGGTCTGGTGGGACACTCTTTGGAGTGTTGGTGTGGACTCAATGATTCTATAATTTGGCTGTGACGTCAGGGTTCCCATCCTGAATTGAAGGCCTTTCTTGTTTAAATACTGGAAGCCAGTCCATGGATGGTATTCTGTCAAACTCAAGCTAAACAAGAGACAACCAAGATGCAATGATAGTGCCTCTCGGCTGGAAGGGTCTGGGTTCAAGTCCCACTGCCCCAGGGCTGCATCATAACATATGTGAGCAGGTTAACTAACAATCATTTATAAATGTCATAGATACATAGAAAATAGGAGCAGGAGTAGGCCATTCAGCCCTTCAAGCTTGGTCCACTATTCAATACAATCATGGCTGATCATCAAATTCAGTCCCCGACCCCAAGCTACCAGTGACCCACCATTTCAACAACCCACCATCAGTATTTCTACCCTGGGCCTTGTGCAGTGCTCCAGCAAGCCTCAGCACAAACTCAAAGGACTCAATCTCATTTTCCACTTGGGGACCCGACAGCCTCTAGGACTCAACATCAAATTCAAAAATGTTAGAGCCTGATTCCATTCCTCCATGTTTTTTACCGGCCCCCACACCTGATTCTGTTCTAAAATGGGCTGCTTACAGCATAGTCACCCGTTCCTTCCTCCTTTCAGCTCTCGTTATCACTCTTTCAGCTTCTGTTCTGACCTGGCCTCCTATCAATAAGCCCCTTTCAAAACTCTCACTCTCTCTGACCTCAGTCTCCACCAACCCACACAGCTTCCACCACTACCACACTCCCTCGTATTTAGCCTAAATACCAATTTTTCCAACTGCTATCAATTCTGACAAAGAGTCACTGGACTTGAAACTTTAACTCTGCTTTCTCCCTACCAATGCTGCCTGACCTACTGAGTTGTGCCAGCAGTTTCTGTCTTTGTTTCAGATTCTACTCGTACCCTATTTCCAGTTTCTCTCTATACTCTTTGATCCCTTTAGCCCTAAGAACTATATCTAACTCCTTCTTGAGAACAGTTGGTGTTTTGACCTCAACCACATTCTGTGGTAGAGAATTCCACAGACTCACAACTCTCTGGGTGAAGAAATTTGTCCTCATCTCAGTCTTAAATGAACAGTATCTTTAGACAGTGATCCCTGGTTCTGGAATCCCCAGTCTTCAGAAGCATAGAACATAGAACATAAAACAGTACAGCACAGTACAGGACCTTTGGCTCACAATGTTGTGCCGACCTATTATCCTACTAAGATCAATCTACCCTGCATACCCTACATTTTACTATCCTCTATGCGCCTATCCAAGAGTCACTTAAAAGTCTCTAAAGTATCTAAACATCCTTCCTGCTTTTACCTTGTCTAGTCTGTTAGTACTTTATAGGTTTCCATGTTATCCCACCCATTCTTCAAATCTCCAGTGAACATAATCCTAACTGATCCAGTCTCTCTTCGTTATGCTAAACTGAGCTCACTTAGAAGCCAAACTAGAATACTGCATTCAAATCTGGTCTCCCTCCTTTAGGAAAGATGTTATGAAACTTGAAAGGGTTTAGAAAAGGTTTACAAGGATGTTGCCAGGGTTGGAGGGTTTGAGCTATCGGGAGAGGGTGAATAGCTGGGGCTATTTTCCCCGGAGCATTGGAGGCTGAGGGGTGACCTTATAGAGGTTTATAAAACCATTAGGGGCGTGGATAGGGTGAATAGTCGAGGCATTTCCCCAGGGTAGGAGAGTCCAAAATTAGAGAGCATGGGTTTAAGGTGAGAGGGGAAAGATTTTAAAGGACCTAAGGGACAACGTTTTTATGCAGAGGGAGGTGCATGTATGGAACGAGCTTCCAGAGGAAGTGGTGGAGGTTGGTACAATTATGACATTTAAATGCATCTGGATGGGTGTATGAATAGGAAGGGTTTAGAGGGCTATGGGCCAAATGCTGGCAAATGGGACTAGATTAATGTAGAATATCTGGTCAGCATGGACTAGTTGGACTGAAGGGTCTGTTCCCATGCTGTACAACTCTATGACTCTCTATGATGCTGGGCATCATATTATTCTCTCTAAATCATTTCCACTCTGAGCAGCACACATGGGAGCTATTTCTTGAAAGATTAATTGTTTAAAAAACAAACCATAGAGCGTAATAGGTCTTTTACATCTATTCTCCTTCTGCCTGTTGGAACGTCACTGTCGCTTAATCTTCATCAACGTTTAACTAGTTTGTCAAGTAATTATCAGGATCTTGGATCAAGGACTGCTCAAAGCTCCAGGCAAACCAAGGAAAATTTGCTCCCCTTTGTACCACAGACCATTTAATCGTTTACCGAGCAATTTAATCTCATCACAAAACCCACAGAAGACACTGAACAGAAGCAACAGATTTACACATTCTACCTGGGGGGTCAGTAGATAGTGATGAGAGACAGAATCTCTTCCCCTTTCCTAGCCTAAGGGTACTGGAGTCAACTGTAACGTTCCAGATCCCACATCAGCTCTAATTCAATTTGCACTGCTGTCTCTATGGAGTGGATTTCATGATATTGCACACCCGGTGCCAAGAGTAGAATCATAGACTCCCTACAGTGTGGAAGCAGGCCATTCGGCTCATAAGTCCACACCAACCCTCTGAAGAGCATCAACCCTGACCCACCTACCCACCCTATTCCTGTAACCCCACATTTCCCATGGCTAACCCACTGAGCCTGCACATTCCTGGACACTGTGGGCAATTTCCTATGGCCTGTTCCTGTGCTGTATTGTTTTTTGCTTTTTGTTCTTGCTCTTTCGCAGCAAGTGATATTAAGCTGGCAATCCCACACACTAAGGCAATGTAGGAAGCTTTGCTGAGTATCTATCCATTGTTTTTCCTGATTTTCTGATGTAATTTATAGAGCCAAACAGGAAAACGTCCACTTCCAACATTGAGGTAATACATAATATGTAAAAATGTAGCATAACAATAAAATACAGCAAAGGGAACTTAGCCAGCACAAAGACTCTTAAGTAATTGACAATTTGGATATGGACAATCCCAGTCCTGTGGGAAAATGTGAGGTTGCCCACTTTGGCGAGAAAGATAGGATTGAGTGGAGTGGAGGAGGCAGTGTCCTAGTGGCAGTGTCACTGGAGAAGTAATTCAGAAACCCAGCCCAATGCTCTGGTCAACATGGGTTCGAATCCCACTATGATCACCAGATTGACATTTGAATTCAACTAATAAATCGACGAATGGTAACTAGGAAATGGTGGGCATGTGATTCACTAACGGCCTTTAGGGAAGGGAATCCGCCGTCCTTATTGGGACTAATCTCCATTTGACTCCAGGCCCGTAGCGGTGACTCTTAACTGCCCTCTGACATGGCCCTAGCATGTCATTCAGTTCAAGGGCAACTAAGGATGGGCTACAAATACTGACCTCACCAGGAATTGTAACATCAAAAGAACAGAAATGAGCATAATATTGTTTAAATGGTGAAAGACTGCAGAATGGTATCACATGGAGAGATTTAGGTGTCCTTGTGCGTCATAGAGTTGTAGGGATGTACAGCAAGGAAACAGATCTTTAAGACCAACTCGTCCATGCCAACCTGATATCCTAAATTAATTGAGTCCCGTTTGCCAGCATTTGGCCCATATCCCTCCAAACCACCCTCTCCCATTTATATATCCATCGTTTTAAATGTTGTAATTGTACCAACCTCCACCACTTCTTCTGGCAGCTCATTCCATACACACACCACCCTCTGTGTGAACAAGTTTCCCTTTAGCTTCTTTTTAAATCCTTTTTCCTCTCACCTTAAACCTATGCCTTCTAGTTTAGGACTCCTCTATCCTGGGGAAAGTGAGCCACAAAATGTTATCATGAAGGTACAGCAAGTCAACAGGAAGGCAAATGGAATGTAGGCCTTTCTTGCAAGGGTGATGGAAAATAAAAATGGGGACAGGTTGATATGAGAAACTTCAGTGATGAGGATAGATATTTCTCCTTGGAGAGAAGATGGCTGAGAGGAGATCTGATAGAGGTTTGCAAAATCATGAGCAGGGGCTGGATAGGGTATAAAGGGAGAAACTGTTTCAGCTCATAAAAGAAAATAGAACAAGAGGGGGTCAGATTCAAATTGATATACAAATAAAGCAAGAGTGATGAGAGGTGAAACTCTTCCACCGTGAGTAGTTAGGGTATGGAATGCATTGTCTGGAAATGTGGAGGCAAAGTCAATTGAGACATTCAAGGGGGCATTGGGAGGTTACTTTAACTGAAATGTTGTGCAGGGATCTGAGGAAAAGACTGGCAGGAGACTGGCACTAGGTAATAGAACTGGCGCAAGCACGATGGGCCAAATGGCCTCTTTCTGTGCCATAACAATTCTGTAATTCTTGTGAAGTCTTGCTTCTACTGTACAGGGCATTAATGAGACCATGTACAGAGCTGATCTCCTTCCTCAAGGGGAAATATATACTGAAAGTGGGTCAAAGAACTGGGCTCATTCCTGGGAAGAGGCTTATGAGGAAAGGTTGAGCAGAATGCGTCTGTATCCACTGGAGTTTAGAGGAATGAGACACGGTCTTATTAAAACAACTAGGTGATGGGGAGCTGGCAGGAAAATGGAGTTAAGGACACAATCAGATCCACCATGGACTTACTGAATGTAGAATAGCCTGAAGGCACCTACAGGTTTACTCCTATTTGTTATGAGCTTTCCTTTACACAGATACAACATGTAATCAGTAAGGCTAATGAAATGTTGGCCCTTATTTCAAAAGGGGTGCCAAGTAACAGTTGAGAAGTCTTATGACAACTGTACAAAGTGCTGGTGAGACCATATCTGGTGTACAGTGAGCAGTTCTGGTCCCCTTATTTGAGAAAATATATTATTTCTTTGGAGACAGTTCAGAGAAGGTTGACTAGGATGATCCCAGGTATGGAGGTATTGTCATAGGGTAACTCAGCTAAGGCTAAACAGGTTGGGATTCTACTGACTGGGGTTTAGAAGAATGAGAGGTGATCTCATTGAAACATATGTGATCCTTAAGGGGCTTGACAGGGTAAATACTGAGAGGATGTTTTCTGTCATGGGAGAGTCTACAGCCAGACCATATAGTCTCAAAATAAAGGGGAGTCAATTTAAGACTGAGATGAGGAGGGATTTCTTCTCTCAGAGTCATACAGTATGGAAACAGGACATTTGGTCCAACAAGTCCATGCTGAACAGAATCCCAAACTAAACTAGTCCCACCTGCCTGCTCCTGGCCCATATACCTCCAAATCTTTCCTATTCATGTACTTATCCAAATGTCTATTAAACGTTGTAATTATGCCCACATCCACCACTTCCTCGGGAAGTTCATTCCCACACGAACCACCTTCTGTGTAAAATTTTGCCCCTCATGTTTTTTTTTTAAACTCTCTCCTCTCACCTTAAAAATGTCTCCCCTAGTCTTGAAATCCCCAATCCTAGGGAAAAAACAACCACCATTATCTCTACGTAGGGTTAAAGAGTTTTTGGAACTTTTTGCCGCAGAGAGCGGTGAGGGCAGAGCTCTTCTGAATATTTAAGGCTGAGATAGATTCTTGATCAGTCGGGGAAATCAAGGGCTACAGAGAAAGGGCAGGAAAGTGAACATGAGGAATGTTAGATTAGCCATGGTTGACTGAATGATAGGGCAGACTTGGGGGGGATGAATGGCCTACTCCTGTTCCTATTTCGTGTGCTCCTATGGTCTACAGCAGTTATGTCATTGAGCTTTTATCCCGTGTGTTGAGTTCAGCATGACAGACCGTCATTGAGCATCTTGTTCTGACCTACAGTATGTGATATATCGAATATGTCGAAACATAGTGACTGGGCCCTCGGGATTGATTTCAGTATGTGCTTTCTGAAAACTGCATTGATCCCGAGGGCCCAACACACTGTCGCTTTGTTTCAAAGTGCTGGATACGCCACATAACCTCATAATTTTTTTGAATATGAAAGGTGGAAGAATAAACACTCTGACAGAGCATGGCTTAGATTAGAAACTGCCAGCCAGGTTTCCTGAATGGTAAACAGATGACTGAACTGTGGCAAGTGCAAACTGCATTTCGAGTAAATTCAGAATTTACTATTCCTTTCCCAGAAAACAGCAAAAAAAAACTACAGAGTGCTTTGCCTGTGTTAACTCTCACCATAACCTGTCCCAAATGGTCTAAACTAAACATACATGGTGACTCACTACTGGATAATTCACAAAGGGTCTGCCATATGTCCATCATCGACCTCAGGTATGTCATTCAAATCCTTTCACCTTAAACTGCAGCGGACAAAATTCAAAGCAGTTCCTCTTGAATCCAGCAGTACTGACAGACAATTATGGATTTGAATTTAATGGCTTGACCCTGGACTCCACACACTTGCTGGGGGAGAAACGATCTTAGCCAGTTTTGTCCGAAACCACCCGGAAGTGCCAAGCTTAGAGAAGGGTAGGGCACTTCACTAACTGGGACAGTGATGTACACAAACCCTACCCACATCTCGCTAACACTGGGATTGAGCTCTGGGTGGGAAGGGTACATGATCAACTCACCTAAAGGCAAAATACTGCAGATGCTGGAAATCTGTAACAAACATGGAGAATACTAGAGAAACTCAGCAGGTATGTCTGTGGAGAGAGAGAGAGAAAAACAGATGTAATATTTGGAGTCCAGTATGACACTGTTTCTGAAGAAGAACCACACCAGATTGGGAATATTAACTCTGTTTCTCTTCCACAGGTGCTGCCATACCTGCTGAGTTTCTCCAGCATTCTCTGTGTTTGTTACAGATTTCCAGGCCTACTGATACAGTAAGGAACACTGAATGGCCTTGTCTTGCCACTTCTGGGGTATTTAATCTGCAAGTGGGTCTGCTACCATGAGGCAAGTCCAACTGGTCAGCCTAGATGAGTAGTTTGCTTTTGTTTTTAATTTTATTTATTCATCTGTGGGACATGGGCGTCACTGGCTGGGGCCAGAATTTCTTGCCCGTCCGTTCTTGCCTTCTTGAGCCGCTGCAGTCCACCTGCTGTGGGTTGATCCTCAATACCGTGAGGGAAAGAATTCCAGGATTTTGACCCAGCGACAGTGAAGGAACGGCGATATATTTCCAAGTCAGGATGGTGAGTGGCTCGGAGGGGAACTTGAAGGTGGTGGTGTTCCCATGAATCTGTTGTCCTTGCCCTTCTGGATGGAAGTATTCATGAGTTTGGAAGGTGCTGTCTGAGGATTTTAGATGAATTTCTGCCTTGAGGAAGTGGAGGAAGGGTACTTCGATCAAAGGCTTGCAGTGCTTGATCAAGGGACTGGACATAGCACAGAGGGAGGCTGCTGCTTTGCTTCTGTCCAAAGATGTGCAGGCTAGGTGGATTGGCCATGCTAAATTGCCCATAGTGTTCAGGGATGTGTAGATTGGGTGGGTTATAGGGGGATGGGTCTGGGTCTGGGTGGGACGCTCTGAGGGTCAGTGTGGACTTGTTGGGCCAAAGGGCCTGTTTCCACACTGCAAGGATTCTATGATCTATAATCCCTCTAACCCCTCCAACCCGAGAAACCTCTGTCCTCATGAACCACTTATCCTGGGTCACCCATGATGCTTGGACCTAGGGGTACTGTACCTTTGGATTGCCCAGCAATTCTCCTCAGCTGGACTACTGGCTCGATGCCCCAATCAAATGGCATGTCCCACCAACAGCCTTGCCATTACCTGATTGGCATTTGGTTGAACAGGCACCTGGAAGGGGTAATACAGTTCTCAGTCACCGGGTGTCCAAAGCCCCTGATGCCTCAACAAATTCTGACCCATGTCCTACCATGAATCCAATTCATAAGCGAAAACATTTTGTATACAGAAGGCTGCGTACGTAGATGGAAAGTTATAATGTATACATTTTTGTGACTGTGATGTTTATAGCAAAGAACAATAACACTTGGGATATGATGAGTCTTCACACCCTGAGTAGCAAACTGACAGAGCAGATTACCTGCCCCTCCTCAAATCTGCACAATTTCCTTTCCATTTAATTTCAATGGAATGGAAATGAGGAACACGCAAGTGAAGTGCTCTGCCAGATTACCGTTATAAAGATGAAAACCTATGCAAATGTGTATAAATATTCTGATGCCATTTGTGAAGGAAGAACATTAATTTTAACCATGTGCATAACAGCCCCCAAGAAAAGCAACGATATAATACACCAAGAGCAAAAATGCTTTGTTTTTGTCGCAGTGCCAAAAGCTGTAGAATCTGTCCATACTTAAGACATGGCAGAATTCCTAAACTCCTTTACATCAAAATCCCAACATAAATGCAGTATAAAGTAAATGCACTATCACGTAAAATCAGGCAGGAAATTGCTTTTGGGGGAGTGGAAGTGGAATTTCATTTGCTTGCCTCTCTGAAAGAGGCAACTTCATCGATACAAATGTACGTTTTACTACTCATGCTCAGAATACGAGCCACACTGGCAAAGCCAACGGGTATTTTCCATTTGTAATGGCCTGGCCAAAGGTGATGTTAGGCCATTAGCTGGTGCGGCTGAAGTTTGAGTACAGTCAACAGCTGAATGCTTCTCCTGAATGACTTTCTGGGACACATTTCTTATTTATTTGTGATAACAAGGTGTAGATTTTTTCTGAAGAAGGGTCTAGGCCCGAAACATCAGCTTTCCCGCTCCTCTGATGCTGCTCGGCCTGCTGTGTTCATCCAGCGCTACACCTTGTTATCTCAGATTCTCCAGCATCTGCAGTTCCTACTATCTCTTATTTATCTGTGCATGAATTGCAAACAATACTAGCTCAGCCAGCATTCGTTGTCCAGAGCGCAGCTAATTGTCAACCACGTTGCTGTGGGTCAGGAGTTACATGTACGCCAGACCACGTAAGAACAGAAGATTTGCTTCCGCAAAGGACATTAGTCAACCAGATGGGTTTTTATTAACAATCAGCAATGTCACTATTAGGCTAGCTTTTTATTCAAGATTTTTTCAAACTCAAATTTCATTATCTGCCATGCTGGAAGTACACAAGAACACAGGAACAGGAGTAGTCCATTCAGCCCCTTGAATGGTTCCATGAGATCATGGCTGATCTATGGCCTACTCCATTTCCCCTAATGCCTTTACTTAACAAAAAATTGTCTATCTCAGATTTAAAGTTAACAACTGATCCATCAAGCATTCCAATTTAAGGATGAGCGTTCCAAACCTCTTTGTGTGTAGAAGTCCTTCCTAACACCTCTCTTAAATGGTCTGGCCCTAATTCTCAGACTATGCTTCTAGTTATAGAATCCTCAACGAGTGGAAATAGTTTATCTTTATTTATCTTGCCTTTTCCTGTTAGTATCTTGAAAACTTTGATCAGATCGTCCCTTAACATTCTGAATTCCAAAGAAAACAGGACTGATTCGTATAATCTCTCCCCATAAGTTAATTCCTGAAGTCCGAGTATCATTCTTGTAAATGATACGTGTTACTCCCTCCAAGGTCAATATCTCCTTCGAAAGGTGTGCTGCCCAGATCTGCTCACTGTTCTCCTAGTGGATTCTAACCAACTGCAGAATAACTTCTGCGTCCTTGTACTCCAGTCCTCTAGATGTAAAGGTCAGCATTCCATTAGCTTTCTTGTCTATTTTCTGCACTTCTTAGTGACATTTTAAAGATCTGTGTACCTGAACACCCAAGTCTCTTTGAACATCCACTCTCTTTAACTTCATTCCATGTAGAAAGTACCCTGATCTATCCTTTTTTTGGTCCAAAATGGATAACCTCATGCTTACACTGCACACCATCTGCCACAGTCTTGCCCATTCACTTAGTCTTTCAACATCCCTCTGTAACTACATGCTGCCATCTACACTGTCTACAATGCCACCTAACTGTGTTGGATTTATGACTTTCTATGGCATCATCCAAGTCATTATCTACCAGTTTTTTTTAATGGATTTTATTTTTAAACTGGATTCACGTGTTAATCGTGGGATTTGAACTTGCATCCCTTGGATGAATAATTTGGGACTCTGTATTATGTTGCCGTAATCATGCTATCTTCCATTCACACTATTTTTCCAGAATTTAGGTTTGGTTTTTGGGATACCTGAATAATCCCTAAACAATGGATTGCCTTTCTCCAGTCCTGCTACATGAGCTGAGTTTCCTTGTATTCATTCATGGGATACGAGTGTTGCTGACAAGGTCAGCATTTACTGCCTATCCCTCTTGGGAACATGGGGATGAGCCTGCCTTGCAATCCATTGGGTGTAGGAGCACCCAGAGTGCTGTTAGGAAGAAAATTCCAGGATTTTGATGCAGCAAAATTGAAGAAATGATGAAATGGTTCCAGATCAAGATGCTGAGGAGAACTTACAGCTGATGGTGTGCCTGTGCACCTGCTGCTATTGTCCTGCGACATTGTACAACCAGTGGTTTGTAAGGCATCACTGAAGGTGCCTCTTGTAGCTGGTACAAACTGCTACCACAGTATGCCAATGGTGAAGGGATTGTATGTCGAAGGTGGTGGAATGAGGTGTCAATCATGTGGGCTGCTTTGTCCTGGATGGTGTTAAGGCCCTGCATTCATCCAGGCAATTGGAGAGTATTCCATCACACCCCTGTGTTGTGATTCAAAGATTGCAGACAAGCTTTGGGAAGTCAGTAGATGAGTTTTTTTGCTGCAGCCTCTGACGTGCTGTTGACGTACTATATTTATATTTCAGTTCATTTCTGGTCAATCAAATGCCCCAAGATGTTAATGGCAGGGTATTGAGCAATAGTAATACCTTTGAAAGCTAAGTGAAGATACCCTTTTGCTGGAAATGGTCATTGTCTGGTGCTTATGAATTGCATATGCTACTCGAGTCTCACATCTCACTATTGCCTTAGGGACCCTTTCCATCTGAAGTGTCAGTGTAAGCCATAATAATGCATATTAAACCTGGCACCGTCTTTGCATTTCATAAAATATTTATACATGCCCTTTCTTTTAAAGCTATTCAGACACAGCTCTTATCAAAACAGTTACATGTTCAATGAGTCTGCTGTTACCATTGATATCAACTCCAGCTGGGCAGCTCATTAAGAGCAATAATTTCAGGCATTCTATAAACAAGAACTTCTGCCTCAGAAGACGACATAAACAATGAGAGAAACATTTGACAGGTTTATAGTCTCACAGCATGTGGCAAAATTGCTGTGTCATAATCACTTCTCCACCTTCATTGTTCTTGACTGACTGTGGAGTTGTGCCAGTCCTTTGACTCCTCAAAGGCCTAGACTCAGATGATGCCTGCATGGTGTATAGCTGGGTTTTTTAAATTCATTTTGTGGGAAGTGGGTGTCACTGGCTGGGCCCAGCATTTATTACCCGTCCCTAGTTGAGAAGGTGGTGGGGAGCTGCCTTTTTGAACCACTGCAGTCCACCTGCTATATGTTTCATCAACAATTCCATTAGGGAGGGAATTCCAGGATTTTCACTCAGTGACAGTGAAGGAACGGCAATATATTTCCAAGTCAGAATAGTGAGTGGCCTGGAGGTGATCTTGCAAGTGCTGGCATTCCCGTGTATCTGCTGCCTTTGCCCTTGTAGATGGAAGTGGTCGTGGGTTTGGAAGGTGCTGTCTGAGGATCTTTAGTGAATTTCTGCAGTACGTCTTGTAGATAGTACACACTGCTGCTACTGAGCACTGGGGGCGTGGGGAGTGATGCTTGTGGATGTGGTGCCAATCAAGCGGGCTGCTTTGTCCTGGATGGTGTCAAGCTTCTTGAGTGTTGTTGGGACTGCACTCATGCAGGTACATGGGGAATATTCCATCACACTCCTGACCTGTGCTTTGTTATCCAAAGTGTTTGTCGTCAACGTCATTGTCACCATATTTCACACAGCCCCAAGGACCATTCACAACAGGATTTTCCTTTTAAGCCAGGCCACTTGGTACTTATACGAACATAAAAAGAAGGAATAAAAGTTGACCATTTGGCACTTGACCCTAATCCATCATTCAATTCATTTGTCCCTCCTCAATTCTTCCCAACTCAGCTCTTAACTCTCTGACTCTCCAAACATCCACCAGTGTCTGCCTTGACTCAGTACTCTACATTCCCAGAAACATAGAATTTCAAAGGTTCACAGCTTTTCGAGAGACTAAATGTCTTCTCAGACTGGTCCAAAATGGCCAATCCATTATTCTGGGACTATGACCCACGTCTCTGAGGTTGGCTGGCCGGGGGAAGCATTTTCTCAGTATCCACTCTGTCAAGCTTCTTAAGAGCTCCCCGTCAGAGGACCCATCCACGTTCAGGAACACATCTTGGCAGACTCCAAACAGTGGGCTGCTGCCGTTGTTTGAACAGCCCCCTGTCCAGGCCATGCCACACGATGGCAGGTCCCTGGTGCCTTAAGCTGGAGGGAAACAACAAGGTGGTGTTGGGCAAGATCATTCCTACAGGAATGCTGCAGCAGATCATCCTGATGCCACTGTGAAAATTAACTTATCCTCTTCTCTTTGAACTGCCAACTGATAAAGGGCAGAATGTGGACAAGAACTTAGGCTAAAAGATGGTGATGGGAAAAGTACTAAACACATCATACAATCCTACGTAGCGTTGTAAATTAGCTTAACAGCCTGACTCAATGGAGCACAGTGTTGGAGTCCCATCACCAGAGGGAGCAAGGTAAGGGGTCACTGTCTGTTGTTTCTTTGATGCTGCCACTCCTTTTCCACCAGAGAAAGTCCATGAATTCAGCCTTTGATGTTTAAATCCTAATTTCTGTACAACTCTGAAGGTTGAGACATGTTGCAGGAAAGATTTGTGAGAATGGCTCCAGGGTGGAGGGATCTTCGTCCTCTGGATAATTTGGAGAGGCCCACATTGATCTCCTTAGGGTAGGTTTGAGAAGTGATTTGCATTCAAAATCATGAGAGCTTGAAATAGAATCAATAGAGAGACACTGTTCCTAAAGTGTCAGGGCTCCAGGGCCCTGGAACAACCATGTGATGATGTCACAGAGCTGCACCTCACTGTGCATAAATAGCACAGTGTGGGCGGAGTTTCAGCACCCTAGAAGGAACACTCTGGAAGACACACTAGAGTGAGATACTTTGGAAAGAGCATGGAGAGCGTATGGATATGAACACACAAAGGACGTAGAGTGATTCTCACCTGATGTAAAATCAGACCCTGGTGTATCAATGTGTTTAATAGTACTTAGCACAGAAATGTAATAAGTCATGCTACCTCAAAGTCTAAACCTTGATGACAGTTTTAGACTTCATTTTCTCCTCAATCAGTCTGTCTTGAATCCAAAATCTTGTGCACATCAAGCCAGATAATAAAAGATCCCATTGACGGAAGAGTCAAGAAAATGATGATACATGATTTAAAATGACTGGCAAAAGAGAAGGAAAGATTACAGCTGTGAATTGCAAAAGGGATAAGGACCTCAAAAAATAATCGCAGTGCCATTGGGCAGCAGGACAGATTGAATAGCTCTTCCAAAGATCCAGCAGGGGCTTAATGAACCTAATGGCCTTGTTGTGTGCTGCAGTACTCGATGATTCTCTGATCTCGAGGCACCAATGCCAGCAGATTTTGACTTTATTTTCCCATAATGCAACAAGGATTAGAAATACATTCTTTCCAAACATCCATGCTGCCAAATTCAAACAGGGCAAATCAACCAATAGGAAATATAAGGGCAAACAGGACTGAGCTGTCTGGCTTTTAAAGACCAAATACCCAGAGCTCAAGGATTTTATGTGGCCCGCAGTTTATTTAGTTTGAACATCACAGTATTTTAAAATCAGTATTGTCCTGGCACTTCCAAAAGTTAAGGATTAAACTTCTGCAAATAACCCAGGACTTTTTTCACCGACAAGTGTGCTTTGTCATTTTCTTTGACCTCTCTCATGAAAATATGATGGAGATGGAGATGGAAGGGCCATTCCACCAACAGTCACACTGTTCCCTTTGCAATTGGTATGGGAAAGCTGAGTGGTCAAAGTATGGAGTGTGCGGTTGGAGGTTGTGTGATGAAACCTCCTGGAACACACTCCACTTGAGAGTTACAGTGATGTATGACAATGCAACTCGTTAGTGCAATCTTGGCAAAAGCAGTCAGTAGATCGGGGTGGATATAGAGAACAGACAGGGAAGTGAGCAATAACCAACGATCGTGTTATATTGGAGCAGGCAGATTAGATTTCCCATTGCTTCAATGCAAATCCAAAGTTGTGATATTTGGCTGCAATACTCCTCTCTTAGCATTCTGCAAATAAATCCTTCAAACTGCAGCTTCTCTAGACTGAGCATGCAAATTTTCATGAATGATCTCAATTTAACCTGAGTTTTCTCTCAGATGCTAATCAGCTAAAGGTCCCAAAATTTTCCAAATAAATATATGATTTATATCTATATACATCTTTGTACAATCTAGATGATTGTATGGACTATTTGTCATTAAGATATCAGTGCTCCTAATGTGAACCTTTAAATACATAATGAATAATAAACTGTAAGTAATAATTAATAATTTATTGCTGGCTATTATAAACATGCATTAAAACAACGGTCAAAGTAAAGTACCATCTTCTTGTGGTCTAGCTGTGTGTTAAAGGTTGCACAACCCTATTCAAAGCAGGGCATGGAGTTATTCCAGTCTCCCAGTCAAATTTCTTTTCTCATACAGCATCATAAATGGAACAGATTAACTGATCCTTCATCACATTGCTGTTTGTGGGACATCATCCATACAAATTGGGTTCTTGCATCTGCCCACATGACATCAATCATTGCAATTTACAAACAATCCATTGTGAAATAATCTGAGACATTTTAAAATGATAAGGCACTACACAAGCATATTTACATTTTTGTGTTCAACTAGTAATGCATTTAGTCTAAAGGACCCGGTCAGTGTATGTCATGGATATTAGTCTGTACAACCTCAAATTTTAAATTTAATGTTGATCTTGTTCTGTGTGTCCCTCCTCTGCAGCCGTAACATTGTATTCCTCACTCTGTATGGTTAGCCTAATGCGCTTTGTATGGTGCGATCTGCCTCTACTGCATGCAAAATAGAACTTTTCACTGTACCTAGGTATATGTGACAATAATAAATCAAATCAAATCAAAATCAAATTAACAACAGTACAAAAAGAAAGATTTGCAGCTATATGTCTTCCTTCCAAGACAACTGGACACGCCAAAGCACTTTTGAAGTGCAATCATTGTGCCAATCTATTTGTGCAAAGCTCCCACAAAAAATAATGTGAAAGTGACCAATTAATCTGTTTTCTAATGGTGTATAGTAAAGGATAAATATTGGCTAGGACACCAAGGATAATTCCCTTGCCGGGGCACCTTTACATCCACCAGAGTGGGCAGATGGAGTCCTGGCCTAACATTTCATGCAAAAGACATATACCACTGATAGTTCTGCTCCGGAGTATCAGTCTTGACTCTTCTGCACGCAAATCCTAGAGTTGGACTTGTAACTAGAAGCTGGTGATTCAGAGATAACACTATTATGGAGCAAAACCATGGCTAACATATAAAATCAATTTGGGAATACGGGTTCTCATGAGTGAGAGTTTAATTTAAAAGGAAATATTATGCTAGAACAATCAAAAAAGTTATTAATATAATCATTCATGAGGACAAGAGTAAGTGAAAAAATGTTGCCGGGAATGGAGGGTTTGAGTTATAAGGAGAGGGTGGAAAGGCTTGGACTTTTTTCACTGTCAGTTGAGAGATGACTTTATAGAGGTTTATAAAATCATGAGGGGCACAACTAAGGTGAATGGCAGGTGTCTTTTCCCTAGGGTATGGGCTTTCAAGACTAGAGGGCATTTTTAGGACAAGAGGAGACAGGAGAAGACATAAGGGGCTTTTTTTTTTACAGAGTGTGGCTCATGTGTGGAATGAACTTCCAGAGGAAATGGTGGATTCGGGTACAGTTACAATGTTTAAAAGACATTTAGATAAGAAATGTTTGGAGGTATATAGGCCAAATGCAGATAGATGACATTAATTTAGTTTGAGATTATGGTCAACATGGACTGGTGGACCAAAGGGTCTGTTTCTATGCTATGACTCGATATACAAGGCACTGACACAGTCGGAACATTCTATGTATTTTTGTTTTTGATGGCCTGTTTTGGAAGCAGATTAAAGCACTAAAAATGTCTAAAGCTGTACTTCACAAGTGTAATGCAAAGTATGGGAAAGAGAGAGAAAGAGAGATTGCATTTATATATTGTCTTTCATGATTGAAGGAGATCCCAATATGCTCAGAACCAACTGAGTGTTTTTGTTTGAAGTGCAATCACTGTTGTAAAGTAAGGAAAATGCTGCAGCCATAACAATGTCTCACAGGCAATAATGCGATGAATGACCTGAGAATTTGTTCCTCAGTGATATTGGCTAAGGGACGAGCGTGGGCCAGGAGCAGCAGCAGAAATTCTTTGCTCCTCTTCAATTCTTCATGTCCAGCTGAAAGAAGGAGGGCCTCGGTTTAGTTGAGCCTCCAATAGAACAGTCAAGTTTAACAGGAATCTCTCGCATTCTTATTCAAGTGCTCAGGCCATGAGAGTTGGGTGTTAACAGGCAAGGTCCTACCTCTGCAGAAAGGTTGGCACCAATTCAAGTGAATGAAGTCAAATTTTAGAATTAGAATTAGAATTAGGTTTATTGTCACATCTACTCAAGTACAAAGTACAGGACACAGTGAAATGTGTACAATGTCACCGTACACAGCGCCGTCTTAGGTACCAAGTACCAAGGTACTAAAATAGATTAGGTACAAAAATAGAGAAATAAAGAGAAAGCTAAAACTTCTGCATTATTTTCTATCAATTAGGAAGATAAAGGAAGTAAGTTAAAAGATAAACATTACAGTCCTTCTATAGCCTGCAGTCTCTCCATGTAGTGGGCTTTCCATATGTGGCCTCGCTCTCACCCCAACTGATGGGCTTGAGATCTGTGACAGGCCGACTGCACTGGGCCCCAGCCCACTGATCAACTCCTCCAGCTCCCAGCCCACTGACCAACTCCTCCAGGCTCCAGCCCACTGACTAACACCTCCAGGCCCCAGCCCGCTGACCAACAC
>NC_063351.1:46166450-46168845 GCF_021869965.1 Rhincodon typus | reverse complement strand
ACACCTCCAGGCCCCAGCCCACTGACTAACACCTCCAGGCCCCAGCCTACTGACCAACGCCTCCAGGCCCCAGCCTACTGTCTGACACCTCCAGGCCCCAGCCCATTGACCGATACCTCCAGGCCCCAGCCCACTGACTGATACCTCCAGGCCCCAGCCTACTGACCAACACCTCCAGGCCCCAGCCCACTGACCAACTCCTCCAGGCCCCAGCCTACTGACCGACACCTCCAGGCCACAGCCCACTGATCAACACCTCCAGGCCCCAGCCCACCTGCTGCTCCAATCCAGTCCTACGACTACTGGCTACCCACCTCGGCTCAGGCCAACCAACCTGGAGCAGGTAGTTACTGGGAAATTTGGAGTTTTTTTTCAGTTATGAAGGGTTTTAATAGAGTTTCTGGTTGGAGAGGTAGCAGACAGACTACGGCAAATCTTGTTGCCAGGTAATAATACTAAGGAGCATGTTATGCCTTACTTAGCAGACTTCATGATAAACATCGGTACATTATACACTGGAGAACTAAAAGTCTATCTTGGATTTGATATTAAATATCATTTGATTTTATGTTTCATTACCTCTTTGGTTATGTTAAAGCTACAAAATAAATTAACATAATAGTTTTAATTGTCAAGAATACTATTCGGGAAGAACTTGCACCAAGTTCAACATGAGCTGATCAATTTTCAGTGTGCTAATAGCTAAATTAACAATTTGTTTAAGTAATTGGTTCAGCTTGTTTTGTCGTTCATCGCTTACTAGAAGCTATATCGATTCACCCTTATTCTTCAAACAAAAGAAATATGTTCAAACCTTGTACCTTTTTGGATTACCCAGAAATTTGGGAAGTTTGTTTCTATTCACCCTATAAAATCCTTTTATCATACTAAACACCTCATTTAGATAAACTCTTAATTTTCTCTATTTGAGAGAATACAAACTGGTCTATGCAATCCACTCATAATTTTTAAACCAGGTATCATTCTGGTGAATCTGCGCTACACCCCCTCCACAACGTTCCTGAGGTCTGGTGCCCAAAGTTGACCACAATGTTCCAGATGTGGTCTATGCAATTCTTTATATACTGTGGTACTTCACTGTATTCCAAGCCCCTTCAGATGATGGCCAACATTTCATTCACCTTTTTAATTATTTTATCTAGTTTCCTCAGGGTAGCAGGGCCCAAAACTAGAGGGTATAGGTTTAAGGTGAGAGGGGAAAGGGGAAAGGTTTAAAAAGGACTTAAGGGGCAACTGTTTTACGCAGAGGGTGGTGCATGCATGGAATGAGCTACCACAGGGAGTGGTGGAGGCTGGTACAATTACAACATTTAAAAGGCATCTGGATGGGTATATGAATAGAAAGGGTTTAGAGGAATATGGGCCAAATGCTGACAAAAGGGACTAGATTAATTTGGGATATCTGGTCAGCATGGATGAGTTGGACCGAAGGGTCTGTTTCCATGCTGTGCAACCCTATGGCTCTATGACCAGAAGACTCGATTGTAAGTATTTTTATACATGAGTAGCTAAGTCTCTTTGCTCCTCCAGTTCCTAGCCTCCCACTCTTTAGAAAATATGAAGATCTATCTTCGTCAGATTCAAATAGCACCCCTTCTCCACATGTTGAACTTCACCTGCCACCATTTTTCCCAATCACTTAGTTAATTAACCGCCCTCTGCAACTTTCTGCTCTATCTGCGCTACCTACTCTGGTGTACATCTGCCTGGATGAAAAAGTACCCCTTGTCTGTTTGTTGTAAGGATCCCACACGAAACAACTCCGCTTAGTCAGCTCCTGCTCATCAATGCGACAGCAATATTGTTAGCTTTATTTGAAGCTTTAACCTCAAAAAGTGTTTCACAGATTATGAAACAAAATATGGCAAGCCTCCTAAAGAAATATTAAGTCAGATGTCCAAAAGCCAGAGTTTTTTAAGGACTCTATTAATAAAATACAATATTGGAAACATGAAAAGTGAGTATTGCAGAGTCAAAATCTGGGGCAGTTTAGGAAGTTTAGCAATTTAGTACCAATCTTGTATCAATTGAGCAATCTAAGTCAGAGAACAGGCAGCTGTCTAACAAGCAGGAACAAGTTTGTTTAAAGTGATGCATCGGTACAACGGTAATGCCACTTGATTAGTAATCCCATCTTCAATGTTTGGGTTTGAATCCCAACATGGCAAATGGTGAAATTCAGATTCATGAATAAGGGATGTTGTGGAACAGTGTCCTTACCCCCGGGTTCAAGGCCTGTCAGCCTGCAGTGAGAGGCAGTCCAAGCCCAGGCCTGCCTGGGAGGTGAGTCACGGAGGTAGATCACAGGCCGGAGCCTGGAGCAGATAGCAGTCTGAGCCCTGGGAGGCGAGTCGCGGAGGTAGGTCACAGGCCG
>NC_063351.1:46164871-46166440 GCF_021869965.1 Rhincodon typus | reverse complement strand
CGGAGCCTGGAGCGGGAGGCAGTCTGAGCCCTGGGAGGCGAGTCGCGAGCTGGAGGCCCGCACATGGCGGCTGCGAGGCCTTGTGTTCTGAAGCCTGACAGGCACAGACTCAGTGAAAAAGACTACAATTTGAATACTTTTTATTCTTATTCTGGACTTTGAGTAATGCGAGCACTTCTTAAGACTTTGTATTCCAATGTTAGACTTTTTTTTTTAACTCTTTCAACTCTGTAACAAGCACTTAAAGTATCTGTACCTAGGTACATTGTACCTAAGATGGAGCCAAAGTGGTGACATTACAAACTTTTCACTGCACTCTTTTGGGTGCACATGATCATAAAGGCTGTTCAATTCTATTCCTGAGATAACGCCTCTGAACAGGTTGACTGGGGAAAAGAAATAAGGAGCTAACCATCTTGTCCTGATAGGTCAGGACAGGGTGTTACAGCTGCCCTGTGAATAGAATATGGGAAAGGAGCAGTGTACCATTCACAGGGAAAACCTCCCTTAACTCCAGGAATTCCCCAAGGAATCAACATGGAAAGACAAGAATGCCTGTTTATGACGATGGTCACATAAGCTCCTATCACTGTCACTTGTGGGTTATCTGATAGGCCTCACCAGTGGAGTTTCATGTTCAATCATTTGATAATAACATGGCTCGACTGATCTCGTGATTCATTGGTAAATGTAATCTTTCCCTTCTGCAGGATAACAATTACATTGTTTGATTACAGCATTCTGATTCATTACTCTGTTGGAAGAAAATGATGGCACATAAAAGCTTTATGCTTTTGGACATATGTTTCTGATTCTCTTAACCCTTTGCCCTCGTCAATACTTCACTTTAAAGAAAAACTTCCGCTTGAATAACTGCTTTTAGAGGATAAAGAAATTCCCGAAATGGATGATTGCAAATTAATTGTGGATGTGGGTTCAAAGAGTGGTTGTTACAATTTATAACACGCATGTGGACCCAGAAACCATGCAAACGAAAATTCCTTCTCATAACGCTCGTACGATCTTGCAGATGTGGATTCAGAATCATGTTCCCACAGCGGCCACATGATTAGGCAGGAAACCGCGCGATAACAGGCAACAGCACAGAGACCCCTGACACACTCATCAAACACCACACTCACTGCCCAACGCCCTGACACACTCATCAAACCACACACTCGATGCGCACCACCCTGACACACGCATCAAACCACACACTCACTGCCCAGCGCACTGAAACACTCATCAAACTACACTCACTGCCCAACACCCTGACACACTCACAAAACGACACTCACTGCCCAGCTCCCTGACACACTTACCAAACTACACTCACTGCCCAGCTCCCTGACACACTCAACAACTACACTCACTGCCCAGCTCCCTGACACACTCATCAAACTACACTCACTGCCCGGCTCACTGACACACTCACCAAACTACACTCACTGCCCAGCTCCCTGACACACTCACCAAACTACACTCACTGCCCAGCTCCATGACACACTCACCAAACTACACTCACTGCCCACCACCCTGACACACTCACCAAACTACACTCACTGTCCA
>NC_063351.1:46099547-46109871 GCF_021869965.1 Rhincodon typus | reverse complement strand
CTGCCCAGCTCCCTGACACACTCACCAAACTACACTCACTGCCCAGCTCCCTGACACACTCAGCAAACTACACTCGCTGCCCACCACCCTGACACACTCACCAAACTGCCCTCACTGCCCAGCTCCCTGACACGCTCACCAAACTACACTCACTTTTCAGCTCACTGACACACTCTCCACCCTATATATCCTGTCCAGCAAGTACACAGATGCCAGAATCTGCACCATACACAGCACTGGCACAATTCTTACACCGGTCAGGCACCGTCCTGAAACAATTTGCAGACTAGACAGGTAACACCATCACTGTCAGCCCAAACAGCATTCCAAACAGACAATCCAGAGGAATTCCAGATTCGACCGCCAGGCCAACATAAGATTCATTTTCAATTTGGGCAACATGTTCAGAAGTTTCCGACATTACCAACTGCAGTAACCAGATTATCCAGCTGATGTTCTTTCCAGCAAGGTAGACGATTGTTCAAGGAATAGCTCCTTCTGCTCCAGCAAAACACTGTACTCAGAGTTTGCATGTTTTAGAAAGCTGTACAGAGGACAGGACAGTGGAAAAGTCCATAGATGATGGAATCATGTTCTCACAATGGCAATGAAAATTAATTGAAAATTAATAACAAATCATTTTGCTTCATGACAAAATTGGACTTGTGTTTTAAACATTAGATGTTTGTTGTTCAGTTTCCAATTTAGAATTTCCTGGGCAGTGTATTGGAAAGTCTGACTTTTCCAACATCAAATGGTATGGAGTTAATAAAAAAAAGGTATAAATCTTAACTGCACCTTGCTATTCCTCATTACAGTCTTGATTGCTGTCATGACTGCCTACTCTCATTCATGAGATGTAGGGTTTGCACCATGTTCATGAGCTTCTGGAACAATGGAAAGGAAGTTCTGTGTTTATAATATAATTCTCAGGAACATTTCATGTACAAATGAGCCATTCTGAAGTGCTGCCATTATTGTCATGGCAACTGGTGATGAGGCAAATGGGCAGTCTATTTATTTTTGGTGGCTTGAAGTATTGGCCAGGGCTAAAAAAAAAATGCAGTGCAGGAGTGGGCTTCCCTCCGTGTCTTTGGAGGTGCAATACCTCTTCACCTTTTAAACTAATGCACTGCTTTCATTTTCTGCTGGTTGAGGTCAAATGATCTAAAACACTGAAGAAGAACAAGTCAAAACACAGGACAGGTCATAGCAAACAATTGACACCATTTCCAACAATGCAATACTTAGTACTGTTGTTTGTTTCAAATGTGCTCAAGCCCTCAAATGGACATGGAATTCAGAATCTTTTTTATAGGCAAAAGCCTAATAATGAGGGTGAGTGTATTGTACTGTTAAATTCATCTAATGCAGGCTGGTAGTATAGATCCTCTTAACAGCATAATCACGAAGAGCTAGTTTACGGGAACCTATCTGTCTATGATCTGAATCAAGAGAACAATATAAAAGGAGTCACGCCTCCCTGGGATATCACACTGAAAATCAAGCCTCACTGTTCTTTTCTCAAAGTATGCAAAATTCCCCAATTCACCTTTTGTTTTAGATTCAGGTTGACAGGAAGCACTGACCATGTTTCTGTGCTTGACAAGAATTGGTATTTATTATGAATAAATAGATTCTAGCTACAGATAAACAGTTGTGAATCATTGGCATATTACACTGACAGTTAAAATGCCAACCCCCTTTTAAAACTCTCCCTCCACACATACAAACACATAAAAATAACTGATGCAATGGATGGAGTGAAAAACTTGGAAGGCAGTTCAATGGTCCCTGTTGCCAGGGTTCACTGAGATGATCACTCTTGCTGGTCAGGACTTGCTGCTTCTCATTCTAACTTCTCCAGGTACTTGCACTTGTTTGCGGGAGGCACAGAGCAACTGATCCACAAATTGTAAAGTCTCTGATTGATTATTTAAAAGCTACAGCTTATGATGAGTGAAAATAAAATGGCTTTCTTCCAGCTTTCTACTGCAAAGAAAATGACACTAACCCCTCTCAGAGGCCTGAAGGCTCCTGGCTCCACTGTTCACACCCTTAAGCTGTTTAACTACCTGGGAGCCAATCACATAGTTGATGGCGATGAAGAAGGTCTTTGCTACCAGTTTGTTAACCAGCTACCATCCCACACACCAATCAGAAACGTGTTGCTGGCCAAACCTCTCTTTGTACACATCCCCTGGCTCTAGCCCATCGACAGTGATCTCCCCCTGCTCCTCCACCTACCCACTGTGTGAACAAGCAGCAATGTAAAGACCATTTAGAACGTGTGTTGGTAGCCTGCTATTAAAAAGTGCAGTGGCCCTTCCACAATTCTAGTTTTTTTTAAAACAGTCCTTTTCCCATTTTTTTAGTCCACAATCAAAAATACAGAAAAATTTAAAAAATACAGTCATTTCAATAGCTAGGTATCACAAATAACAGATGATATTAATGACCAATTAGTCTGATTTGGCGGCATTGGCTGAGGGAGGAAATTGGCCAAGACACAAGGAGAATTCCTTGTCCTTACTTATAAAAGGTTGTGTGGCCTTTACTAACCATTTGAGCTGACAGAACAGGTAGTGAGGGGCTTTTGTTTAAAATCTGATCCAAGAGGCAACAGCAATTCAACATCCCCTCAGTACTGGTGAGACACAGTAGACTTGTGTGATATGCTTAAATCCTGGAGTGCGGCTTTAATCCACATGAGTGCAACCAGTTGAGCTAAGCTAGCAGTTTCCTTCAGGCAATACCACAAAATGAAGACTTTATGGAGCAATATCAAGGAAGCACACATTTCAAGTCATCCATTCCTTAACAGATTGTCTCAATGCAGATTGAGTTATAAAGGAGCCAAAATTCTTTTCTTCTGCAATATAGCATGCTCACTTCATACTGGGTTGAACAGCTGTTCCTGGTAATCTTCCCATGTGCATGAAATATAGTAGTTTCAAGCCAAGATATAGCATACTGTTATGAAAGATAAAGCAGTAGGGGTTTGAACATTTTGGTATCTTTCCCACTAGATCTAAGACATAGTTCAATTCATGCAATGGTATACTTATTACATTGAGTTATGTATTACATGAGAGCTGGTTAGCTCAGTTGGCTGATGGCTAGCATGTGGTTCAGAGCTAAAACCAGCAGCACAGGTTCAACTTCTGTTCTGACTCGAGACATGACTGATTCCTACTCCTGAGACAATGAGAAACAACTACCAGCAAAATCTGTTAAGGAAAAGGCTCACATAGAGTATTGGTAAACAATAAACCAGGACCTGATTTCTGTATAAAGCACACATGACATGATATAATACTGTCAAAGAAACTACAGGACAGAATAACATCATTAGCCTCAAAAGATCCATGCAAAAGATCCATGTTTATCTCCAAATGAGCATCTTCCCATTCTTCATGATCGAACCAAATACATTGTTCTGTTCCTCTCACCCTCATATGCATATCTAGCTTCCCCTTAAAAGCTTTGACAATATTCACCTCATGTTGTTATTCCACATTCTAAGTGCCCTAGTAAAGCAAGTTCTCCTAAATTCCTTCATGGACTTATTAGCAACTGTTTTACCTATATGAATAGCCACTAGTGGAAACATTTCCTCTCTATCTACCTAATCAACCCATTTCAGAATTGTTAAGGTTCTATGAAGTCACTTTTTAATCATCTCTTTTCTAGAAAAATAATCGACAATCCATTTGATCTCTCCTAACACATTTCTCAATTTCACTATGTTTGAATATTGTCCCAACTTTATCAATGCCTCCATATTCTTTGTAATAGCTAATCAAAAACATGTGAGAGGCTAAATATGTAACTACAGGATCAAGATCATATCAAAGTGGGACAGGGGAGAGATGGTTGCTTACAGCACATGGCCTGATTATAACAGGCTGTAGAAATTGGCCACATGTTGTATTTGTAATCATATTTTCCCTTCATTATAATGACCTATCTTCATCACATCACTCTCCTTCAATTTTCCCTTGTTTAGAACCCTCCTCTGCAGGTGCTGATGCTTTGCCTCCTAAGTCAGTTTGGGTGACAAGTGAAATAGACAAAACGAAGCCTTGTCAATTATATCACAGTGTGATTAGCTGATGGAAAGCCTAGGTATGTGATTAGGACAAGAGTTTTCATAGCCACAGAGGACCTGATGTTCAACAGCATTATCCATTTCATTTTACCCACCACTGGGACTCTATCTCTAAAACGCACTCACAAAAATCCATTCTGAGGGTTGAATAAATAGCAATGGGTTGCCACTGTCTAGACGATGTGCTAAGAAGGCATTCCAGGAAAGGAAACAGGGTATAAGTTAGGGGTCTACAGCATTAAATTGGGGAGGGACAGATGGGAGATCTCCTCCGTGCAGACAGCTCTAGTTTCTAACATAGATTAGAATACCCTTGATATGTCATCTCTGAGTGCGCAGCTTTCGTACACACCAAAATTATTTAAAGATGTATTGTAAGTTTTCAACAGATATCTTCTAGAAACTGAAATTTAATCAATCTACACACAATCCATCCATTCAATGATCCTTATTTTTCCAATGAGAAAGATTAAGACAGTAATGAAAGTTTGATAGATTTTATCTTGCTTTTCCTTGCACAATCATATTAAGTCTGACCTGCAGCCCTTTCATGAGAGCTACTTGCTACCCTTCCACTTATTATCATAGTATTATAGTGCTGCAATGAAATTAACATCCCTTTGTCCTCCACCAGAGAAACACTCCACCTATCTGTTAGGCTGAGAAGACACAGATTCTGGTAGGAAGTGACCTGAAGCACTGAAATTCTTGACATTCTTGAGTTGAACGGATACCTATATTACTTATTGACAATATAATTTACGTGACAATAAAGCCTAAATGTAAAATTTAAAAATTATTGCTTCAGGTTGTATGCTCAGATAAATGCTGTTTTTGATAGGCTCACCAACAAATCATCACTTTGATAAATTAAACAATTCATAATTAATCAGTACCACCCACCAGGGGCAGTGTAACAACAACGAAAATATGGGGGGGGGCGGTGGATGCAGAAAGAGAGGGAGGGGACTGAATTAACATGGAGTCTGAGGGAAACACTCCAGCCCCCAACCGTACAAACCTTTCTCTAAATGCTTGGTACAAATTTTTATCCTGACAAAATCATAATCACAAATTCACAGTGTCCAGCTTAAAATTATTAGGAATATCACTCGTTAGTCAATGTAAACAGAATCTGTGACATTGATGCTTTCTTAAAAGAAAAATCTTAACTTAAAGAAATAAGCAGTAAGTACTTTAATCAATGGGACCCATGCTGTGTCTGTTGACAGACTCAATAATATTTGCGTGCTCCATAAAGCAGCATTGTGCGCTTGTCTTAATTACGAGTTGGCTTTACAGTCTGAGCCATCCTTTGATGATTTAAGTTTTCTTTGCTTGACTTCTTTCTGCTTATAAGTGACATTCATTGCAGCTTAGGGTTTCAAGAATGAAATGTTTTTCCTTGTATTTTAATGTAACATTCATATGTTAGTAATTAAAAACATAAATAACATTTGGGAGCAGCATACAAAGCAGTTGCATCCAAAAAGCCCATCCCTTTGTGATCTCAAACCCATGTCCTGCTCTATCCCTTCACCCTCACTTTCTCCAAAAAGCATTTAATTGGCTCTTGAATATTTTAACCTCTTTTTTCTAATCATCCTGTTCAGAGATGTTATTACATACCTCTCAAGCAGGTGGGACTTGAACCCAAGTCACTTAGTGTATGGGTAGGGATACTTTCACTGTGCCATAAGAGGGCCATTAATTAGGTTGGGAACCTATTAATAGTTTAGTAATCTCACCTGGAAACAAATCTATATTAAAACACTTTTATTTAATTGTTTAATTTATTGTTACCCTTAACATCCTCCTCAATTTTTTTTGCCACTCATTAGTTAAGGATATTTCATTGAGAATTAAACAACTTTCTTTACAAGCATCAGATTTCAGCATCAAGCAGATCCAGGTTGATGATGATACAGTGCGGAGCTGGAGGAACACACTTCTGAAGAAGGGTCCCGACCTGAAATGTCAACTTTCCTGCTTCTCTGATGCTGCCTGACCTGCTGTGTTCCTCCACCTCCACACTATGTTATCTCTGACTCCGACATCTGCAGTTCTTACCAACTCCAGGTTATTGATATCAGATTAGCTGTTTTTATTTTGAGTGGGACATGTGCTAGTGTAGTTGGTGCCCAGAAGCCAAATGTTGAACTTGCTAAGATGACAGGCCAATAGTACTAAGAATGGATCTTGATGCCTGTTGATCTTGGTGTTCCTGGCAGGTTTATATTTAGCTGTTGGAAGCCAAAATCTATATGAACAGGTAGCTTTATCACAAGTCCCATGCAATGTAAAAGTAACTCATTTTTATTTATCCATTTATGAAACATGGGTTTTGCTGGCAGGCCCAGCTTTTAGTGTCCAACTCATGGTGCCTTTGAGAAGCTGGGGCTGAACTGCCTACCTTAAACATTGCAGTCTATGATGTGTAAGTCCTCTGGTTACTGATGGAGTTCTAGTTCTTTTGACGCAGTGACGATACAGAATGCAGATACATAAATAGAGTCGTAGAGATGTGCAGCATGGAAACAGATCCCCTGGTCCAACTTGTCCATGCTGACTAGATATTCTACATTAATCTAGTCCCATTTGCCAGCATTTGGCCTATATCCCTCTAAACCCTTCCTATTCATATACCGATCCAGATGCCTTTTAAATGTTGTAATTGTACCAGCCTCCACCACCTCCTTTGGCAACTCACTCCATACACGTACCATCCTCTGTGTGAAAAAGTTGCTTCTTAGGTCCTTTTTAAATCTTTCCCCTCTCACCTTTGGATTTCCCTACCCTGGGAAAAAGACCTTGCCTATTCACCCTATTCATGCCCCTCATGATTTTATAAACCTCTATAAGGTCACCCCTCAGTCTCTGATGCTCCAAGGAAAATAGCCCCAGCCTATTCAGCCTCTCCCTATCACTCAAGCACTCCAACCCTGGCAACATCTTTGAAAATTTTTCTGAACCCTTTCAAATTTCACAACATCTTTCCAATAGCTGGGAGACTAGAATTGAATGCAATATTCCAAAAGTGGCCTAACCAATGTCCTGCACAGCTGTAACATGACCTCCCAACTCCCATACTCAATGCACTGACCAATAAAGACAAGCATTCCAAATGCCTTCTTCACTACCCTCTCTACCTGCAACCCCATTTTCAAGAAATTATGTGGATTTGGTGGTGGTTCACATACCTTTGCTGCCCTTGCTCTTTTAGGTGGTAGAGCTCGTGTGCTTGGAGTCTTCAAAGTAGCCTTGGAAAGTTGCTGCTGTGTATCGTAGAGATGGCATAAAGTCACCATAGTCTCATTCTCTTGTTAAAGTGCACTTGAGTGGCAGTGGGTTTAACCTGAGGGTCACCACAACTCAGGCAAGGGGCAAAGTTGAGAAGTTGGAGCTTCGTGGTTACCTCAGCTAGTAGTGGAATTGACACCTGTGCTGTTGGTACTACTTTACATTGCAGGCCAATTGTTCAACCAACTGAGGTAACCAACCGCCTGTGACAGGGCATACGCTGAAAGCATATTGTATCAGTGGGGAAGGCAGTTAATGTTTCAGGTCATGGATGGAATATCAATGAAGTGGGCTGCTCTGTTAAGCTCAATATTTCAACCCCAGCCTCAATACCCCACTACACCAGTGTTACGTGTTCCAAATTCCAGCCAATTAGTAAACTTTCTGAGTGATATTAGCAATTTTGCTCTGAGTTATGGATAGTTTTGTATTGTGGATCCATGCCATTATGAATGAGAGGATTCTGCCCATTATTTATTACATGTAGGAGCCCTACAGATTGAGTATATTTTGAACCCAACAGCCTGAGTTCAATTTAAACCTAAATTCTTCATTTTGACTGCAGATGTGCGATGCTCATTGTATGGGCTTATTCCCTAATCTATTTACCTTTAACTGCTTGAAATTAAAAAGAAATACCAATGATACATTGGTGGCAGGCATTGATAACCTGATTTCACGGATGACTAATAAGGTATGGTGAATTATTATGCCAGTGAGTACCTGTTCTAAAGAGTTAAGGTCTAAAGAAGAGGACAGGAAATTATTTTTAAAAAAAGACAAACAAATTGCACAATTACATTTTACATAATATGTAGAATCAGAGCTGAAGTTGACTGAAACACAAAGTGAGAGCTCAGCATTGCAATTTCACAGAAACCTGGAGTGTCTCTTGCTGCTGAGATGGAATTCCTGATTCTCTATGAAATAAGAAACCTGGTATTAACTGAAGTTGAGCTTTGACTCCAGCTCCCAAGACAACTTAAAAGAGGTAGCCATATAACTGGCTGTTCACGTTGGCTTCAATATAAGGGTTGAAGCTAGCCTTAGGTGGAGAAATGTGTTCCTGGACAATCAACTTGCAGTTAGCATCAAAGATATTTCTGGTTTCGGATACCAGGAAGCTGTATAAAGGAATATGAGAACAGCAGTTGGCCATTCACCTCCTGAAACCTGGTCAGCAACTCAATGAGACTACAATCAACTAGTGTCCATCCACCTGCCTTATCTCCTTATTATTTGATAATTGTGTTTAAACAGATGTGCACACTGCTATGTTTTAACAAGGTTGAGGTTAGTAATGTGATAGCAGTGTAAACATTGGTAACTCTTTCTCTTTCTGTCTCTCTCTCTCTCTCTCAAATAGTGCCTGCAGTATAAATAAAAAAGCAATCTATTCTCCCATTTCCAAATAAAACAAAGAACTGTGGATGCTGGAGCTCTGAAACAAACAAGCTGAAGAAGGGTCACTGGACTTGAAACATTAACTCTGTTTTTCGCTCTCTTCAAATGTTGCCAGATCCCTGCGGAGTTTCTCGAGCTCTTTCTGACACCAGGACAAAAATGGTCAGATTTCTATAATCATCCCTTACTGTTTCATGATATCAATTACTTTCTTGCCCATGTCAAATGAATTGAGACCCTCATTTGTACACAGTAACTCAGTAAGAGGTGCCCACCTGGATCTAGGTGCAAAGTCGAGTAGACACTCCAACTCAAATTCACACAATATGAACATTTAGTTCCATTTTTAAAACTACCATATTACGTTCCCTGACCTTCAAGTACATCATGTAAATATAAATGCTCAATGCTTTTAACCTTAGTATGCTGTTTTCTTCCAATGTAACATGGTGGTCATCTGGCGGGTAAGACTCTGCCAATAGCTCCAACCTTGCACCTCAGTGCATTTTGTGGTCAGCAATATTTCTCAGTTTACCCACTGTGAAATGCTTACAAATATCAATTGGATGGACAACTCTCCATCTAAATCAATATTCCCAGACTAATACAAATCAGATCCATGTTCATTTGAGGCGAGGGTTTAATGTGACAAGAATATTCACCTACACATGAAAGTAACAGCTTACAGTGTCATTGCTTTGTCTTTAGGTTAGAATGGAACTCCCAATCAACAATGCTAATGTTAATTCTCACGCACATATGCTCTGGAAATCTGAACTGCCAGTTCTTGGGTGCAGTCAATACAAATGGGTAACAGATTTCCCGTCACTGACAAATTGCAATCGGCCGAAAAGAATGAAATCATTAGGGGGAAAGCAATTGATGGATCAATTCAAAACAAAACTCACTGCTGCTCTGGCCACTCACTGAGCTCAAATGCATGCAACCACTATGCCACATGCCCATCGGTCTACCAATTGCAATTGGTACATTATACCAGTTCTGGTATAGCAATTAATACTATCCATGCCACTATTTCAAATCCATGTCACTAGAACACTGCATGCATGACATGCAATATATGTAACTGATAAATGGCCGGCAACTTGGTATACTATCCACAGTTATTTCAATAGGTATACACTAGACAACAGGTATATCCCAACCAACCAGGTGCAACAAATACACTGGCAGCAATAGAGGGAACAGATATATTACAGGCAGCAGGTAAACTATAGGCAGCAGGTATACTATAGGCCACAGGAGCCACAGATATATTGTGGGCAACAGGGATACTCCAGGCAACAGATATATTACAGGCAGCAGGTATACTACAGGCAACAGGAGCACCAGACATGCTGCGGGCAACAGGTATACTACAGGTAACAGATATATTACAGGCAGCAGGTATAATACAGGCAACAGAAGCAACAGACATACTGCGGGCAACAGCTATACCACTGGCAACAGATATATTACAGGCAGCAGGTATAATACAGGCAACAGGAG
>NC_063351.1:46049944-46099537 GCF_021869965.1 Rhincodon typus | reverse complement strand
ACAGGCAGCAGGTATAATACAGGCAACAGGAGCACCAGCTATACTGCGGGCAACAGCTGTACTACAGGCAACAGATATATTACAGGCAGCAGGTATAATACAGGCGACAGGAGCACCAGACATACTGCGGGCAACCGCTATACTACAGGCAACTAGTTCAACATGAGCATCAAGAACGCTACCAACAACTGTTGCAGTACACGATTTCCCGCACGCTTAGCAAAATGCAAGCCGATACATTGAATTCCTCCGCATTTAAAACATCGCACGCTCCACACAACGTCCTCACGACAATCCGCGGAATTTTGAAAATCAAATTGGACATTCGCTACTTTCAGCTTGATTTAATTTGTGGCCGTTCGTTCAAACCACCGGTTTGCTCAAATTAAAAGATTTGCCTTTACTACCTGGATTAAGGTTGCGAGTCTTCTTCAAAGTTCTCGAGTAGAGTTCCTATCGAACCCGAAACGTTAACTCTGCTTTTCTCTCCACAGATGCTGCCAGATCTGCGGAGTTTCCCCAGCATTTTCTGTTCTTGTTTCAGGTCTCTAGCATCTGCAATATTTTTCGTTTTGCTTTATTTTAAAAATGTGCCTTTACTTCTGGCTTCACTAAAGTCCCTAAGAGGGTCCTTGTCTGATATTAATACAATTGGCGCAGGAATCGAATTTCTGCATAAAAATAAAACTAATGTTCACAAGTGAACTAACCAAGCCCTGCAATCGTTCTAAAGAAGGGTCACTGGACTTGAAACGTTAACTCTGTTTCTCTCTCCACAGATGCTGCCAGACCTGCTGATTTTCTCCAGCACTTTCTGATTTCGTTCAAAGGAAGGGTCTATCTCTCCCTGGGGCGCCACCCCAATTCGGCCCTGTCTGATCTTCCTACCTGTTATTGTGATGTTGCTGTAGGTGTTGGAAAATTGCTCTTTCGTAAGAGCCAACTGCACCTGCGAAGCTTTCTCCCTCTGCAATTCCAGCATGATATCCGGATGCTGGGCGATTTTACAGCCTTTCTGCTTATCCAGGGCGATGTCACTTCGGACAATGTCTGAGATGTAACAGAGAGAAGCGATGCAAAAAGATGTGAACATTCTGCCCAGATCGCCACTTCAGATTTTCTCGTTTCTCCCCATCTTTCGCCCTCCAAAAGCCAGAATCTTCGTCCACAGAACCCGGAATTTTCCATTTTTTGTACATTAAGTATCGTTTACGTGCGAAATCCCGCCATCCCTCGGTAATTGAATCCCCAAATCTGACACACTGTCCCCACAAAAAATAACCCTGGTTGCGTCTTCCAAAATCAACACAAAAACGTAACGAAATGACCGCGGATGTTGAAGATTTGAAACAAAAACAGAAATTGCCTCGGCTGAAGAAGGGTCCCAAATATTAACTCTGCTTTCTCTCTCTCCACTGATGCTGCCATTCGCGCGGAGTTTCTCCGGCAATTTCTGGTTTTGTTTTAAAAAAAGACATATTTCTACAGAAAGTGACACCTAACATAGTGCGATTTGTAATTGCAACTACAGATTTAGCAGAAGTATTTCGACATGCAACAGGTGTACATGAAATTATGCTACAAATTATCGCATGAAATGTTATTTAATGGTGACAAATTTTATAGAGTTCATACAACAATGGGATGTAGAAAGATTATAGATTGACAACACCTATGCTGTACAATATACAAAATACCATGATTATAAATTACGAATTATGATAAACCCTTCAGATATAATTAATGTCCAACACCCTGAAGCATATTTTATACATTATTTGTCCCTTATGTATTTGTGCCAATTGTTAACAGGATATTTTCTATCTCGGCGCCGTGTAAGCAGTGTCAGCGTCAATTGTATAAAGCGCTATCAAAAAAAGATGTAACTACCGTCTTCGTAGTTTTTCAGGTAGTAATCTGGTCCCAGTTCTCCTCGGTGCTTCGCCAGATTCCGATGATTCTGGAACTGTAGAAAATCCGTCCTTTTGCCACCGAACCACAGGAAGGCGGGTGCCAAGCCTCGAGCCAGTGTTACCAGCCTTTTGGAGCTGAAATCACACACATCAAATTCAGCGAGTTTTCTGCCTTTCGAAAACCATTGAACCTTTCCCCTTCGCTGCCTGAGTGCGAAATATCGACCCCCCCAATCCAGGCATGTTCTTTCTCCGTGAGCTGTGTGTTACAAGTTACAGAAAGGACCGATTCTTAAATACAAAACCGAAGGAACTGCGGATGCTGGAAATCAGAAACAAAAACAGGAATTGCTGGAAAAGCTCACCTGCTATGATTCTTAAATAGTTGCTGCGTTTAAAAGCCTCCAGCTCTTTCTCTCTCGAAACTCTCCACGCCTTGTCTTCGCAGTGTTAATTTGAATGTTTCTGGGCAAAATGCTTTCGGGGTTGTTGTAACTCATCTATAGTAAGGCCCTGGATTCGGATTATAGAGACTGCAAGTTCAGCGGCCAGCCTTTGTAAAGTGGATGTTTTTCGGGTTTATTTGCTGTTGAAGGGTCTATTGATCTCCCCCTCAACAAGGGTCGCTGTAACTGCTTCCTCCTCAGCGCTAAAACCGTTTGCCACAGTGAAAATAATGCGTGAGGTCGATAAACTTTTGTATTTAGAATGGATGGTTTTAGCAGCTACACTTAGTGTATGTAGATAGGGACAGTCACATTGTCTAAACATTGATGGCATGCAACCTCAGGCCGGCTGGTTGGAAATCGAAATCCTAATCCAAAAAGAATTTATGACGCATGGGACTCTCACACACAGCAAATAAATAAACAATAGCAGAAAGTACCCGAGAATCCGGCATCATCTGTGGAGACAGAGTTAACGTCTTGAATCCAGCAAGATTTGTACAGAACACCCTTCTTGTCATTTTTTTAAATTTCAGATTTCCAGCATTCCATTCTGTTTTTAAACACAGTTTGGATTCTTACCTTTAAAAAAAAATATGATTTCGGTGTCAACATTAACATGAAGTGGCCCCCATGATCTCACAGCCAGTACCTTTAACATGTCGCATTCAGTTGCATTTCAGAGTTTCAGGGAGTCAGCTGCTTTGAATGTGTGTGTGTTTGTGTGTTTGTGCAATCGAAATTCTCCAAACGGAAAACCCAAGACAACCGAGAGAAACTAACCCTCAAGATTTACCACTAAGATTTGTCAAAATTGTTGCTCTGACAATTTTCGACACTTCTTTTCCCTGCTTCATCTAGCTGGAAGCAAGTCTCAATTTCAAAATAAACGGCACAAAATACAAGACGGGCTGATCTTTGGACATGATTTATTTTTCGATTCCGCGCGCAAATAGCAGTTTTTTTTTAACATACTGGGGATAATTTCAGAAACCGCACTTTGCAGATTCTAAAACAAAATAAAAATGCCGGTTTCTCTTTATCAGATCGAGAGGCACTTTTCTGGACCAACGTGCTTTTGTTTTTTTAAAACAAATCGCACCAACAGGTTAAAATGTTGCGACTTCATTTATTGTTTTTGTTCTTTCAGTTCTTGCCCAGAGCTTTTTTTAAGAGTTACATTTGTCCGAATGGAGCGGACCATAAAACTGCCCTTTGATCAGCCGAGATTGGAAATAAAATACGGCACGTCAATTGAACAGAAGTGAAATGATGGTGTTGTTTAGTTTTAATTGACAAAGTGGGGAAGGATTCTCAATCAGTTTCAGGCCGCTTTTGATAACGCGCGCTTTTGAAATTAAACAAAGAAATTGAAACGAATGGAAATGAAAGCGTGTCGATTTCACGTTATTAACCCGAGAGATTTTAGGAGGCGCATTAACACGCGTTCCTCTGTTCCAAGTGTTTTTACCTTAAGAAATCGATCCAACCATTATGTACCACGGCAGGGTCTAGTTGGATTGACAGAAAGTTCTCGCTCACGGTCCGAACCGAGCTCCTGATGTTCACATCCAGCAGGATCAGGGTCCTGGTGTCTCTCGGCTGACCCCTGGTCCCTCTCCCCGCCGCTTTCCGTTCTCCCACTCGAGTGTCGACCAAGAGGTGGGCGAGGATCGGGAGAGATGCGAGGCAACACAAAACTGGCAAGATCCCAGGGAGACTGCGGTGCTGCCTGAGAGGTAAGACTCTGGGCATCCTTGTTGTAGACAGCGAGATCGAGAGAGAGAGGGAAAGAGGCGGGGGGGGGGGGGGGGGTGGTGGGGGGCGGGGGGTGGTGGGGGTGCGGGTGGTGGATGTGAGAGTGCGATTCAATCACATCGAATCAAAATCCCCCAATGCTCGGCAGATGGCACTGAATTATTCCGTGTTCTTGCCTCTGTGTTTGTGTGTGTGTGTGTGTGTGTGTGGTTTACAATGTTTTGATGGCGTGGTTTACAATTCCACGCCTCTCCCCCCCCCACCCCCACCCCACAATCTCGACCAGCCTCCTCCAGTAGCATATCTCCCCCACCCCACACACACACACACACACACACCTCAAGCCCCTTTAAAATGAGCCTTCACCACAGTTGACTTTCACAGTTACTGTCCCGCTGGTGACCAGTCTTCAGCTAAAAGCCCCCCTTTCTTCTCTACCCCATCGCCTTCAATAGGCCAACCCCAGCCCAGAGGAGAGATGGGGGCAAATCAGATCCTGGAAGTGGGGCTTACCAAAATAAAGCCCGTTACTTGCAGATCAACCCTCCCTTTTCCAAACCCCGAATCTGACTGATAGAGCCATACATCTTGCTCCCACCGTCCGTTTAGTTCAATGACATCCCGTTATTTTCAAATGAACAAGAGTCATAGGGATGTACAGCACGGAAACAGACCCTTCGGTCCAACTCCTCTATGCCGACCAGATATCCTCAATTAATCTAGCCCCCAATGCCAAATAAAAAGCGCAACCGACACACCCTAAGGGAAACTGCAACCAAAACCAACATACTGGGGAGATTTAAATCATCGCCGAGGTCCCAACAGATCTGATTTTTACCAAATCAGTCCAAGTGCCCTCTTAAACAAACCCACTGCCCCAATATATAAAATCGAACAAAGAACTGCGGTGGCTGGAAATCTGAAATTGCTGCAGAAACTCAGCAGGTCTGTGGAGAGAGAGAAACAGAGTTAACATTCTGAAGGGTCACTGGACCCGAAACATTAACTCTGCCCCGTCTCTCTCTCTGCCAGTCCTGCTGATTTTCTCCACCAATTTCTGTGTTTGTTCCCATTGCTCCAATACTTGCTGGAACAATACTTGGGGGTGCTACCCCCTTATCTATTGTTAATAAATGGTGTATAGTCCAAAACTGGGAATTGATGGTTTGCTGTATTTTTGCTTCCTTTGTTTTGGGGAGGTATATTTAACTACTAGGCAGACTCTCATTTCTTGTCGAGCTTCACGTCTCTTTAAGTTGCCTTCAACAATAACCCCGTCTGTATTAATTTCTCTACAACGGCGTTATTGCGCCGTTTCAGTTCGCTGGGAAATAATCCTACAATTGTGTTGGCTCTAAAGAGCTGATCATGGTTTATTCTTGATATTAATGGCTCAATCTTGCTTCGCGGACTTATCCGTTGATTTGGCTAAATCTGTTCTGCGTCTCCGGGCTTGTGTGTACATCCCATTGTTTGGGCCAGTTTCTTTTTTGAGAGTTGGGGGCCAGTCACTGTTTCGGATTTTGTTGACCTTTACAATTGCTCTCTTCATATTTAGTTTTGTTCTGTGTTTTGGGTGAGCTTTGTGGGTTTTTTTTTAATGACTTGAGGCATCTCATGTTATTTAAACATTCTCCTGTCACTTCTAAGAGCAACCGTTTCCATCCCCGCAGCATTGCTTGGTTTCGTCTCTAGTTCAGTTCATTTGCTGCTGTACCTCTCAACCGTACCTTCATTAGTTCCAGACTTGACTATTCCATGGCTGATCTCCCATATCATACCCTCCATAAACTTGATGCCAATAAAAATGTTGGTATCTGAGCCCCAATTCGCGTCAGTATTCAGTCACCCATCATCCCCATATACTCACTGATCTACATTGACTCCGAGTTAAGCAAAGCGTCAGTTTTAAAATTCTCCACCTCTTCCTTTTAAATCCATCCCATGGCCTTGATCCTAACTCTATGTCTGCAGCCTCTTCCAACCTTACAGCCTTCTGCAATAGCTCCATTCTTCCGACTCTGGCCTCTTGATCATTCACGATTGAATTACTTTGCCACTGGTGGGCATAATTGCAGTTGCCAAAGCTGCAAACTCTGAAGTTCTCTCTCAAAAGTTCACAGCCGCACCGTTAAGATGCTTCTTAAAGTGTACCCCTTCGGCCAAGTTTTTGATCGCCTGTCCTAATTGTGGAGTTCAGTGTCAATATTTAATATTGCGCCTTGGGGAAGCTTGATTATGTTCGAAATGCTATATAGGTCCAATTAGTTGTTGCTTGTCACACGTTCTGTGCGTGCTACTTGGGTCAGTATGATTTTGCTTGTACCTACTCTGTTTCTCAAAGTCAAAATGTTTCCAGCAGCGCCGCTTCCTGGACGCTACAGCGCTCCTGCAGCTGACTGCGCTGTAATCCAACGCTTTCAGTAACAAGCACACTTCCATGAGGCAAACAGTTCTGTGGCACATCCACCTCGTGAATTGATTGTTCATAAATGTCACACTTATTTGCATTTACTGTGGTTACAGTCTTACTAGCGAGGTTTACTAAATAAGCTAAAGTGCATTTCGTAACGACACGTTCAAAAATCTGGCTCAACTCAACTATTTCTAACTATTCATGGCTCTAAATCTATTCGAAACACTGGACTCAACCAATACCTTATTGAAATTCAATAGGATCAGAGCAAAATCAAAGTCGGGTAAATTGAAATTTACTGGGTTAGTGGGAAACCTGGGATTGATGGTTTATGAAGATCCTTTTGATCCAGGAGAAATTGATGAAAAAGACTTCCGCAAAGTTTGTTCCACTGTGATGTGCTTCCTCCTGTCGTTAGCTTGTTTTGTCTCATTTCAACACAAAAGTGTACGATCGCTACCACTTGTTCACTGGTTTAAACTATCAGGAGATCTCAATTTTGCCCGTGGCCCCTGCGTTCAGAATGTTCGTGTGTTTTAGAGTCAAAAAACCAATATCTTACTTTTAATTTGATGATTAATTTTCACGAGTTTTAGTTTAATCTTGGTTTAACTAGTTTCAGAAAATACGTAGAAACTCCTTGCCTTTGTACAAAATTTCACGGCACACTCAGGCAGTCCCCTGGCACTTCAATGGAAATTGATATACTGCAGGGTATATATGTCCAGAGACTCCAAAGACAAAACATCTTTTTCAAGCTTTCTCCACATAAAACAAAATTCTCTTTCACTCTCAGTCTAGTTTTCTCATTCATTTTCCATTTATGTTGGTTTCATACAGTTTGATGTCTTGACGTCAACAAGCGTTCATAAATGGGAAAGCAAAGTAAATTTTCTCCCCTTGACCATTTCCCATAACATATTTTCTTATTCCCACTAATATATGTGTAAATGGCAGCTTCATTTCACTACCCAGTGTGAAATAGAAGCTGAATGGTTCGGAGGTAACAGGGTCAGTCATTGCCTATGCTGTGTTCACTGGCCTCAGACCTACCCACAGTCACTGCAATGTGCCCTCAGTAACCTTCGAGAATCAATGAGAGGAAACGGTGAACACAGGACTGATTCTTAATCATTCCATACTAACTTCTACATTTTAACGTGACCATAATATGTAGGAGCAGAAATAGGCCATTCAGCCCATCAACTGTGCCATGCCATTCAATGAGCTCATGCTTGATCTGATAATCTTCAATTCTACCTTCCTACCTGTTCCCTGTAGCTCTTGATTTTTTTCCAAATTAAAATCTAAGTGAAATCTGAAAGGACTGCGAATGCTGGAAATCAGAAACAAAAACAGAAATTGCTGAAAATGCTCAGCAGATCTGGCAGCATCTGTGGAGAGAAATCCGAGTTGACCTTTTGCATCCAATTTGGGTTCCGAGGAAGGGTCACCGGACCCAAAAGATTAACTCTGATTTCTCTCCACAGATGCTACCAGACGTGCTGAGCATTTCCAGCAATTTCTGATTCAAAATCCGCCTGTCCCAGCCTTCAATACACTTAATGACCGAGTCTCTACAGCCCGCTGCGGTAAATAATTCCACAGATTCACTATCTCTGTGAGAAAAATAAGCTTCCCCTCATCTCTGTCTTAACTAGGCGACCTCTTATTTTGAGATTATGCTGTCTGGTCCTGGAGTCTCCCACAAGGGGAAACAACATTTCGCATTGAACCTGCAAGCAACACCAAGCCCTCCCAATCCCTGCTCCACCCAAGTGTCTTCTAAATTTCAATAAGGTTGCCTTGTATCCTTCCACAATGAGCACAGGCTTAACCTACTCAACCTGTCCTTAGAAGAAAATCCCTCCATACTCAGTATCAATCTAATGAAACTTCTCTGGACTGCCTCCAATGTCAATATATCGCTCCTTCAATAAGGGGACCAATCTATTCACATTTTCCAGGTATAGTTTGACTAAAGCCTTATATAGTTGTAGCAAAGCCATCCTATTTTAGTAAAAGGCAAATACCACGGATGCTGGAAATCTGAAACAAACACAGATACTGGAGAAACTCAGCAGGTCTGACAGGTCTGAAGAAAGGTCATGCTAGACCTGAAATGTTAACTTTGCTTTTCTCACCACAGATACTGCCAGATCTGCTGAGTTATTCTAGCATTCTTTGTGTTTTTTTGTTATTTTATATATTCCATTCCCAATGAAATTAAGGCCAACATTCTACGTGCCTTCCCTATTACCCACCAAACTCCTATTTTTGTAATTCATGCACGAAGACCACAAATCATTCTTTTCCATAGCTTTCTGCGTCTTTCTTTATTAGATAATAGGCAGTTCCTCTATTCCTCCTGCCAAATTGAATAACCTCACATTTTCCCAATTATATTCCATCTATCAAGTTTTCACCCACTCACTTAACCTGTCTGTATCCTTCTAAGGACTCTTTCTGTCATCTTCACCATTTGCCATCCCGTCTATTTTTCCGTCAAACCTAGCAATGGTACTTTCACTTCTTTCATCCAAGTCATTGATATACATTGAAAATAATTATAGCCCTACCACTGATCTTTATGGCAGTCCACCAGGAACAGATTGCTGAAAATGCCTCCTTTATCACTTCTGTCTGACTTCTATTAGTTAACTAATCCTCTAGCTATGCTGGTACACTATCCCCATAGGTTCTTATCTTATGAAGCAGCCTTATGTAGCTTTATTGAACTTTATCTACAGATTCCTTTTGTCTATGCTGCTTGTTAATGCTTCAACAAATTCAAATAATTTTGTCAGCAAGATTTCCCCTTCATGAAGTCATAATGCCTTTACTTGATTATATTATGCATTTGTAAATTCTCTACTATAAAACCCTTTGTAATAGACACTAACACTTGTTAAGCTAACTGGCCTATAGTTACCTACTTTTGTCTCCCTTCACTTTTGAATAAGCGTGTTCCATTTGCAGTTTTCCAATCCGCTGGGTCTTTTGTAAAAGGTTCTTGGTACTTACTGCCAGTGCTACTCTGAAGCTATGACCCTTTGTATTCTAGGATCAATCCATTAGGTCCAGTGGACTTGTCAGCTTCTAGCCACATCTGTTTTCCTGATATATTTTCCCCAGTACTAGTTACTTTATTCCTTTTGCTGGTTGATTTAGCATTTTTAGAACTGTCTTCTTCTTCTGATGGAGAGTCACCGGACTTGAAATATTATTCCTGCTTTCTCCCTGCAGATGCTGCCAGTCCTGCTGAGTTTCTCCAGCAATTTCTGTTTTTGTTCCCAATTGCCTAGTAAGAGATGGCCGTGGAACTGTGTCTTGTTTCAAGTTAGCGCCTTCAGGACTATGGGCTAGACTATAAAGAGGGATAATATTTTTGCAGTTATAAAAAAAACCAAGTGAAGATGAATAAAAGGAAAACAAAAGTGGGCAAAACAATTACTTTACAGTTTGAACAATTCGGTTCAGGATCTCTGTTCTCCCATTTTAATATTTTCTTCCTCTTACGTTGTCTTCGGAAATTTTTAATGACCTATGTAATTTCCTGTGCATTCCTATGCCTGTTCATACCTCTGTAAGATCTAGGTTGTTCTGCTGCTGTAATTATAAAGGTTCAGCTTGTCTGTTTGATTTCTTTATGCAATCCTGTATAAAATTGGTCACCTACTGATACTGAGCTATGTAAAGAAACAAAAATCTATTGCTCAGAAGCTTTAAGAGCTATTTCTGAACATTACAACTCCATAAAAAAATTCTCTTTCCCTTGTACTTTAATTATCACTTCTCCCACTCCTGCTGGAATAAATAAAACAATTTTTCCACCGCTACTGTTTTAATACATTTTCTCAGGCTTCTGCCTCTGCACTGATGGTAACATTGGCCAAATTAATATTTTGGTTAAATGGCTTCTGATTTCAGAGAGTCAGGGTAGACATCATGGTAGAGCACAAGACAAATGGGGAACTGCAAACGAAAGTACACCGAAAAGCCACACACACAGACCAGGTATTGAACTTCAACAGTAACCATCCCAGCACACACAAACAAAGCTGCATGCGAACACTATTTAAAAGGGCAACAACACACTGCAGCAACATGAAACTACGTCAAGAGGAGGAGGAATACCTCTTCCAAGTGTTCAAGGATCATGGATATCCAACGAACTGGGTCAGGAGATGCCTACAGGAACAGCATCAGAAAGATTCTACATGCCCCAACACACTCATCACACTACCCTACATCAGGAACATGTCAGAACTCACCACAAGACTTCTACGACCGCTGGGCATCAGAGTGGCACACAAGCCCACATCAACCCTACGACAAGTGCTCACCCGAACTAAAGACCCACTCCCCGCCATGGACAGGACTAATGTCATCTACAAGATCCCCTGCAGAGACTGCGAGAAACACTACATCGGACAAACAGGAAGGAAACTAACAACAAGAGTACATGAACACCAATTGGCTACAAAAAGACACGGCCAATACTCACTCATCTCAATCCACATGGACAAGGAGAACCATGACTTCGACTGAGACAACACCAAGATCCTGGGACAGGCTAAGCAGAGACAAGCACGAGAATTCCTGGAAGCATGGCACTCCACGAAGCAGGCTATTAATAAACACATTGAACTCGACCTCATATACATTCCACTATGGAGGAAACCCGGAAGTGAGGCAATCCATCGCAATGGACCCCAGAGCTTAAAAACCAGGCGGGAAAACACACCGACGCTTCATCAGAGGCTGCACTGAGGATGTTACCAAGCATGGTAACGAAACATCTGTGGAACAACAAACCAGCTTGGCAAGCCAACCAACCTCAACAAAGCATAATTAAAGCAATTTCTCCCGGATCATCAAAACTATTATGAGATAATGGTTCTACTGGAGTGCTGCAATTATTGCCAGTAAATTGTTACATAATGACTTCTTGATGCAATCTTCAGCCTAGATAAGGCAAGCCTTAGAAAGCTCTAATGGGAGATAGGAAGAAACCCAAATGATATTTTGCTTTGACTTGTATCTGATACTGTTTAATATTAAACACATTCTGCTCAGTATATAATTGTGATCAGAAAGATTTAATGATTCTGTGATCTGCCTTCATACAATAGGTGTGACAACCCTCATGCAACAACAGAAAATAAAGTCTTCAACTCTTTCTGAAGAAACTCGAGGTACAGCTCCATTAGCAGTCAGCTAATAGTGAACAGAAACAAACAACTCATGCCAGTTTCCTCACCCTTTGCCTAGCTGAGAAATGTTCAGACTGATTGCAAGGTCCCTATTATTACCTTTTCGAGATCAGCTCAAAGGACGTCAATGATGGATCAAATCTTGGTATCTTACGAATGGTCATAGACAACTGCACCTCCTCCACAATAACATTCAACACTGGAGCCACCCTCCCCCCAAGGATGCCTCCTTAGCGCCCTATTGTACTCCCTGTATACCGCAACTGTGTTGCGAAATTCAGAACAAACACCATCGACATGTTTGCTGATGACACCACAGTGGTAGGATGGATATCAAACAATGACAAGTCAGATTGCAGAAAGGAGACAGAAGGTTTGGCGACATCATGCAATGAAAAAACAACCCTTTCACTGTTGGCAAAACTAAAGAACTGATCATTGACTTTAGAAAGAAAGGAGGAGAACACGCCCCCATCTACCTCAACGGAGCTGTGGTTGAAAGGGTGGAGAGCATCAAGTTCCTAGGAGTGATGATAACTGACAACCCATCCTGGACTTCTCAAGTGCTGGAATGGTCAGGAAGGCACAACCTCTTCTTCCTCAGGCGACTCAGGAGATTTGGCATATCCACAAGATTCCTCACCAATTTTTACAGATGCAGCATTGAAAACATACTGTCTGGGTGCATAATGGCCTGGTATGGCAACTGCTCTGCTGAAGATCATAAGAAACTACAAAAGGTTGTGTGCAGAGCCCAGACCATCACAGAAGCCAAACTTCCATCCATGGATCCCACTTACATGGCCTGTTGCCTTGGAAAGGCTGCCAACATCATCAAAGGCCCTTTGCACCCCAGTAATATTCTCCTACAACCTCTTCCATTCAAGCAGAAAGTACAGAATCTTGAATGTACGCACCAGCAGGTTCAGGAACATCTTCTTCCCTGCCGGTATTAGACTGATGAATGGACCTCAAATAATGCTGATCTTGCTAATGTTGTCTAGTGCACGCCCTGTGCAATGTAGCCTGTATGTCTCTGTCCAAGTTCTTTTTCACCCTATGATCTGTATGTTCATGCTTACTATGATCTGCCTGTACTGCTCATAAACAAAGCTTTTCATTGTACTTCGGTACACATGACAACAAATCAATCAATCCTGCTCCCTCGTATTCAGTTCCACATTGATCAATGCCACTATAATAGCCATTAGGAACCCAGGCATCAAAGTTGCTGCTTCAAAACAGGATTTCTTAAGTTTAATTAACTGAGTGTAATTAATGTATCAGTTGCACATGTATAGCTGCACAGTGAGATGTTGTGTTCAACTGAAGAAAGAAACATCATGAAGTCAACTTTATATAACTCACCTATGTGACTATGGGTTTGTTGATTCTGTAGTTCATTCTGTGGTAACCCATTGTGTCCTATCATGTGTGCAGCATATGTGCAACATAGACTCTCTCCTGAATTATAGAAATCAGCTCTACATACAGACAAGTCATTTTTAAGATTTAAAAAATTTTAAGATATGAGGAAGTCTTTAAACTCATCAAACCTGTGAGTCATATCAGAATCTTTTCCTGTTACAACAACAATACTAGCAGACATAAATTAGACATGAGCTCATTGATGAAATGAGAACATCGCAATAAGAATTACCAATGCTGTTAGGCTGTTTGTCAGTGTTTCAGTCGATTATACTTCTGCTGTCCTTCACCTCATGAACTCAGGTTCATCTAATGTCCCTCAGAGAAGGAAATCTACCATTCTTGGGCCTGGACCTGTGTATTTCTGGACCTACTGCAATGTGGCTGACTCTTAATTGCCATTTGAAATGACCTAGCAATCTATTCAGTTATATTAAACTTTTATGGAAAACTAAAATCATAGTAAAACTGGATGGACCACCTGATATTAATCTAGACACCAGATATTTTAATAGTTTCCAAGCCACTTGGAGATGTTGAAGCCAAGGCGCATATCTTTTATTCTGTGGAGAGAATTTATTAACTTCCTCAGTCTTAACCCTCTTGTCCCACTGCCAGTGCTCCCCAGTTAAATGTGTTCATTTCTGATGGCCTTATATGATGTCGTGAGGCTCGCCAACTTTATTTCTGAAACCCCAGCCTTGCTGAATGCCCTTCTCCCTGCTTCCAGGACATTCAGTTCCTCAGAAAAAAGCTGATCTAATCTAATTGCAGTCAATTCCTCAGCTGGAAGATGACCATTTGTGAACAAAGGAACTTTTGGTTTTTATCCAAAAAGCAACTGATATGGACTGTCGTCCTCAAGCATTAAAATTGTTCTTTGTACGATTGCCAACGCCAGGGCAGATATTAGTTTGTAATTTGGTAGTTCTGCTCAGGTTTCATGAAGCTTCTCATCTTTTACTCCATGATTTCTTTCACAAACTCCACCATTAAAGGGCAGCATGGTGGCTCAGTGGTTAGCACTACTGCCTCACAGCACTGGGAACTCAGGTTCAATTCCAGCTTCAGGTGACTGTCTCTGTGGAGTTTGCACATTCTGCTTGTGTCTGCATGGGTTTCCATTGGTAACTCTGGTTTCCTCCCATGGAAACAAAATGTGCAGGTTGTGTGGACGGGCTGTTCTAAATTGCTCATAGTGTCCAGGGATGCATAGATTGGTGTAGGGATGTTCTTTGGAGGATTGGTGTGGGCTTGATGGGCCAAATGGCTTGCTTCCATACTGTAGGGATTCTATGATTACCAGTTAGGAATTTAGCCATTGTCCTAATCCATCATCTGGTCCACAGTCATTTTTCTTTCTATGCTATATATATATTTTAATTCATTCACAGGATGAGGGTGTTGCTGGCTAGGGCAGTATTTATTGCCCATGCCTAATTGCCCAGAGGGCAGTTAAGAGTCAAGCACATTGCTGTGGGTCTGGAGTCACATGTAGGCCAGACCAGGTAAGGATGGCAGTTTCCTTCCCTAAAAGACATTAGTGAACCAGATGGGTTTTTCCTGACAATCAATTCATGGTCATTGTTAGATTGTTAGTTCCAGATATTTATTGAATTCAAATTCTACCACCTGCCATGGCAGGATTTGAACCAGGGTCCCCAGAATGCTATCTGGATTAACAGTCCAGCAATAATACCACTAGGCCATCGCCTCCCATAGTTGTGGGCTAGCTAAATCTATTTGACATGTCACCAAAGTTTCCTTGTCTCATACATTCAAGTCCATTCATGCAACATCTTTAATGCTGATGGGAGACTCATTACAAGCCATTATGGTGCTCTTTTCTTTTACATTTATCACCATTATCACTGATAGCTTCTGTATGTTTAGTGTACTTACTTTTCTTCATCCCTGCATCTTTTATCAGGATTTTCAACCTGTGAAAAATGGATGGGCAAACTGTTGATGTAGTTCTAAATCAATTAGTCATTTTTACCTTTAAGCTTGTATCTCCTGATGTCATTAATATTGTATTAATAAAAACATTTGTCTTGTCATGTTCCACATCCAGTTTCATTTGCCATTTTCATAGACCACCAGCTCAATACTAAACAGAAACAGAAGTTGCTGGAAAAGCTCAGCAGGTCTGGCAGTATCTGTAAAGAAAAAATCAGAGTTAATGTTTTGGGTCTGGTGACCCTTCCACAGAACCTGAAACGTTAACTCTGATTTTTTCTTCACAGGTGCTGCCAGGCCTGCTGGGCTTTAACAGCAACTTCTGTTTTTGTTCCTGATTTACAGCATCTGTGGTTCTTTTATTTAGTATTTGCTCAATACTAAAGTTGCCTTCTCAAGCTCACCCCTTGCCTGAGTTGCGATGAACCTCAGGTTAAATTACCATCGGTCATCTCATCTCGCGAGAGAGCAACCCAATGGAGTTTGCATGTTCTCCCTGTATCTCTGTGGGTTTCCTCTGGGTGCTCTGGTTTTCTCCAACAGTCCAAAGATGTGCAGGTTAGATGGCTTGCCCATAGCATCCAGGGATGTTATGGTTGAGGTGGGTTATCCATGGGAAATGCAGGCATAGGAGAGGGGTGTGGGTCTGGGTGCAATGCTTGTTGGAGGGTTGGTGTTGACTTGATTGGTTGAATGGTCTGCTTCAACATTGTTGGGATTCTATGAAGGTTGCACCACATTCCTGAATGAAATGTCACCTACTACTGAATCCTCACTTTTTTTGCTTTAAAGCCGAACGCCCCACTTGTGCCATGAAAGTTGAAGTAAATTAATATTTTCTCAGGAACATTTTTCCAACATCTGTTCAAAAGTGTTTCCTTCTGAAAAATCTAACTCCAAGTAATACTGAATCTATCCATATTTGACACCCTTAGCACTACCCAGCAATTTAAAGGCAAACACTGAATCAGGAATCTTGAAAAAGATTTTCTGCAATCGTGCATAATCTGTCAAATTCCATTACTTATTCTCGTATGAAATATCTATCCTGCTTTCTAAATTTAACAAAGTCTGACCATACCTCACATGCATTTAAGTGATCGTCTTTCATACAAATTCTGTCTATAAGTGTTAAGAAAATTTACAAACTTCCTTCAGTTTCCATTTTCTGAGCCCCTAGATTCGAGAAAACCTTCCAATAGGAAGTGACAGTTCCAAGGTTGTTTTTTTTTGGTAAAGATTTAAACTTGTCTCCATATATTCACTTGTTTCATTTATCATAAAGTTCCATTCTACAAAACATTATTTGGAAAATGTCATATCCCAACACTTTGCATTTGATTTCAGCATTTCTTTCCGAAGTGGCTCCAATTACAATCCATTTCCTCTTCTTGTTAAGACTCACAAGTATTTCCTCCCTTATCAAAAAAACCTTTAGAGTAAATATAGAAAAAAAGATTGGTAGTGCCCCTCCATCTCACCCACAAGATTCTAGTGGTTCGTTCCAAACATAATTGATAAAGCTTCAAGCAGAAGAGCTGGAGGGTGAAAGTGGCCAGCATACAACTGCATTCACAAAGAGAAAATTGACAGAAATAAAACACGGGGAACAGAATTCTTGTCGGGGTAACCATCAATGCTCTTTGCAAAGAGGTCAATGTTTCTGGTTGGCAGAGAAAGAGACAGGAACTCATGGAGACAATGTTTGAGCTGGCCAAAAAAAGGTCTAAAATCTGGAAAACTCTGGGAATAGCTTTGTGATACTGAAGAGTTTGGTGTTTTGCCAGAATTTAGCCAAGCCATAACCTGACATGTCATTGGGTGGTCAGATGAAAAGAACTCTGGAAAGCTATATCATCAGGAGTGTTGTGATCTGATGAAGAGACAGTTTGTGAAACTGTGCCTTGTGGATGACAATTATACATGTAATACTCAAAGACGGAAGCTGTTGTCAAATAGGATTCTTGACAAATCATGATTTTTTTCTTTATTCATTCATAGGATGAGGGTGTCACTGGCTAGGCAGCATTTATTGCCCAGAGAGCAGTTAAGAGTCAACCACATTGCTGGGGGTCTGGAGTCACATGTAGGCCAGGTCAGGTAAGGATGGCCGTTTCCTTCCCTAAAGGGCAATAGTGAACCAGATAGGTTTTTTCATCAATCAGCAATGTATTCACAGTCATCATTAGATTCTTAATTCCAGATATTTATTGAATTCAAATTCCACCATCTGCCATGGCAGAGATTTGAACCCAGGTCGCCCAGAACATATCTCTGGATTTACAGTCCAGCGATAATACCACCAGGCCATCACCTATCCTGTGTGAATAAAGGACAGTATATTGTAGAACCACTGGCTATGTGGAGTCACATGTCTGCAGGGAGTGAGGCTGGTGCTTGTGATTATTGATTATTTAAAGTAAACTTTACATTTTATTTGAAAAATCATAGGCTTGTTAATTCATGTTTAATTGAGGTCGGTTCTCATTCCTGTTAAAGCAAAACTTACAAAAAGTGATGCTGTCACCAGCCACTCCTTGCTTCATTCCAAGTCTAACATTCTCCAGTTGCCTCCCCACAGTCATGACCTGACTGAGCATTTCCTAGTGTTTTCTGTTGTTATTTGAAAATTTCAGCAGCCATAGTCTTTCTTTTTGTTTTAGTAGAAAGGAGGACTATTATTCTGAAGTTGTCAATCATGATCTATTGGAGTTCAAAATATTTTATTGAGAGTTTACAGTCAAGAGATTGAATGAATGAAGTTTTGTTCTATTCATTCATAAGATATAAGCACAGCTGGCAAGGTGATCATTCATCCCTAATTGCCCTTGACAAGATGTTGCTTTCTTGAATTACAGTGGCCCATGCAGTCTCGGTATACTGACAATGCTGTTAAGGAGGAAGCTTCTGTGAAGGAATACCAATATCATTCCACGTCAGGATGCTGTGTGGTTCTTAGGTGAATTACAAGTGGTGGTATTCTCATGCATCTATGAGGTATCCTTCTATGTGATAGAAGTCATGGATTTGGCAGGTGCTATAGAAGGAGTTTTGATGAGTTACTGCATTGCATCTTGTAAACGGTACACACAGCTGCCACTGTCTACTGGCTATCAAGCGAACTACTTTGTCTTGAATGCTTTATAGTTCACATTTGTTCAGGGGAAGTGGGCTTCGCTGGCTTGGCTGACTATCTCTAACTACCTCAGAGATAATGGTGGTGAACTGCTTCTTGAACCACTTCTGTTTAGGGACACCAACAGTGCTTTTAGGAAGGGAGTTCCAGGATTTTGACCCACAGACTGAGAAGGAATAATGATTTAGGAAGGTGTGTGAGGTGAGAAGGGGGCTTACTCAAGTCTCCATTCACTTCAGTGTGCTAGGAGCCTTGATGCTACACTCCATCAAATGCTGACTTGATGTGAAGAGCAGCTTCTCTCGTGACACCTCTTGAATTCAGCTTTTTCTGCTTTTGGACCAAGGTTGTAATGAGGTCTTGAGTCAAATAGCACTGATGGATCATCATGAATAGGTTCATAGGGTACACGTGTTAGTTGAGCACTGTTGTTGAAATTTCTACAACTTTACTGATGATCGAAAATAGACTGATGGGGCAGTAATTGACAGGGACCATAGTTTTTTTTTTCTCTGTATCCAGCCACTTCTTGATACCAGATGTAGTGAAGCAAGTTGGCAGAAGACTGACATCTTTGATACTGAGGACTTTAGATGGAGCTAGAGATGTACTGTCATGTCTGGACCATCATGATTCAACATGTCTGGCTGATGCTGCTTTCAAATGCATCAGCATTATCTTTTGTCCTGATGTGCTGAGCTCCACCAGCCTTGTGTTTGATCCCCTAATGAAACGTGGAGTGCAATTTTATGGGTGTTGGCAGATCACCTGTACCTTCAGTCCTTTTATATTCAAAGCAGGCATTTAGTTTGAACCTAGACAGGACCAGCTGTTGTGATAATGCCTGTACATGATTGTTCATGCGTAAATCCTTGAGCCATCCAAAATAGTTTGGTGCTTGTTTCAATTGAAAAGAAAACAGCAGCTTCTGATTTTGAATAAATAATTGGCTAGTAAAAGGATTCTCAGTTGCTTCTGGATATTTTCTAATTATCTTTATACTCTACCAGCAGTCATTCTTTATGCTTCTATCAGGTCTGGCAGTATCCATGGAGAGAAAAGCAGAGTCAATGTTTTCAGTTCAATGACTCCTCAGTGCTGAAGAGGAGTCAATGGAATTGAAATGTTTCTGAAGAAGGGTCTAGGCCCGAAACATCAGCCTTCCTGCTCCTCTGATGCTGCTTGGCCTGCTGTGTTCATCCAGCTCTACACCTTGTTACCTCAGATTCTCCAGCATCTACAGTTCCTACTATCTCTGAATTGAAATGTTTACTGTTCGTCTCTGCTGAGATTCTCCAGCACATTTTGTTTTTTATTGCACATCTGCAGCATCTGCATTATTTTATCAATTATACCACTCTCTGTATAATAACAAGGTGCATTTATAATGGAGCTTAACATATTTAAACATTTCAAAATACTTCACAGGTGCATTTTCATTCATTGAACTGCATCATGAGATGGACTGAAAGGTTGGTCAAGGAGATAGATTTTAAGCATGTCTTAAAACAGTGGAGAGAAGTAGGTGGGTGAACTGGTTATGGTAGTGATTTTCAAAGCTAGGCCCCTAGACAGCTGAAGGCACGCATAGACACCAATGGAGGATGCATCGTGGCTTGGTATAGCAACTGCTATGCCTAAGACTGCAAGAAATTACAGAAAGTTATGAATGCAGCCTGTACTTCCTGCTGCCTCAGGAAAGCAAACAACATAATCAAAAGCCCCTCCCACCACCCTTTGTACTCTCTTCCACCGTCTTCTGGAGGGCAGATTGATTGATTGATTTTATTGTCACGTGTACCAAAATACAATGAAAAGTTTTACTTATAAGCGGTACAGGCAGATCACAGCAAGCAAAGGATGTACATATCAAAAGGACTTAGAGGCATACAGGTTACATTATTTGAGGCTAGAGTCCATTCAACAGTCTGATAACGGCTGGAAAGAAGTTGGTCCTGAATCTGCTGGTGCATAGGTTCAGGCTTCTGTATCTTCTGCCTGATGGGAGAGGTTGTAGGAGATCATTACCAGAGTGCAATGGGTCTTTGATGATGTTGGCTCCCTTTCTGCGGGAGCGAGCCATGGAGCTAGAATCTATGGATGGAAGGTTGGCTTTCATGATCGTCTGGGCTGTGCACACCACCTTCTGTAGTTTCTATGGTCCTGGGTAGAGCAGTTGCCATACCAGGCCGTAATGCACCCGGACAGTATGCTTTCATTGCTGCATCTGTAGAAATTGGTAAGGGACCTTGTGGACATGCCAAATTTCCTGAGCTGCCTGAGGAAGAAGAGGTGTTGCTGTGCCTTCTTGACTGTTGCATTTATGTAGGAAGTCCAGGACAGGTCATTGGTTATTGTCACTCTGAGGAACTTGATGGTCTTCACTCTCTCAACCTCAGTTCCGTTGCTTTAGGTGGGGCCGTGTTCTCCTCCTTTCTTTCTGACATCAATGATCAGCTCTTTAGTTTGCCGACATTGAGGGACAGTTTGTTCTCATTGCACCACATCACCAAGCCCTCTATCTCCCTTCTGTGTTTTGACTCGTCGCTGTTAGATATCTGTCCTACTATGGTGGTGTCGTCAGCGAACATGTAGATGGCGTTTGTTTGGAATTTGGCAACACAGTCATAGGTGTACAGGGAGTACAGTAGGGGGCTGAGGATGCGTGCTTGGTGGGTGGTGTGCAGTGTTGAGTATTATTGTAGAGGAGATGCAGTTGCCTGTTCTCACAGATTGCAGCCTATGGGTCAGAAAGCTGAGGGTCAAATTGCAGAGAGTGGAGCTGAGACCAAGGTCACACAGTTTTGAGATCAGTCTTGGGGGGATAATGGTATTGAAGATGGAGCTGTAGTCAATGAGCAGGAGTCTGACATAGGCGTCATTGTTGTCTAAATGCTCCAGGGATGAGTGCAGGCCTTGGGATATGGCATCCTCTGTGGATCTATTATGTTGGCAGGCAAATTGTGGGGGATCGATGTGGACCATGACCAGCCTCTCGCAACACTTCATGATTATTGAAGTCAGAGCCACTGGGCAGTAGTCATTAAAGTGCACTGCATGTGTTTGCTTGGGTATGGGGATGATTGTGGTCTTCTTGAAGAAGGTAGGGACTTTGGCTTGTGGGAGGGAGAGATTGAAAACATCAGTGAAGATACAAAAGTTTGAAAACATGTACCAACAGATTCAAGAACAGCTTCTTCCCCACTGCTTTCAGACTTTTGAATGGACCTCTCATATATTAAAGTTGGTCTTCCTCTGAACCTTCTCTGTAGCCGTAACCCTGTGTTCTGCATTCTCTTCAGTACTCTCTTCAATACTCATGTAAGGTATGATTTGCCTGCATAGCATGCAAAACAATACTTTTCACTGTATCTCAGTACATGTCACAATAATCAAATCAAATCAAGGAAGGGTGGAAATCAGAAATGTGCCCAGGTCCAGATGTGGGGAAGCACAAAGTTTTTGGACAGGTAAAAGGCTGGAAGTTGTTACACTTAGTCCAACGTATTGAAGTCAGATCATCAATCTGTGATTGATGTGATCACATAACTGTGAAGTGGAACTACTTTGTATGAGCATATTACTAACCTCTGCAAAGCTAAGACAAACCCCATGTATAGCAATGGTGTGAGGACAAATGCACATTTGTTCACATCTATATAACCACACATTTCTGCCACAATTCAAAACCAAGTCTGCCTGTCTGCTGTGCAGAACCAACAAATAAGTAGTGCTGGCATGTTCTTTGAATGACCAGCCCTGTTGTCAATTGTAAAAGTGTAGTCTGCTACCTTGTCAATGTTCTTTATTTTACAGCAATAGTTTTAGAAGCACATTGAAATCAAATGCTCAAGATTTTCAGTGGTATAACCGACTGATACAACATCTTGTTAAAAGAACTTTAAGCACAAAAATTGCTATTGGCTTAATGTGTAAGAATATGAAATTGTTCTGTCATTTTTTTTCCTATTTAACAAGATAAACCTTATTTCTGGACTGTAGATAAAGCAAGGCAGTTACAAAAAGATATTCTCAAAACACAATATTTAAAATTATTTTATCAGTCCCCTTCTGCTGTTTGTTATTGGTAGTTAGTCATTTGTTGACTATTGATTTTTAATTGAAGTTTTTGTTGAGTTAAGTACTGATTGATGGCTTTGTGATAATTGGTAATAGTGGATTGTGCTAGGTACACAAATGAAGTGTTTATTGAAATGGCTGAGCTACACTAATTAATGTGAAGTTCATGACCAAGTTTGAGATTTGTGAGACTTAGGAACACCTACAGACAAACCAGAATACAATAATGTCTGTTTATTAAACAAATTTTCTCCATCCTTTCCACTGTTTCTTCTTATAGCTCCATCCACTGATGTTGTTTTGTACAGCAGCTTTAAGTGAACCGTATATACAAATTTGTATCTTAAAATAGTAAAAGTTTACAGTTAATTTATGATTTGTGACAAAAACTTGCTGGAGTCACACAGTGGGCCTGATACAAAAGTGTAAGAAAGAAAACATCTTTATATAATACTCCAAGGAACATGCAGTTACAATATAATTACTGAAACCAAAGCAAAATACTGCAGTTGTTTGAAATAAAAACAGAAACTGGAGTAAATATTCAGCAGGTCAACTAGCATTTGTGAAAGAGGAAAAATGGTGTAAATATTGCAGTTTGCTGACCTGAAAACGAATTAGAGATAAAACAGAAATTACCATGCTGCACCTTTGAAGTATTCCAATGATCTGTCCTTCTATCTATCCATTTCTCATCTATATACTGCCCATTGGTAATTTTAGAAACTTCAGTTCATCCAAAATTCTGGACTTGTAGAATTATGGAATTTTACAGTGTAGAAGAAGACCGCTTGGCCGAACATGTTTTGTACCTACTCCTTTGTTAAAACTTGGCATATTACCAATATTGATGAAAGATCATTGACCTGAAACCTTAACTTTATTTCTCTCCACAGAGAGTTTCTACAGCACCTACTGTTGTTTTCCAATAGTTTTTCATCTGTTTGTTTTTACACTGTACTTACTGCTAAATTTTTAAGATACTCATTACTATTCACCTCAGTATAAATTCAAGGATTGGGAAAAACAGAGAAGTTTGTTTAACACCTTTTATTAAGAAACACACGAATACAGCCCGTTACATGCAGTCCCATGAGACTGGCGCACAATTTCAGTGTCAAAGAACTCATCAAGCCTTGTGAGTTGGCTTCTCTCCATTGTTCACAGTTGTCCTGTTCAAACTATGCAAAGTTCTGATGTCAAACAGTGTAACCTGTACTTTATGGTTAACTAACGGGCCCAATATCCCATTTCCTTCCATGGATATGCTGTTGATACTCACTTTGTTTAGTTACTAAGTAAAGCTGCCATCGTTTAGCCTACATGTTAGTTAACGTTTTTTAGCTTTATTACACTCTAGATGGTCCTCATCTGCGAGAACTCTTTACTATTCTCTCTAACCTTTAATCCCTTATCTCTTCAAATCTTTATTGCAAAAGAGACTTACTTTCCAGCCGCTCTGGAGTCCATACTGCAATTGACATTCCTTTCCCCTACTCACCCCCGCTGTGCTGAAAAGCCTGTCTCCCTCTCTCTCTCTCGCTGTCTCTCACTGAAATATGTTTTAAGCGCTACTCTAAATAATTTAGCTCAGTTACTTATCTAATTCTATATAATACTGATATCCTATTCGGTTTGATAACCTCAACATACTTATCCTTAGTTATCACAGTGAATTCTGATGTGAGGAATTTGTAATATTTATTGTAACAGTGTTGTCCGATTTCAAGTCATAAATTACCTCCTATGTGACTATCCCCTCTTTGATCTTTCTCTCGGAAATCTCCGACAATGGCTTTTCCTCTCACTGTCACCTCTGAAGTCCCCCAGGGCCGATTCTTGACCTCACCTCCCATTTTTTTACCCATATGCTGCCCTCGGGTAATATTGTCGAAAGACATGAATGACTCCGTATCCTCCTAAAGTCTACTGCCTGCTCAGCACCATATTCATCTCTGCATCGGCTTACTTGATACTGAAATTTCTAGTATATGCTTTTGTTCATATTCAACTTAATTATTCAAACTCTTACTGCTTCTCCCACATCTTCATAAATTTATGCTCATTAACCCATTTGCTGAATGGATCCTGTGTTGAGTTTCCAACATTAACTTGGCTCCATCATAAATAATCCATAATTCCATCTGTGTAGCATCACCTTACTGCGGATCATCTGCTGCTCACTCCCTTGTCCATGATTTGGTCACTTCCACACTCCACGTCCCAACTGATACTCTCCATAAACTTTGCTCCTCCAAAACTCTGTTATCCATATTTTATTGTGGAAGATATCCTAATCATCCCTATCCTTATTAACCTATATTGGCTCCCAGTACCCCAACACCATGCATTTAAAATTTTAATCAAAAACTATAAACCCTGTCATGGTCTTATGCCACCCTACTTATGTAGCTTCTTCCAATCATATCACCCTTCTTCCAATATTTTGATTCGCTGACTCCAGCTTTTTGTAGACCCCTCTTTCCCTTTGCCCAACTATTGTTGGATGTGTTATCGGCTGCTTCAACAGCAAGTTCTGGATTTCTCTGCATAAGCTCCTCCACCTTTCCAGTTCCCTCTCTTTTCACTAATGAATATGAGAATCGGGCCCTCAAACCTACTCCACCATCATGGTTGATCTGATTGTGAGCTCAACTCTACATTCCTGCCTACCACTGGTAACTTTTGACTCAGTTAGTCTGCCTTAAAAGTCTTCACTGACTCTGCCTTCACCCCTTCTGGGGAATATAGTTCCAAAGATTCAACCCTCTGCGAGAAGATATTTATTTTCATCTCTAACTTTAATGAAAGATCTCTTATTTTTAAATGGTGTCCACATGTTCTTGTTTCTCCCACAAGGGGGTACATCCTTTCAGCATCCATTCAGTCAAGACTCTCAATAAGATCGTCTCTTACTTATCTAAACTCCGATGGATACAGGCTCAGCCTGTCAAACTTTTTCTTAAAAGATAAACCCCACATTAACTGAACCTGCTCTTAGCTGTTTAATGCATTTATATCCTTTCTTAAATAAGGAGATCAAAACTGTACATAGTGTCCTTTCTATGTTGCTCTATTAAAACCACGTCAGGGAAAGCTTTCAATGATAGATTCTCTGCATCTTTAGCTTAGAGTCTGCATAATTTATGAAAACGTTTGTGTCACTATTTCTCTGTAAGGTAAAGTAAAATGACCATAGGCGAGGGGAGAGGTTGAGAAGGAGAGTCCTTCATGGTAACCTCAGCCGGTGCAAGAATTGAACCTGCGCTATAGGCATCACTAACCAGCCAACCGAGCAACGAACCCCCTTCTCTATTAAAGTTGCGATGTAAATTCTAGCTATCATGTTCCTGTTGTCTGTATCTTTTACAGTCCCAAATGGCACATCTTTAATGTGTAAATTACACATGATATTAGATAAATTACTTATTTTATTGAGTAGATATGTATCAGATATGTTTCCACTTTGAAAGCATGATCATTTTGAAAAAGTGAATGAAACTTTAAAAAAAATAACGTAACGTCCCTCCTTTACGTGCTGAATGGGGAATGGGCGGGGCCAAGCGCTGTGTGGGCGGAGCTAGAAATGGAGACGGCGCAACGGTGGAGTGGGCGGGGCGATGTGGTGAACGGGCGGGGCGGAGCTAGAAATGGAGACGGTGTCGCGGTGGAGTGGGCGGGGCCAGACTGTGAGTAGGCGGGGAGAAACGTGGAGTGGGCGGGGCGAACCTTGAATGATGACAGTGAGACACATTCCATAACCTCTGTTATGGTTTAGATTCACTCGAAGTGCCATTGGGAAGGATGTTCCAGAATTTTTACCGGTCACAGTAAAAGAATGGAATATAGTTCCGCATCAGGACAGTGCATAGGTGGAGTTGCGCTCCTTTGCATCCTCTGCCCTTGTTCTTCTAGATGATAGATGTCATAGAATTGGAAGATGTTACCAAAGCAGCCTTGGTGAGCTGCTGCTGTGCACCTTGTACATGTTGCTACTACGCATCGAGGGTGCAGGGGTGTAGAACAAGTATATTACTTTGTCCTGGACAATATTGAGCTTCTTGAGAGTTGTTGAATTATATTGTTATTTTACTAATTGAAAAGCCTATTGTTGAATACACATGATGAAGCACAGGATGTCATATACCAACTGGTTGAGAATGTGAAACTGGTGGGGATGAGGTAAGCATCTGAAATTAGACAGATGGAGCTGACAAAATGTTAACCAAAGGGCGGGGGGTAATAAAAAAGGATTTCAAAGACCACATAAGAAGCTATTTGATGGATCAGACTACGGCTGGACTCAATGTAGAAAGCAATCAAATCTCATCCCTCATTAACACCGAATCTGTAAAGGCATGGCTGGTAGGTCACCACGAGGTAGATGAAATAAAGCGTCATTGTCTAGATTATCTGATCAATCGGAACCAGAATTACTATGATCGCTTGCTGAACCCCAGTTGCGCTCGGCTCCCTTAGATTGGTTCAAGTTCTATGGGTGAAATATTTAAAATTAAATTAATTGGGACTCAAGACAGTAGGAGAATACACACATCTTTACCTTGATCCCACTAACATTGATACATCGGAAAGTTGGGACAGTCCCAATCTTAATCGCCGCCCTGACAGAAGGGGTGTCTCTATGAGACATTGGAAATCCTAGCCATCTCGTACGTGGGCATCCTCAACATAGAATCTCCATTGTTACACGAATGTCTAGGAAAGAGGATCCGTTAAGTTACACACTATCGCATGGCCATCGACGCAGAAGACAGGCTATGTGGAGTTAATGAGTGTCTCATTGCAGAATTTCCAACCTGGACATTATTGGAGCTGCACTCTTCGATGCGATGACTAATTGATCCACCCGCATTCCTAACGTGTGCCTTGTAAGTAATAGACAGGCTTTGGGGAGTCGGGATGTGCGATCGTTGGAGTCCAAGCCTCCGTTCGCAACAACTGCAAGTGCAGTCTTTATCTCTAACCCTGTGTGTCTATCCAATACGTTCTATGTTTCTTTTTGTGATTGAAAAGCCAGTACTTATGAGTTGATTCACTGATAGTTAATTTGCCAGATTCAGAATGAACGTGTGGGTCCTGGAAGCGGCGAACATGTCAGGGTCTGTCAACATCACATCACCCCGCCCACTCCTTGTCTCTCCCCGCCCACTCCACGGTTCGCCCCGCCTACTCCACGTTTCTCCCGCCTACTCACAGTCTGGCCCCGCCCACTCCACCGCTACGCCGTCGCCATTTCTAGCTCCGCCCACTTGGCGCTCCGCCCCGCCCGTTCCCCACATCGCCCCGCCCACTCCTCCGTTGCGCCGTCTCCATTTCTAGCTCCGCCCACTCAGCGCTCGGCCCCGCCCATTCCCCCCACATCACCCTGCCCACCCCACGCTCCGTCACGCCAGCTTTCCTGCTCCTCTGATGCTGCCTGGCCTGCTGTGTTCCTCCAGCTCCACACTGTGTTGCCGCTCATCCCCGCCCATTTCAAGCTCAGCTTCGCCCATTTCGTCACACTCCGCCCCCCTCCGATCGGTCTCGCCCTTTCACTGATTAGCCACGCCCATTCATCATTCTGCCCCGCCTACTCCACGTTCAGCTCCGCCCATTTCTCCGCTCTGCGCAAATTCCTCACTTAGTTCCGCCCATTCACGTCAGCCACACCCATTTCCCACGCGGTCCCGCCCATTTCCCCCACTAGGCTCCGCCCCCTGGCCGCGAGCTCTCTCCCTCAGTAAGATGGCGGCGCTGTGCGGCTGGCCGCCTTTGGCCGTTTACCTCTGGTTGTGGACGACGGCCGCAGCCTCTCAGACCGTTTCGCCGACGTCCCGTTCCGAGTTGCTGAGCATGAGGCCGGACAGTACGGTGGCGGGCTCCGTGTTCCTGGAAGGCGGTCTGCTGAAGGTGACGGAGGGCACCCGCTTCAAACTGCGGCTGTACGGTACGGGCCTGAGGTGGAGCGGGTTGCTGGGCGACGGCGGAGCCCGAGGCCCCGGCCTCTCGTTTGTGGAGGTGAGCGGCCTGCTGGAGACGGCGGCCGGCGGCGCCCGCCAGCAGCGACAGTCCCAGCGGCTCTGCCAGCAGGGCAGCTCGGACATCGCCATCCTGGGCTCGAGTCTGAACAACCGCTCGGTCCTGGTGGAGCTGGAGGCTAAGTACCTGAGGAAGGATGAGAAGATCAAGTACTACTCGTTGTGCGCCCGCATCGGGGGCCGGGACGCTCACGACTGGATCGCCTTCAAGACTGAGGATTTCCACCTGGCCGTGGTGGAGAAGGAGCCGACAAGCACCCTCAGGTTCCAGATCCTCATCTCCTTGCTTTTCCTCTGCCTGTCCACCCTCTTCAGCGTCCTGCACATCAGCCTTATGGCTCTGGACCCGGTGGAGCTCAGGGTCATCAAAAACAGCGGCAACGAGGACGAGAGGAAGTACTCAGAACGCATCGAATCCGTGAGGAGACATGGCAACTACCTGCTGTGCACCTTGCTGCTAGGACATGCCCTGATGAACTGCTCTCTAACCGTCTGGCTTTGCGAGATGTTCCACAACACGTGGCTGACAATCGTTGTCTGTACCAGTTGTATATTTTTCTTTGGCGAGATCCTCCCCCACGCCATCTGCTCCCGGCATGGCCTGGCCTTAGCTTCCAAGACCATCTTGGTGACTAAATTTTTCATGATCGTCAGCTTTCCAGCCTCGTACCCCATCAGCAAACTCCTGGACGTCATCTTGCAACAGCAGATCAGCAACTTCTACACAAGAGAAAAGCTGATCGAGATGCTCAAGGTGACTGATCCTTACAACGATCTAGTTAAAGAGGAGCTCAATATCATCGAGGGAGCCCTTGAACTCAGGAAGAAGACAGTCGAAGATGTCCTGACCCCTCTAGGCGATTGCTTCATGCTGAGCTCTGAGGCTGTCCTGGACTTTGCGACCATGTCAGAAATCATGCAGAGTGGCTATACAAGAATTCCTGTATATGAGAATGAACGCTCAAACATTGTTGACATACTTTATGTGAAAGATTTGGCATTTGTTGACCCAGATGATGACATGCCTTTAGCAACAATGACAAAGTTTTATAACCATCCTCTGCATTTTGTGTTTAATGACGCAAAACTGGATGCTGTGCTGGAAGACTTTAAAAAAGGCAAGTTGGTGCATTTAGAATTTGAGTGTCGCTCATTGAGCCTGCCAACATTACTGTTAGATATGGCATTGGTTTTGGCCCATTGTATTACTATTTTAGAATTAACAATTTACTCAAAGGTAAACATTCCAGGGCTACAATTAAAGAGCATCCAAATTGGATAGCTTTTTCAAAGCACTAGCATGACTCTAATGGGCCTAATAGCTGCCACCTGTACTGTGAAATAGCCAGCTTTGTGGATATTCGTAAAAGCCTGTTTGGAATTGCAAGTTTTTTAATGTTGCTGTCCAAGGTCTGATTTATATTATTTTGTGAAATAATTACATTGTTTGATTTGTCTACAATCCTCTTTATTTTTAAAAGAGGTTGCTCATGGGATGTGGATGTTGCTAGCTGGCCAGCATTTATTGCCCATCCCTAATTGTCCAGCAGCCAATTAAGAATCAGTCACATTCCTGTCAGTCTGGAGGCACATGTAGGCCAGACCAGGTAAGAAAAGTAGATTTCCCTCCCTAAATGATAGTGGTGAATGAGATAGGCATTTACCACAATTGGCAGTGTTTATGTGGTCACCATTAGACTGTCTGCCGTGATCAGATTCAAATCCATAATATTCCCCAAAACATTAGTCTGAAATTATAGATTGCTAGTTTCGTGACATTACCAGTATGCTATTGCCTCCCCTGCACTACAGTAACATCACTAACAACTGAATTTCTACACTCAGAAAAGAGTTTGACTGTGGATGGGACTGCTTTGTCAAGAGGTATTCCAAAAGATGTTCTGCTCAGTACTTTTTAGTTGGCTGCCTGATACTAAAACAGACAATTGACAATTCTTAAATATTTTAAATCAACCTGTTCGGATACGTTGTGATAGACCTCCAGAACAGCACTTCCAGAGGCAAGCCCAGTACCCCTGTGCCACAAGAGGTCTAACATTGGCAATTTTTTGTTTCAAAGTTGAATTTTCATTCACACATCTGTTCCATCACTGTGACACCTTACTTCCACGTCTATAACATCACTCAGTTCCACCCTTGCTGTTTAAGCCGTTGTTCATGCTTCTAGACCCAAAAATTCAAACGCTCCCCATCTTGGAACTTGCATAAACTTGAGCTCATCCAAAACTCAGTAGCTGCCTCCAAACTGTGCACCAAATTCTGTTCACCCATCACTTCTGTGCTTACTTCCCTTTATTGTGACTTGGTTCACCAATGTCTGTTTATAAAATTTTCATCCTGTTTTCAAATCCTTTCGTTGTCTTATTTCTTCAAGTCTCTATAATTTTCCCTGTTCTACAGTTTTTAGATTTCCGCATTTTTATAGCTTTATTGGCAGGCGCGCTTCAGTTACCTAGGACCTATATTTCCCCGGCTCAAAGAAGGAAATAGAGATGGTCCTTAAAGCTTACCTCTGAGCAAGCTTTTGGTTCTCTATCCTACTGCTAGCCTCTGTGACTCAGTATGAAATTACATTTAACCAAAATCCTGTGAAGGAACATCTGCAATATTGCAAAAAAATTTACTACATTATGACACATAAGTATTCAGATTGCGAATATTTTATGTTTAAGTCCAGTGATTGGCAGATATTTCCAATGTTCGAAATTTATATCAGAAAATTTTAATGCACCGTTCAATATAATTAAATTTCCTTCACTGATTGCAAGTTTTGAAAAATTTTCTGTAATTGTGAGAGTTGCAAGTAAGGCCGTATCATTTTTGTTTGTTATTGCATAAGTTTATGAGAACACTTAGGCATTTATAACGTTCCACGTAAAACATGTTAGCTAAAATTGAAGCTCTTGGAATTGAAGGGCAAATTATTAACCTGGTCCACAGATTGGTTATAAGGAAGTAGGGAATCTGTCCAAACTCACGCAGCATTATCTGGGCCTAACATGATCAGCCTCCAACAACCACAACAATCTTCTTTTAATGCTAAATGTGACATTAGCCTTTCCCCTGATTGCTATCGATTCAATGTTTACAATGGGGTCTTCGATGCCATGCTTACTCCAAGACTGCCGTGTTGCCACTCTCATTTCACTACTGGAGTTCGGCTCTCTTGTCCATGTTTGAATCCCGTCTGGGATGCAGTCTGGAGCTGAGTGGCCCTCACTGAATCCAAACTGAACTTTTGTAGACATTTTTAATCAAACTTTCAGATGTGCCGTAACACACTTCTGAAGCAGCTGCAACTTGAACCCAGGCCTTCTAGCTCAAAGGCAGGAATACTTCCACACTGTGACAACAGCCCTAAACTGAGCATTTGTAAGCAGATTACTGATGAGTAAGTCTGCTTGATTGCACTGTCATTGGTACCTTCCATTCCCAGATCGAGAGTAGACTGATTGGTATGGGGCTCTTGTAAAATGGTGGTTATATCTATAAGACATAGGAGCAGAAAGTAGGCTGTTCGGCCCATCAAGTCTGCTCCGCCATTCAATCATGGCTGATAAGTTCCTCAACCCCATTCTCCCGCGCTCTCCCCGTTACCCTTGATCCCCTTGATAATCAAGAGCCTATCTATCTCAGTCTTAAATGTACTCAACGACCTGGCCTCCACAGCCTTCTGTGGCAGTGAATTCCATAGATTCACCACTCTCTGGCTGAAGAAGTTTCTCCTTATCTCCGTTCTAATAGGTCTTCTCTTTACTCTAAGGCTGTACCTTCGGGTTCTAGTCTCTCCTACAAATGAAAGCATCTTCCCAACATCTACTCTGTCCAGGCCATTCAGTATCTGTAAGTTTCAATTAGATCCCCCCTCATCCTTCTAAACTCCAATGAGTATAGTCCCAGAGACCTCAAACGTTCCTCATATGTTAAGCTTTTCATTCCTGGGACCATTCTTGTGAACCTCCTCTGAACCTGCTCCAGGGCCAGTACATCCTTCCTCAGATATAGGGCCCTGAACTAGAAAGCTTGAGTTGTAGACTCACCTGCTTCAGAGGTGTGTCATAACATTTGTGAACAAGATGATTAAAATATATTTAGACTGATTAGTTGACAGTTGGCCAAATCAGTTTGATTGTTCTTTTTGTTGTCAGGACATAGTTGGGCAATTCCACTTTGTTGGATAGGTACTAACATTTTCACTGTAGTGGACCAACTTAGCTAGAGGTATGGCCAGTTCTGGTGCACAATCTTCAGTACTATAGTCATACTGTTGGGGCTTATAGTATTTGATATATCCAGCACATTTAGCTGTTTTTTTATGGTGTGGATAGAAGTGGCTGAAGCCTGATTTCTGTGATGGTGTGAATCTTAGAAGAAGGTGAAGCGAGATCAGATGCTTGACACTTCTGGCTGAAGGTAGTTGCAGATGCCTTACCTCTACATTCAGTGGTCAGTCTTTCCATCATTTTAGGTTGGGATTTTAATGTTGCCTTATCCTCTTGTCAGTTATTTCATTATCTGCCAATTACAGTTGGATGTGGCATGGCTTCAGAGCTCTGCTGTGATTGGACAGTGTTGGATTACATAGCTCTGCCTATAGTATGCTGCTTTTTCTGTTTACCTGCTTACAGTCCTGTGGTGCAGCTTCATAAGGTTAGCATCGCAGTTTTAGACATGCCTAGTACTCCTGTTAGCACACCCTTCTACAACTCATTGAACTAGAATTGATCCCCTAACTTAGTGATAACAATAGAAAAAGGAATACGTCAGGTAATATGGTTACAGAGTACGGTGGAAAACAGTACTGCTACCTAGGCCCACATTGCTTTGTGGATAGCTTGAGCTGGTAGGATTACTTTCCGATTTATCATGGTGGTAGTGCTACCTACATACTAAAAGGTGTTTTTCATGTGAAATGAATCTTTGTCTCCATGAGGATTTTACAGGAGACCATTAGACCAGAAAATATAGAAGCAAAAGTAGACCATTCAGTGAGATCATAGCTGATCTGGTAACCCATCACACCACTTTGCTGTCTTTTCCCTATAACCTTTGTTTCCTTTACTGATTAAAAATCTATCTACCTCAACATTGAATAGATTTAACAACCCAGTATCTGTAGCTCTCTATTGTACAAAATTCCACAGATTCACTACCCTTTGAAAGAAGGTATTCTTCCTCATCTCTTTCTTAAATATGCAACCCCTTATTCTGAGATTATGCCTCTGGTCTTAGACTCTTCCAGAAGTGGAAACAATCTCTCAGTATCTAGCCTGTCAAGTCCCCAAAGAATTCTATATATTTCAGTAAGATATCCTCTCATTCATCTAAATTCCAAAGCTGACAGCTCAACCTTTCCTTATAAGACAGCCCCTCCCTACCCAGGATCAGCCTGGTGAAACTTCTGTGGACTGCTTCTAATGCCAATGTGTCTTACCTTAGATAAGATACTCAAAACTGCTCACAGTATTCCAGCTATGGCCTGACTAGTGTCTTATATGGGTTTAGCAAAACCTCTTGACTTTTATGCTCCATTCCTTTCATAATAAAGACTAACCTTTCCATTTGCCTTCCCAATTACCTGCTGAACTTTGCTAGCTTTTTATGATTTATGGCTGAGGACTCCCTAATCCCTTTGTTCTGGATCTTTCTCCATTGAAATCACATACAGCTCCTGTATACCTGTCAAAGTACATTACTTTTTCCCACAGCATATTTAATTTGCTAAATTTTTGCCCAATAGCCTAACCACTTGCCTTCCCATTAGTTTTTGTATCATCTACAATCTTGGTTATAGCACAGTCACTTTCCTCATTCAAGTTATTAATATATATTGTAAATAATTGTTGCCCCAGCACTGATCCCCGTGGTCCTCCAGTAGTTACAGATTGTCGTACTGAAAATGCTTCCCTTAACCCGACTCTGTCTTCTGTCAGTTTGCTAATCCACTTTTCATGTTAATATACTACCACCAACATCATAAGTTCTTATCTTATTAAGTAACCAAATGTGTGGTACCTTATCAAATGCCTTCTGAAAATCCAAACATAATGCATCCATTATTTCCCCTTTTCCCATCTTACCTGTTACCTCCTAAAAGAATTTAACTAAATTTGCCAGATGTGATTTCCCCCAATGTGAAGCTACGCAGACTTTCACATAATCGTATTATGTAGTTTAAAATGCTCAGCTATTACATATTTTATAATGGACTTTAATATTTTCCCAATAACAAACGTTAAGCTATAGTTGTATCTCCTCCCCTTTCTAAATAAAGGTGTTACATTGACACTTTTCCAATCTTCTGGGATTTCTCCAGAATCTAAGGATTCTTGGAAGTTTAACACAAGTGCATCTACTATTTCTGTAGCCACTTTCTTTAACCCCAGTAGTTTCGCTAGTAAACAAGAGAGTTAATCCTTCAAGTTCAAGATGACTTCTGTTTCTCTGTTTCTCTGTTTCACAGATGCTACCAGATCTGCTGAGTTTCACCAGCACTTTCTGTCTTTTTATTTCAGAGCTACAGCATCCACAATACTTAGCTTTTATTTGTCTGGGGTTACATATGGGTTTGACCCTCTAAGGATGACATACTTCCTTCCCTATGAGTGAACCAGATGGAATTTTACAAAGAACTGGACATTTCATGCTTACCATACCCAATGCGAGCCTTTTATTCTAGATTTTTATTTAATTAACTGAATTTAGATTTCCCATCTGGGATTTGAATTTGTCTCTGGAGTATTACTCCAAGCTTTGGATTACTAGACCAGTAACATGACCACTATGCTGTCCTTTCTATTGTACCATGTTTTCTTCTCTCAAAGGAAATAAAGTATTGATGGAAGAAACATAGAAAGGTCATGTTTTTGAAACTCAATGTGGCACTTTAATGTAATTGGCTACATAAAATTCCCATCTGTTTTTCAGTGACAGGATGTTAATAATGAATATTCCTTAGTGCAGGCACTAGAATCACTTCCTAAGAAACAGCAGGCAGATTGGCTGAAACCTGACTTCCTACAGTGACCAGCTGAGATTTAGGAGCCTGTTTACACACATCTCTAAAATATGGTGATCAGGCACAAAAAATAATCAAGATGGTCAATGGAATGTTAGTCTTTATATCTAGAGGACTAGTATTTAAACGAGAACATTTTTTTGTAACTTTGGTTAGAACACATCTGAGTATTGTGCAGAATTATAGGTATTGCACCTTAGAATACATTGTTCATTAAAGGAGTCAGTGCAGATTTGCCAGCTTATCCAGGTTCCAATAGTTAAATTAGGAAGGAAGGTGACATAAACTGGAACAAAATCAACATTTTTGTAATTTTCAGCTTTCTGATTCCAACATTGTTTTGCTGGTGGTCTGCTAAAAACCATATTGGAGTATAAAACAATGAAATATATAACAATGGATTTTGATGCTCAAAAACTAAGTTACTGACTCCAAGGATAGATCCTGCTGATGAAAGTATTATTGAAAGTGTTTTTTCTTTTATTTCTGAACATAGTATCACTGGCAAAGCTTGTATTTGCAGCACACCATGAGTTGCCCTGGAAGATGTTAATATGCCTTTATCTTATACTGCTACAGATTGTTTATTCTTTACTCCTTTTTGGTATTTAGGTGAATAAACATTGGCTGGCATTATTGAACAAAACTATACACACGAGGTGGTAAGTGAGGATATCTCTGGTACTGTACAGATTCATGTTTCAGGTCTGCTTGATCTGACATCGTTATGTCAGTTGCGCTTCACATGTAGGCTTAGCAGCTATTCTTCAAATAATGTGCAATTAACCATTTACTTAACAGTTACTCTGTAGAAACACAATTGGCAATGTTGATATTGAATTGCTGAACATTATAAATGGATTGCAGTCAGACCAAGATGGAAGAAATAATGGAAAAGGCAATCAACAGAGAACATTTACTTGGTCACCATTAATGTCCTGCTGCCAGGCAGATTACAACATTTTTGGCCTTAAAAGCACAACTCATATATAGTACATAACTGCTTTTGAATGCAGTATTTTTGTATTAACAAGTTTTTAAAAAAAAATCTGAGACAAGGTCACAATTTATAAATGCGGCAATAGTTATGTCACTTTGATTCAACATTTCGTTCAACTTCCTTAAACGTTAAAGAATTCTCATCAAGTTTTTTTTCGCTTAAAACTCAACAAGTAAACATATAAAGATGTTAGATTGTTCCTTCACATTTTAAAAATATAGTTAACGATTTTTTTTGTCAATAACCCATAGCACAAATTCTGCTGTTCGTATAGACATTTCTAAACTGCCTCCTGGTATTGTGCTAATTTGATTATAGCAATAGAGATGGTTAATTGTAATGCTGGTTACTTTGATATTGCATATATTTAACTTGGCATTCTATTAATCCATAATGAATCATCAGACTCACTAAACAAACACAGATGTTATTTCTCAACAGAGCCTCAGATGGTAGAATTAACATTCATTAGAATGTGAAGTTTCTATTTTTGATAGAAAAATACTTTTAAAAAACCACATTTTGAAAGATGTTTACAAGATCGTTGAAATGTTATTTTAATACTTAGTTGTGTTGACATGATATGTTTGAATAATTTAACAATACATTCGAGCCTCCCCACCACCCAGTTGAGAATGCTGGTTCATTTTGAAATGGTCCTGCAATTACTGGCCAATTCTTGATGTCTCACTGTGTGACCATGCTTCAGCTTTGAGTTTAGCCAGTGAGTGTCAGCTTATTTTCCAATTGGGTGTCATTAGACAACAATTGGGAGTGAACTCTGATTCATTTTCTTCTCTAGTCCAGTTTAGTAGAACCATTTTTGGCAACTGCTGGCTGCAGGAGTACAGACCTTTGTCTCTACAAATGGCATGTTTCATAGAAAAAAAGTGGTACCATGGAATGTAATTTAGCTTAAGTCTTGGTGTAGCTTGCTTTTACCTTGTGGATTAGTGCAGGGCATAATCCCTTTTGAATCACGTGAACTGGCAACCTTGAAGTATAGTCTGGATCCCATATTGGAAGATTCACAGAACTTAAAAGTGCAGGATGTCATTTAGGCAATATGTCTGTCGGTGCTAGCTCTTTCAATGAACAAATCGCTTACTGCCATTCCCCTACTACTTCCCTGTAATCCTGCACATTCATTCTTCCAAGATAATAATGCAATTCCTTGTTTTGATGCCTTGATTGAACCTGCCTCTGGCATGTTCTCAGGCAGTACAATCCAGACTATAAACATTTGTGTCTGAAAAAAAAGTCTTGTGGCTCCATTGATCCTTTTGCCAAGTACTTAAATCTGTGTCTCCTTGTTCTACATCCTTCCATTAATGGGAACAGTTTTTTTTTCCAATCTATAGTGTCTAGATCCATCATGATTTTGAATATTAAAAATTACTTCATAACATTCTCTCCAAGCTGTGTATTTAACTGAAGTTCCTCATTCATGAAACCAATCTTGTGAATCTTTTCTCTACTGTGTCAATTGCCTTATTTAGAATCCTTGCTAATTTTTCGTTATTTTTATTTTTGTTCTTTTATCAATTTTGGTTTGGAGGTGTGAACTGGGAATTGTGAGCTGAAGATGATTTGTGTACTTTGTGAAATAGCTTGTGGTAAAAGGAAAAGAATAGACCAGTCAAGCTTTTGTTTATTTTTGAGGCCACGTTTAAAGGTTATTAGGAAACAAAACAGAAGTTGCTGGAAAAGCTCAGCAGGTCCAGCAGCATCTGTGAAGGAAAAAACAGAGTTAACGTTTCGGGTCTGGTGACCCTTCCTCAGAACTGCTTCCTCTGAAGGTTATTTACAGGTTGATCCTTTATTAAAAGGATTCCTGCAGGCACAGTGACCCCTGAACGATATTGTGTTTAAACATAAAGCAGGATTTGGCTGTAAACGAGATTAGAACCTGGAAATTTGCTCTAGCAAGTCTGGAGGAGGCTCTAATCAACAGATGGTGGGTTTCGAATGGTAATTGAGGCCTTGTGAAAAGACAGTCAGCTTCTCAGGGTAGAACCGAATTGAAGTTTATTTTGAAGCTATGTTTTCAGTGATGAGTTTGGCTGCTGTTGACACAGTATGAAGATTTAAAAGCTCCCTGCATAATCTCCCACACTAGTTTCCAAAAGTAGAAAAAGTAGCACAAAAAGTAGAAAGCTGAGTTAGCAGATTTGCTATCTGTACCTGAGTGAACTGAGAAGGTGACCCTGTTCAATGTTTCTAGAAAAACAACCAAGGACTCCACTTCTAAGCCTGTGAAACAATGCATCGTTAAAATGATTTAAGTAATCTGGCTGATTTTGTTAGTTTATTTTATTTATTCCTTAACTGTGTTCGTTTGTTTATCTGTCTGTCTTTTCTGAGACTGGGAAGTGAAAAGCACGGTTTGGTTTAAAATATAGATATTAATTAGTTTACCTTGTTGTTTAACTTTGGTATGGTTAAGTCATTATATATTTTAAAAATGTTTTAACTCTTTTATTTTAAGATGCAAAACCAACACCTGAAATTAATTATTCACGAAGTCTGGGACTGGTTCTTCATAGGTCTGGTTAGGAACCATTGGAGTAACTTTTGGGATGTTTGGTTTCAATTTTACTGTGTTGCAAACGTAGAAGTAGAAAAGCTGATTTTGTTAGGCTATCTGTCTCCATGTCATAACACCTTTGCAGTTTTTCTTAAAGTTTTTAAAGCTGAATTCAGTAAATCTGATAATTTGGGTGGGGGTTTTGTTAGCATCAGAAAGACCATGAAAACTGTTGGGTTATATTAAAAACCTAACCAGTTTATTGCTGCCCTACATAAAAGGGAACTTGTCATCCCTATTTGATCTGCACTACATGCAGTGTATTCCCTTACATACAACATGGTTTACACGTAATGTATTCAGAATAACATGATCTTGAATTTCTTCCCTTGACTAGAGTCACGTGAGGCAAAGGAAGGACTTGTTTGCATCTGTTTCTGTAGGTAGGCTAGTGACCTGGTTTAGGAAACTTATCAAGAGCAACTATAGCTTGAGTGTCGTCTCTCTGCATCATGTGACTGACCAAGAGATTCTCCTGTTACTGCTTGGAGGTTAAAAATCAATCTGTTTGGCCATGTTGTATACCTGATCGTGTTGAATGGTGGAGCAGGCTTGCTGAGTCAAGTGGCCTCTTTCTGCTCCTATTTCTTATATTTTAAATCTTCTCTGACCATTTGATCCTCAAGTGGAACATGAACCCAGTGCTTCTGGCTGAGGGCCAGGAAAGTCACCCACTGCATTTCAAGACTTCCATCAGGATAACTGGTGAGGGACAATCAGATGCTGCCTTGTTTACATCACTTATGCCTAAAAAGGCAAAAATGTATAAAAGCAGAGCTCCACCTTTCCTTCAATCAATAAAATCCTGTTTTTTTAATGGAACGTTAGACCAAAATATTTGACTTTTATAATGAGCCTTAGCATCTTTCCCGCTCAGTATTTTTCTTGTTCACTTTCTCGAAGAAGAAGAAGAAAAGGAAGGTTACCTCAGAATACAATAGGATCTTGATCAGATGGGCCAATGGGCCGAGGAGTGGGGGCAGACAGAGTTTAATTTAGATAAATGTGAGGTGCTGCATTTTGGAAAGACAAATCAAGGCAGGACTTACACACACAATGGTAAGGTCCTGGGGAGTGTTGCTGAACAAAGAGACCTTGAAGGGCAGGTTCATAGTTCCTTGAAAGTGGAGTAGGCATTGGTATGCTTGCTTTAATTGGTCAGTGCATTGAGAATAGGAGTCGGGACATATTGTGACTGCACAGGACATTGGTTCGGCCACTTTTGGACTATTGCATGCAATTCTGGTCTCCCTCCGAAGGAAGGATGTTGTGAAACTAGAAAGGGTTCAGAAAAGATATACAAGGATGTTGCCAGGGTTGGAGGGTTTAAGCTATAGGGAGAGGCTGAATAGACTGGGGCTATTTTCCCTGGCGTGTGAGAGGCTGAGGGGTGACCTTGTAGAGGTTTATGAAGTCATGGGGGGCATGGATAGGGTAAATAGGCAAGGTCTTTTTCCTGGGGTGGGGGAGTCCAAAACTAGAGGGCATTAGTTTAAGGTGAGAGGAAAAAATATAAAAGGAACCTAAGGGGCACCCTTTTTACACAGAGGGTGGTGCATATGCAGAATGAGCTGCCAGAGGAAGTGGTAGAGGCTGGTACAATAACAACACTTAAAAGGCACCTGGATGGGTATATGAATTGGAAGGGTTGAGAGGGATATGGGCTAAATGCTGACAAATGGAACTAGATTTATATAGGATATACGGTTAGCATGGACGGGTTGCACCAAAGGGCCTGTTTCATTGCTGTATATCTCGATGACTCAAGGTCTGTCTTTCTTTCTGTCTCTCTCTCTCTCTTTCTCTCTTTTACACTTAATAGATTTTCCTTTTCTAACTTTTGCAGTACTAATTGCCACTGCTGAAGCTTGTTTACTTTTTGAGGAAAGGAATGAGGGCTGGTTCCCACTCCCCTTGAAGTCTGTTGTGTTTACTGTTGGTGTCAACTTGCATGACGCAACACTTAAAAATGTTCATGAGACATATATTAACTACGCAGTGTGTTCAGATCTCTCTTTACTCTCTACTGAGTCAAAAATCACACAATACCAAGTGATAGACCAACAGGTTTATTTGAAATCACAAGCTTTCAGAGCGAAGCCCTTTCGTCAGGTGCAGTGAGAGGAGAGCACACAGACACAGAGTTTATAGGCAGAGGGGTGAAGGACAGAGTGATCAAAGGATCATACAACTGGTGTGAGTGGAATGAACAAACCTAAAATGGCTGACTGACTGGTTCCTGTTGAATCTTTAATCATTCATATATTCCTGCATTCTAGAAGTTGCAGAAGTAGGATGTGGAGAACTCGGTTAGAAAGGAGACGCAAGTTTCAATTGATTAAGGTGCAAATTCCAGAATCTGTTTCAAGTCACTGGAATTTACATCTTAAACAATCTGCAAACTTGTGTCTGTTTTCTAACAGAGTTCTCCATATCCTGCTTCTGCAGTTTCTAGAATGCAGGAATATATGAATGTTTCAACAGGAGGCAGTCAGTCAGCCACTTCAGCTTTGTTCACTCCACTCACACCAGTTCTGTGACCCTTTGATCTCTCTGCCTGTAAACTCTACCTCTGTGTGCTCTCCTGTCACTGCACCTAACGAAGGGGCTGTGCTCCAAAAGCTTGTGATTTCAAATAAACTTGTCGGACTATAACCTCGTGTCATGTGATTTTTGACTTTCTGGCACCTCCACATCATACTGTCTACTGAGATTTCTATTCCTGTGCCTGAATGATTAATTTTTAATGTGGCAGACACGTTAATGGTTTTGTGTTGGGCTTTTTCATGCTCTTCTTTTGTTCATCATCAGGGCACTCAGATAGCAGGTCAGCTCTCTGGATGACCGTCAAGACATAAAGGAGGAAGTTACAGAGCTAAAGGGTGTTAAAGAGCCCTGGCTGCATTTCTTAAGGAAGACTTAGTGATATTGGTAGGTGAACTGGCCTCAAGCTGCACCCAGGAGAATTATTTTTCCGTATATGAGTATGCAGAATGTTTTGTTGTAAAGTGAAATAAGAATTTATATAATTTCAATGAGTGGTAAAGCAGAATTAACCAATTACTGTAGAAATTGGAAAAACTCGAAGTAAAACACAGAATGTTAAACACACCCTTAGATCCAGCCCATAACTTAAATCCAGTAATTTCATATCTATAACATCACGCAATTCTGCTCCTGCCTCAGTTCTTTCTGCTGCTGAGAAGCTTAGTGACAGCAAACCTCAACAGTGAAATTCAATATCACCATAGTGTGCCATTGCAGCTTTTGCCATTCTGAGGAATGGTATGTTTGATGACGAAGGCCTCGAACCTGACATCAATTCCATGGTCTACAGGGCAGCAGTGTTGCCAACCCTCCTGTATGCATTCGAGACATAGACAATATATACCAGACAACGCAATTCCTTGAGAAATCTCTCCAGCAGTTCTTCTGTAAAATCCTGCAAATCCACTGACACAATTGCCACTCCTTTTATCCTTTCAAGCCTGTGTCACCAGTGATAAGGTATTGATGACAATGAATCAGCAGTGTTGGGCAAGCTGCATCTCCCACATGCCTGATAACAACATTCTAAATATCCAGTTCTCCAACTTTCATCATGACAAGAGGTTACTAGGAGAGCAGAGATAACACCTAAAAAGATGATTTCAAGACCTCCCTGAAAAAGTGCAACATCTTCACCAGCTTATGGAATCTTTAGCCCAAGCCTGTCCAAATCCTAGAAAAAGAATCCATCAGCTATTTTGAGCATCTCCAACAAGCAGAGATGGAGGCCAAGCACAAACAATGGAAACAGTGTGCGAAAACCTGAACAATCTGCTTTAGCAAACACCACCTGGCCCATCTATGCACAGGGTTCGTTGGTCCAGTATCGGATTATTTCACCACCTCAGCACTGGAATGGAAGAAAATGACCTTGAACCCAAGTTACTGTCTAAGAAGAAAGGGGAATCTCTCAGGTAGGCCGTTGTTTCTCCAGACATGTTAGTTCCTGTGTACCCGTGGAAGACTGCCCACATTTTACCCTGCCAAATTTGAGGTCATCCAAATCTTATTTATGTACACCTTTACTTGCACCAAATCCCATATCACCCCATGCCCGTTGACATACATTAGTTTCCTGTATTACCTTCACGAAACCTCTGTCTCTCCAACTTTCTTTTCTTTAAGGCACACTTTAATGACAGTTTATTAAACTTAATTCATGTTAGTGAATGCTTGTACTGTCCTTATCAGATAGGGTAGGATTTTGGTAATTGTTGAGGTTTTGTCACATCAAGAATACAAAATTAACTTGACTAATTCCTATGTCTGGTGAACTGAGTTGGTTCAAGAAAACGGCTTATACTGTTACCTCGTGGGCAATTAGGGATAGCCATCAAATGTTGCCTTGCCGTCGATTCTCACATGAATGAATAGAATAAATCAGTTGATATCCACAAATGGACACTTTGAAAAATCCCTGTGATGATCAGGTGTAAGAACTATTGTTGACTTTCGCTTCCTTTTTTAGGACAAGGGTAAGTTGTGATGGCCTCAGTACTACTTCAAACTAACAACAAGTAATAACACCAGTTCCTTCCACATACATAGTGCCTTTACTATGATAAATACCAGGGCACTTGGCAGGACTGTCATTAGACCAAAAATGACAATGAACCAAGAATTGAAACATTAGACATAAACAGATATTTGATCAAAGAGCTAAGTTTTAAGATGTCCTAAAAGGAGGATAGTGAGATGAAGAGGTAGGGAAGGCAAGTCCTGAACTTGACATGTAGGCAGCTCAATGTCGGACCAGCCATGATCCTATTGAATGGCAGAGAAGGCTCGAAGGACTGAATAGCCTACTCTTGTTATTATGTCTTATGGTCTCAAAGTATAGCTGTTATTGGTGAGTTGATGGATATGACGAAAGTTCGAGTCCAGAATTGGAAGAAAAGGGTTGCTGATAGTTTATAAGGGTTCTGGGGGGAACAGACGTAGAGAAGTGTGAGGTCAAGGAAGGATTTCAAGATGAGAATGAAAACTTGTGAAATCAAGGTGTTGGGGGACCGGGGACCAGTGTAAGTCAGTGAGCATAAAGTTTGACTGATGAACTGGACTTGCTGAGAATTCACAAACAGGCACTGGAGTTTTGAATGAGTGAAAATTTATGGAGGATGAAAGTTGGGCAGCCAGCCAAGTCAGCATTGGAATTGTCATTCCTGCAAGGAACAAAACTGGGCTTCAGCAGCAGATAGTTTTAGGTATGCATGAAGTCAGGTGATATTGTAGAGTTGACTTTGCTCAAATTGTGTATTAGTTTGTAAACTGAAGGACAAGTTGGATGCTGAGATTGACCAGAGTGGGGATTAAATCAATGACTAGGCAATGGAGATTTCGTCCTGAGGACTTTTCTAATCTTTATGACTAAGTTCCATACTAAGTGGTGCATTTGCCATTGATTCTGTTTTTTAGTATTGTTTTGGAGTCAAGAACAGATAATATTGCATGTTTATTTTTACGTGTCTATTAAATATGAATTAAATGGTTATGTTTTAGGTATAATCCACTATAAATTATGTTGCATAACATTGCTTTTACTCATCATGTGGAACAGAATTTGATGTGATTGCCCTAGATTTTAGTTGATTGCGCTATTGTTCTAAAACCACACACTATTCATATGATGTTTTAAAAGTATGTTGAAGTGTGCAAGTAAAATGAACATGTTTTTCTCATTTCTTAATTTGTGTTTTTGAAATTTATCATTAGTGGTTGATTTTCTCATACTGTCTCTGCCAGCATTATTCTATCGAAATAAAAGCAGACTGCAACAGAATATTGACGTTATGGCTGTGAGCTGAGTGGAAGGCTGCTGTTTTGAACTCTTCCACTCTGTATCTGATATATTACATGGAAGTAAAGTGACAGGTGTAGAACATTCAACCCTTCAAGACTGTTCTGCAATTCTGTGTGATCTTAGCAGATCTTTTTTTCAATTCAATTTACTGGCCATTTTTCCATTGATATCCTGAACCAACAAAGGTCTGTGGATCTCTGTTTTTAAAATTACAGTGTGCGTAATGTTTAGTACAATTCACAGTTACTCAGAAACTGAATCAGCCCAGGTCCATTTGCTGCAAGACCTGGGTAATATCCAGGCTTGGCTGACAGGTGGCAAGTAACATATATGGCCCGTAAGTGCCAGGCAAGAGAGAATCACATCATTGCCCCATGACATCTGGTGGCATTATTATCGCAGAATCCCTCACTGTCAACATCCAAGGGGATACCATTTACCAGAAAGTGGACTGGGCCAGCTAAATAAATACTGTGGCTACAAGAGCAGGTCAGAGGCTAGGAGTCCTTCAGATTCCAAAAGGTCAGTGCACCATCTACAAAGTACAAGTCAAAAGTGTGATAGAATACCGCCCACATGCCTGAATGAGTGCATCTCCAAAAATACTAAAGAGGTTTGACACCTGCCAGGGCAAAGCAGCACTCTGATTGGAATTCCATTGACAAACATTCAGCCCCACCCCCAATGATGCTCAGTAACAACAGCATGCACCATCTACAAAATGCACTGCAGAAATTCGCCAAGATTCCTTCGACAGCATCTTCCAAACTCGTGAGCACTACTATCTCGGAGGACAAGGGCAGCAGATGCATGGCAATTCTCCAACAAGCAACTCACCATCTTGACTTGGGAATATATCGCTATTCTTTCAATGTCATTGTGTCAAAGTTCTAGAAGTTTAAAGTTTTGGCAAAAGTCTGTAGCTCGGGTTGTAGATGAGGTTGTTGACTTGCTCACCAAGCTGGCTCAGACGTGTTTTGTTCCGACGTTTCGTCACCATACTAGGTGACATCATCACTGGAGCCTCCGATGAAGCGATGTTATTCTACTCCGCTTGGAATTTATACTGTCTGGTCCATTATTGAAGTATTGTCATTTCTGGTTATGATCTGTATGGATTTGTGTATGGGGTCCAATTCTATATGTTTGTTGACTTAAGTATGAGTAGAGAACCATGCGTCTAGGAATTCCCGTGTGTGTCTGTGTTTGGCTTGGGCTACTATGGTTACTTTGTCCCAGTTAAATTGATGGCCTTCATTGTCTAAACGATATTAAGGAGAGTTCATTGTGCTGTTTTGCTGTTAGCTGATGTCCATGTATTCTGATGGCTAGTTTCCTTCCTGTCTGTCTGATGTAATGTTTGTGGCAGTTGTTGCAAGGTATTTTGTAAACCATGTTCGTTCTGCATGTTATGGGAACGGGGTCTTTAATCCTTGTAGAGTGGTTGTGGGCTTGTGGACCACCATGATTCCTAGTGGTCCTAGGAATCTTGTTGGAATGGATCGGATAATATAAATTCCAAGCGGAGTAGAATAACATCGCTTCATCGAAGGCTCCACTGATGATGTCACCTAGCTTTGTGACAAAACGTCTGAAAAAAACAAACCAGCTCGGTGAGCAAGTCAACAACCTCGTTCTAGAATGTTCTCTGTAGCACTGTGGGTACTATCTCCACCACATGGACCACAGCAGTTCAAGAAGGCAGCTCACTACCTTTTCAGGACAACTAGAGATGGCAATAAATGCTGGCCCAATCAGCGAAGCCCACATCCCCTAAATGAATTTCATAAAAACAGTAAATGTGTGGCAAGTACAATCAGCCACATAATTACCAAGCTATGACCATCTCTAAAAAGGGAAAATCTAATCATCACGCCCTGCTATTGCATGCGTTGGCTTTGGCATCATTGAATTCCACAATGTCAAAAACCTGGAATTACCATTGACCAGAAACTGAACTCAGCCAAATGTGTCTACAAGAGAAGGTCAGAGGCCAGGAATTCTGTAGCAATTAACTCGCCTCTGTCTCCCTAGCATCTGTCTTCCTTCTACGAAGTACAGCAGGAGTGTGACAGAATATTCTCCACTTGCCTGCATGAGTGCAGCTCCAACAACACTCAAGAAATTCAACATTTAGGCCAAAGTAGTCAACATGATCTACACCCCATTGACCAACTTAAATATTCACTCCTCCACCAAGGATGCACAGCAGTAGCAGCGTGTGTGCCATTTACAAGTTTTGCTGGACCAACTCATCAAGCCTCCTTCGACAACACCTTCCAAACTCTGACCTATACCTGCTGGAGGGAAAGGGCGGCAAACATGTTGTAATACAATGTTCTCTACTGTCAATGATTGTACAGGTAGTTCTGCTGTAACATGTGTTTTGTTAAGCAAATTGGCTGTAATGCAATTGATGAATAGTGGATACTGTTTGGATAATGTGAACTTTCTGCTGTAAAGGTATAGCGATTTTCTGTAACGATTTCCCTATAACACAATTTTCTATAGTGCAAGGTCACACAAGAACGCAGCTATTGTGGTATCGAAGAACCACCTGTAGTTCACTCTATGAGGTTTAGTTGAGTATTTGTTTTTTTTTACTTTGGAGTACTTTAGATTGAGGAAAAAGTAGTCTTAGGAATGAGATAAATAAAACATGATTAACCTTGGGAGTTAAGAATAGTATCAAATTGACAGAAAACATTCAAGTTTGCACATCTTGGTGGTGAGCCAGAGATTTAAGAAAATTTTAAAAATAAGCAAAAAGTGATCAAATTAATAATCATGAAGGAGAAAATATATTACAGTAAGCTAGCAAGTAACGTGGACAATAAGAGTTTCTTTAAATATATGTAAAGGAAGAGCGTGACTGAAGTGAACATAGGCCTCTTAGAGATTGAACCTGGAAAATAATAATAGCAGCAGTTGAATCAATACTTTGCAAGGTAGAAGATAGTAATTACTTCCAAAAATACTAAATCAGGAGACAAAAGTGGTGGAGGAAATAATATAGTAACTACCATTAGGGGAAAAATACTAGGGAAACTGTTGGGGCTAAAGTTCCCAAGATCTGATAGGTTGCATTCCTGAATATTAAAGGAAGTAGCTACAGAGATAGTGGATGCACCGGTAGTATTTACCAAAAATCTGTGGATTTTGGAAAAGTCCAAGAAGATAGAAAACTACCAAGAACCCTTATTCAAAAGAGAGGGAGACAAAAAAGAACTGATAACTATAGGCCAGTTAGCTTAGCATCTGTCTTGGGGAAAATGTTATATTTTATTATTAAAGATATAATCAACATTCCCCCCCAATTGTTTCTCAGCTGCGCCAATCTCCAAAGTGCATGCATGGCAGCAACTTCTGTATGCGGAAGTCAATTAATTGGCATGCCGATCAGTGTGCAAGGAGACTCCCAGTTGGCCACATGGCTGTGCAGCTTAGAGGGAACATTAGATGTATTGATGTGGAGATGCCGGTGTTGAACTGGGGTGGACATAGTCAGAAGTCACATGACACCGGGTTATAGTCCAACAGGTTTATTTGAAATCAGAAGATTTTGGAGTGCTGCTCCTTCATCAGGAGCAAAGAGCAGAGCTGTAAAGTCTTGTGATTGCAAATGAACCTGTTGGACTATAACCTGGTGTTCTGTGACTTCTGACATTAGATGTAATAGCAGAGCATTTAAAAATACTTGATATAGGCAAACTGTCAGCATGGCTTCATGAAGGGGAAATCATGCCTGATAAATTTGTGGAATGCTTTGAGGAGTTAACAAGCAAGATAAATGTAACATCATTAGATGTCATATATTTGGATTTCCAAAGACTATCTATAAGATACTACACGTAAGGCTATTTAATATGATGAGTATATTCACATGAATAGAGGATTAGCAAACTGCACAGAGGACAGAGTTAGGATAAGGGTTGTTTTTAGGATGGCATCCTGTAACTAGTGGAGTGCCTCAGAGGTCATGGGTTTTCAAATATATATTCATGACTCTGATGAAGAAAGCCAATGTACTATCACCGAGTTTACAGATGACACAAAAATAGGTGGGAAGGCAAGTGACGAGGATGACACAAAGAATCTACGGTGCAGTATAGATAGGTTAAGTGATTGTGCAAAGTCTCGTCAGATGGAAAATAAGAAGTTAGGCACTTTAACAGGAAGGCGAGTGTGAAGGCAGACCTAATGCCACTCGTGCTGGGACCTGCATTTCAGAACCCATTAATCAGTGGGAGGGCAAGCCCAACAGTATCAGTTAGATCCTGTAGACCCTGAAAGAGGGTGCACTGAATTATAGGCCAATTGCTGCTATTTTATTCTATCTGTTAAAGACAGAATGTATATGCTCCCTTCCCTCCTAAACCCAACATGTTTTGTATGGAAAGTAGTGAGTCTTTTCTTAGTCTTAGAGCATGTATTTCAATTAAATAATTCAGCAACAAGCTGTTGTGAGTTAATAAAAAAAGTTCTTTATTCACACACATTTAGCCTGAATGAATGCCATGCCACACCCTCAGTCTCTTACACACAAACACTGGATATGGATAAAGGTAGTGCATCAGATTACAGTTAATTCAAACCTCAATGAAGTTTCTTGAATAGATTTGATGGTTTAACGTTGAAGTGAGGCAAAGTCTTGGAAAGCAAAGTGTACACAGAAGTTTGTGAGACAACAAGGTGCAGGGCTGGATGAACACAGCAGGCCAAGCAGCAT
>NC_063351.1:46019673-46039944 GCF_021869965.1 Rhincodon typus | reverse complement strand
CCCCCTCCCCCTTTTCTGATGAAGGGTCTAGGCCCGAAACGTCAGCCTCTCTGCTCCTATGATGCTGCTTGGCCTGCTGTGTTCATCCAGCCCTGCACCTTGTTGTCACAGAATCCATTTTGTCAGTTTGGGAGATGGATATTTTTCTGATTTTAAAATGTTCACCAGTCTTTGCTGAATAGCTTGTCTCGTTAAATGCTCTCTGATGACTTTCATCAGTGTTTTATTCCAGGTGTAATTTTAGTCTCCATTTCTGATACCACTGATTCTGACAGCAGTGGCAGCGCAGTTGCTGTTGCGTAGTGTTACACGGTGTTAGCAAGCTATCCGAAAGGTACAAATATAGTTTTAAGTTTCTGGCTGCAGACTTTTCCCAATGCTACAAGAAAATCCTTAATGGTTAGTAATGCAAAAGCTGCTTCACTGACAATGATAGCCAATGTCATGAACCCAACAATTTGCAAGGGTCATCTGAGAGCTCTGCCCTACCTTTAACTAGAACAAAAATGTAAAGTGCCACATTTGTCTCCACTTTTATTTTGGCCCTACTGGTGCTGCAGAAATAAGTCCTTTCTTCCAGCTTGCACTGAGCTTTGCTGGAGCACTGCAGCAGGCCTGACACAGAAATGTTGACCAGGGAACATAATGGTGTGTTCAAGTGGCAGGCAAGTGAAAGTTTGGAGTCATTTTTGTGAATACAACATAGGTGTTCTGCAGTGCAATCAGCCAGTCTGCATTTTGTCCCCACACAGTGGAGGAGACCACATTGAGAAAAGCAAAAATGCTATATAGCTTCCAGTTCTGAAACTTTAACTCTGCTTTCTTTCCATAGATGCTGCCAGAGCTTCTGACTTTCTCCAGCAATTACTGATTTTGTTTAAGATTTCCAGCATCCGCAGTTTTTTCTTTTATTTCAGAATGCAAGAAGGCAGCTCACCACCACCTTCTCAAGGGCAACAAGGGATGGGCAAGAAATGCTGGCCAACTAGCGATGCCCACATCCCACAAAGGAATAGACAGCAAAAAAAAAGGCTATTTTGGATTGGGATGAGAAATTTCTTCATTTAGAGCGCGGTAAATCTGTGGCATTCTCCACCACAGAGGCTGTGGAGGCCAGTCACTGAATACATTTAAGAAATATTTTAAAATGTCAAAAGGTATGTGTGGAGAACAGGAGTATGGCATTGAAATAGCAGATCAGCCTTGTTCATGTAGAATGGCTGAGTGGGTTCATTGGGTCAAATTGTCTGCTCCTGCTCCTATTTTCTGTGTTTTTCTGTGTTTTCCCTTACATACTCCAAATTCTACAGCAGTTCCTTCCACCACCAATGCAACCTTACCCAAGTTCCGGAAAACTAGATGTTTAATGCCAAGCGTGGGATTATGTCTTGAAATGCCCATGTTATGTTGCTTGGGTTCATGGCTATGGGAGCAGGGATAAGAATGCTGTTTGGTTATGAGTCACAACAGTCAGGGTCCTGAGCATGTGCAAACTACAAATATAAGGAATATTTATCCTGACATACCCTTCGTGTTTTGGAGACCAACTGCCCAACCCTAAAACCTGAATACAGGCAGATGGTGGTGTAGTGGTAATGTCACTGGACAAGGAGTCCAGAGCATCAAGTTAATGTCCTGGACGTGTGTTCAAATCCCATCACACCAGCAGGTGAAATTTAGTTTTGATTAATAAATCTGGTCTGTTTCTGGTTTTGTTTCAGATTTCCAGCCCACAGTATTTAGCTTTCAAATAATCTAGTCACCAGTAATAATGACTGTGCAACTATTATCAATTGTCATAGTAAGTCACAGGTTCACTAATGTCCTTAAAGGAATGAAATCTGCCATTCTTACCTGGCCTGGCCCACCAGTGACTTCGGATTCACACTGTGATTGACTCTAAAGTAGCTTGGCAAACTGCTGGATGTGCAACAATGCTGTCCACATCCCCTGAAAGAATTTTTTTTTTAAAAAACTGGATGTTCCTACGCAATCCAGGAAGGCTAGAAAACCTAGCAGTATTACATATTCTTTTGATATCCCCATTCCCTTTGTCAAAATCCATGCAACACCCCATTATTTCAGGAGAGTTGCTAGAGACTCCATTTTAATATGTAGATACGCCATGTCTATTCAAAAGAATAATGCAGCGATATCAGGCCAAATTATTCACAGTGTACTACAAAATATGCCATTCAAATTTTAAGATGCATACAGAATTTTACCCTTGTGTTCACAGAAATGTTGGCTAGATTTATGAAGAAGAGACTGATGTTTGCAGCAGTTACATGAGCAACATCAACTTATATAGCACATTTAACGCAGTAAAACATCCAAAGACACATCATAGGAGTGATTATAAGACAAAATTTGACACCAAGCTGCATTAAGATATTTTGGGAGCTAATTAAAAGCTTGATTAAAAGAAGCATCTTAAAGGGGGTAAAAGAGGTGGTACGTAAAAGAGGTCCAGAGCTTTAGGGTCTTAGAAACTGACAATGAGCAATTAAAATGTTGTGTAAGAGATCAGAAATGATGAATGCAAGCATTGTGGAAACTTGAAGGGGGTAAGTTACAGTGCTAGACTGATTTGACTATTGAAGGATTTCAAAATATTAATGAGAGCTTTAAAAGCAAGACACCATTCAACTGTGTCATCCTGTCAGATGTGATGCTGCCTAGGCATGAGTGGAGGCCATTTTGTACCCCAGCCTGTTGCCTTATTCAGTAGGATTTGATGATCTGTGACACAATTCCATATACCTGCCTCTAAACTGTGTGTCTTTGTTAATACCCTTAGCAAGTGTAAGTGGTGCCCATATTCTGATCAGGATTGCAAACCCCATTTCTGACCCTGATCAGACAAAAATAGTATAACGTTGCCTTTGGATGAATTCTCCATGTAGAGTTTGGAGCCAAGAGACTTCCAAACTGAAAAGCTGGAGTTTAGGGTGGAAATTCATGCATCCAACAGCAGAATGGCTTGGTGTTGAAGCCACATCCTATTTTTCAGCATCAGCTGCTGTATTCCAAGATTTCAAAGGTCCTCAAGAATGTGTTGGGTAAGTGAGAACCCTCCAAGGTCTCCAACTCTGACTTAAATTTAAGGTTTTTTTTTCAGTGGATTCCAGATACTGGCTTTAACTTCCTAGGCAATTACTGTGTAGTTTGCACCAGGACTTCCGCATGGTCATGGCATGCATTTTCCAGGCTATGTTAGATCTTCAACTGTCTAGAAACTGGATGATCTGGGCCAATACCTTCAAGACAAACAAGGAAAGAGAGTGAATTGAGAATTTTCTACTTCTAATTGGTGGATTGGCTTTATTATGATTATTAGTTTTATTGAAAAGAATTTCAACTCCCAATGAGTAATAAGTGTTAAATAGGAGGCACCAGGTCAGGTAAAAGAAAAGGCTGGTCCAATGAGGATGATAAATTCTTGCTCCATACCAATATAGAGTAAGGAGCAATGTTGTTTTCCAGTAAAATATGGCCTGAAATAATAAATCCCACAGCTGAGAGCTATGATATTTGTGAATAACCTGTGTTGCTTACTGTTTACTGATAGTTTACTGCAGATGTTCTGATGGAGCAGCTTTGTGTTTGTTTCTCCTCAGGTAAATCGCACTTAGCAATAGTGCAGAGAGTCAACAATGAGGGAGAAGGTGATCCTTTCTATGAAGTGATGGGTATCGTCACATTGGAAGATATAATTGAAGAAATTATTAAATCAGAGATCTTGGATGAAACAGACATTTACAGTATGTATTGCTTCCTGCAGTATCTCCTGGAGAGCTGTAAGCAGCTCAATCTGTTAGTAGAAGTAATTAATTCATTAATTAGATCACAGCATTTTCCTGTAGTGGCATTTCCAGAGTGCAGTTTTCTTTACAACTGTTCTTTTTGAATGAACCATTTCAGCTCTAGGCATAGTACACATAGTAGATGCCAACCAGAACTTTCTTATGTTATATTCACTCAATGAGGCATCTCTCAATCTCAGAAGAGGAATCTTGCCAGAACTATACTAACATGACCTCCTGCACTTTCTGCTCCATATCTATATTAAATTGTATGTGACTGTGGACCTATATACTTAAGGAGCTAAATTGATGTTGTCTAGATTTGCACTCTATTGATAAGGGATCAGATTATTCCTGCATTTTCATGGTATGCTTCTCTTTTCTAAATATGAATCTCCAAGGGGCTTACAGGAATTGAAAATCTGTGAAGAATGCACTATTGTTGATCCTTTGTGTGTGTTTGAAAATACAAAAATAATTTGGATAGGATGATTTTGTTATATTTGGCCAGGTGTGGAATCTGTGTACAGTTGTTCTGGCAGTTCAAACATATGTTAATTAGGATTGTAACCAGTCATGTTTCTTGACCTTGTGCTTTTCTGTAGTTTTATGAACACTTGGTGTTTGCGTGGAAAATAATATTGAACTAGTGTTAATTATATTCAGATGGTGGGCATTAATTAGAGGCACATACTTAATTGGAACAGGTTGAAAGAGGTTTTTTTTTGTTGCAGTGCTTAGTGTGCTCTGTGTTTCTTTGTACATAAATTCTTGGAAGTGAAAAAAGACCAGGCAAAACTATTTAAACCTTCATCACCCGGCTATCCGAGCATTGATGGTGTACTAATTATCACCACATTTTAAAGCTCTTTTCATTTGATAATCTTCAGAGGCGGGGAAAGCAAAGGAACAGGTTGAAGCATGGTCATAAATATTTTAAAAAAGCAAATTAATTTTAGAAAAATGTATAAGTTGTATAACTTATATATTTATAAGTTGAAAAATGTATGATAATGTATTTGTTTAGATTTCCAATGCATATTTTTAATTTACCCTGCTGGCTAACATTTCTCAACATTTTGCATTACTCCTCAGCCCTAAAGGTGCTGTTGGAATTCAGATTTTGCATTGTTTCTTGGCTGAATTTGAAGACTTCCTGTTGCATAGCAGAACAAAAGCCCAGATAGTTCTGGAGCAGCAACCAGAAATGCTTCAAATTGTGCAGAGATTTCTCAAGCATGCTAAAAAAAACAATGTAGGTTGAAGGCCCTATACGACAACAGTCAGTCTAATGAGTATAATTACCCAGTTTTTGCTTAATTGATCCATCTTTGAATGGCTGCAAAAAACCGCTTCCTCCATATATTTGTTCTGAATTTGCAAATGACTGTGGATATCTTTTGTCGGGATTCAAGGAACGTTTGGCCCTCCATCTGCTTTTCTTCCCTGCTGCTGCTTGTATGCAGACCCTGCTTGGACGTAATGCTGAACACATGATCCTTCTCTAATGGATGTATCGGAATATATTGAATCAGAATCAAAGGGACTATCCTAATCTTCGTCATCATCTTCCAAATCCATATTTTCTTCAGGTTCCACTCTTACGTTGTGGTCCAGCTCATCCTCTTCAGAGCTACTTAAAATCAAGGCTGCTATCTGTGGATGAAAAGGATTTGGAGGAGACATTGTCTTTTTTCACACTGGAGGTATGTGGACCTATATAGAAGCTATTGAATTCTTGTGTAGATCCCAGCACACCTGGAAGAAGCAGCCAATTACTATTTGCAATGTTGCCAGGAAATACTACAATTCCTTAAAGTGACTCATGGCCAATTATGACTATGGATTATAGTATAGCTCACATGGACAACTATTTCTTTGAGCATAATTTAACAATCATGTTATATTTTGAATAGTGCTTTTGGCTTTCTTGCATTTCGCCAGACTTGTTTAAAGTACCTAATGAAACATTGATCAGTTCACCTTGTACGGTGTTTCATTATTTGGATAGGCTGCATAAAATGTTGAGTTATTGATGATGGAAAGTGCAGCTAAATTTACAGGTCTGCATCTACAATGTTAGCCATGACTCAATTATATTTCTGAATTAGAAGATTGTTAAGTTTTTAAGTGCCACATGAAGACATGAGTACAAAAATCACGGCTGGTGCAAAGTGAAGTGCTGAGGGAATGCTACAGTGTTGACAATGCTGTCTTTTGGATGAAATGTTAAACTGAGACCATGTTTGTGTAAGACACCCAGAGGCACTATTCCGAAGAAGAGTGGGTAAGTTATTCCTGGTCACAAAATTTGCTGTATCATTCCAGGTTTTTCTCTCCTTTCTTTTTATCATTTGCACTTCAGTGTGACAATAAAATTTGTAGTGGAATAATCAAGACAATTTTAATACACTAAATTGATTGGGTGCAGAAGAATTAAATAGGACAGAAACATTTAGTTTATTACTAAAGTTTATCAAAGTGCAGAATTTTTCATGAAGGAAGTGAACTTCCTGGCTGCCAGAATCCTATGAGACCTTTGAAACTATGTCCTTAAAACCAAACTTTCTCCTTCAAGATATGTCAAGGGAACAATTGGGCACCAGTTTTCTTTACCATCATCTGGTTATCTTAATATAATTGAACTTCCTCCTGTGACCTTGACTAGCACTTGAAGCACAGCATCCATATACTCTGCCTGCATTATTCAACTTGTTTAAAGACAGAGCTTGGCATCTTGATTTCTTGACTTCTTTCCACTTTTCGTGTGCCATTTAAACTTGAGCCTTTTGTTTGGAAATGTTGCGCTGTTTCATGACCTCTGCTACCAGATAATACCTGCTTGTCTCTCGTTCCTTAACTTGACAATTTCTTTTCTCTACATGCTCAGTATTGAACACTTACAGTGTGCTATTTCACTAATTTGCAACCTTTATGAAGATTTGAATCACTTTCTGACTATGCAAAACTTCCCGATATCTGTTGATGCATAAACGTGCTAATGTTTCATGGAAAGCTCACTTCAGACTTGTCAGTAGATTCAGTTTTGCACCACTAAGACACAGTATTAAAACCTCAGTTATGTATTAATGACTGTTATTAGTGACTGTACTACTGTTTTTTTTAAATTCATTTGTGGGATGTAGACGTTGCTGGCTGGCCAGCATTTGTTGGACATCCCTAGTTGCCCTTGAGAAGGTGGTGGTGAGCTGCCTTTTGCTCATGGCTGTTTGGTGAAGAGATTGAATCATAACCTTGTAATCTCTGTATTGATGGGGGAAGTGTGCCATTTATTGTACTATATAAAGTAGTGCCTGGCAGTTCGATCTTATCCTCAAGAAGAGGCAGTTTTTCTCCAAACAGCAACAATATTTTGTGTTTATGTGGCCTCTTCAATGTAGTAACGTGCAATAGAAGGTACTTCAGAATAGGCTTGTCAAGTAAATTTTGGCAGTTTGTCACATAAGCAGATACCAGTTAATGACTAGATACTAAGTAGATGACAAAAAGCTTGGTCAAAGAATTCTGTTTTGTATGAAGTCTGAAATGAAAGTGATAGAGAAGGAAGGGAATTCCAGAGTACTGGAGTATTCAGGGTTGAAGGTGTGACTGTCAATCGTGGAACACTTAAAATCAGGGATGTTCAAGAAGCCAGATTTGGGAAGTTGCAGACATCTGTGAGGATTGTGGGTCTTAAGGAAATTACAGATATAGGAAGAGAGAGAGTTGAGAGGATTTAAAAATGTGGATAGGATTCTTAAACTGGAGTTGTTGCTTAGCTGGGAGCAATATAGTTTAACAAGCTCAGGAGTGATGGGTGAATAGGACATGGTGTGAGTTAGAGCATGGACAGCAGAGTTTTGCATGAACTTAAATTTTTGCAGGGTGGAAGGTGTGAAATTACCAGGATCACATTGGAGTAGTTGGTATAGAGTTAACAAGTTGGATGGGTGTTGTAGCAGCAGATCAGCTGAGGCAGTGGTGCGGTCAAGTGGTGTTACAGCAATGAAAAGAGATGATCATAGTAATGGTGCAGATAATGTGCGTAGAAGCTCATCTCAAGTCAAATATGACACTAAGGTCTAATTCAGGAAGAGGGATGATGTCAGTGTCTCGAGAACCAAGTTAGTAATGGGGGCAAAGACAATATTTAGATGTTGAAAATATTGGTCCAAGTAGCATCAGTAATGCATCCAGTTAATTGTGGAATCATGGTACAAGGTCTCTGTAATTTCAAAATGGGTAGGAGAAGTCAGAGGTTATGTTTGACATCACTGAAATTCCCTTTGTATGCCAATGAAAATTCTTCATTCTGCAATTGCAGCTGACAATCGATCGAAGAAAATAGCTCACAGGGAACGAAAGCGGCAAGATTTCTCACTGTTCAAAAACACAGAAACTGATTTAAGAATCAAAGTTTCACCTCAGCTTCTACTAGCAACTCACCGGTTTTTAGCAACAGGTAATTTAGAGTAATGTAGAATTGTTTTCTGCTTCTATAAATGCTATGTATACAATTAGGGGTTTTTTGTCTTCTGTTCCTTGTTCAGTCCTGCAGTGATTAGATAGGTCTACATGTCCGAAGTTAATTTGCAGCTAAATTGTACATGCATGTATCATGCCTGGACCAGTAAAAGTAAGCCTACAGCAAAACAAATTTTGATCCCCTAAAGTATATTATGGAAATAAGCAAGACTCTAACTTATATTTTTTTTAAAAAAGGCAAATGTAAGGCGCTGTGTTCCAGAAGTGATTCAATTGGTCCACCAAAAAGCTTTAATCAAAACACACTTTATTCTTATAACATAGTTGATATACAACAAAAAGAAGAATGGGCATAACTTTACTGTATCGAAATACTTACCAAGTTAATGTATTGTTTAACAACTAATCAACAACTTTCCAATATAGGCAGCATCCCATAAACACAACCTTGACAAAGGCAATTCAGCAACACAGTTATTGTTCTCACGTGCTGTTTCTCTCCAATCCTGTAGAAGTAGCTGGGTCGGGGTAGGATGATCTTTGGAACGTCAGTGCAGATTTGATGGGCTAAATAGCCTCTTTTCACACTGTAGGGATTCTACAATTCTATTATTCTAAGTGCTCAAGACAGACACGGTCCTGAGAAAGCTGTCCCACCCCAATGGAAGGTTGTCCAGAAGAGGACTAAGAAAACTTAGGGATGAGTTTCCTAACACTTTAGATACAGGATGCTGCCTTCACAAGAAGATTGACACTGTCCGTGTCAACACCTTGATTGCCCTCTGATATCTGTGAACCAAGCCCAATCATCGTGATTGTAACTTCTCTTTATCTAATTCACTAATGCGTATCTAGACTGCTGCATCTTAGCAAACTCCAACAAACAACCAGAAAATTACTACAAATTGTTGACTGCCAATATTAGACAACTGTAATCACAAATACCACCCCATCACCAAAATCAACACCTCCCTACTTTTATACTTTATTTCCCTCAAAATAAAGACCGACAGTCCATTTGCTTTTCCTATTACCTGCTGAACTCAATTTTTTGTGATTTATGCATGAGGACTCCTTAATCCCTCTGAGCTGCAGATTTCTGCAGATTTTTTTCAAATTTACCAGCTTTGCTGGATGGGCCAGTATTTATTGCCTGTTTCTAGTTGTCCTTGAGGTGATGGTGGTGAGCTGCCTTCTTGAAATACTGCAGTCCATGTGCTCTAGACCTACAATGCCTTTAGGCAGAGAATTCAGGATTTTGACCCAGCAGCACTGGGAATGACAATATATTTCCAAGTCAGATGGTGAGTGGCTTGGAGGGGATCTTGCAGTTGGTGGTAGTCCCATGTATCTGCTGCCGTTGTCCTTCTCGATAAAAGTGGTTGGGGATTTGGAAAGTGCTGTCTAAGAATCTTTGGTGTATTTCTCCAGTGCACGTTGTAGATGGCACATGCTGCTGCTACTGAGCATTGGTGGTGGAGGGAGTGGATACTTGTGCATGTGGTGCCAGTCAGATGGGCTAATTTGTCCTGGATGGTGTCAAGCTTTTTGGGTGTTGTTGGAGCTGCACTCATCCAGGCAAGTGGAAAGTATTCTATCACATTCCTGACTTGTGCCTTGTAGACGGTGAACAGGCTTTGGAGAGTCAGGAGGTGGATGTGGCTGGACTGAGAAGCTTAGATCTGATTCGTTAGTTGTGGGATTGCTTCGCTGTAACTATCACTTGCTCCTTATGCTATTTGGTATGCTTCACCAGGTTGACACTTCACTTTTAGGTATGCTTGGTGCTGCTCCTGTTGTGCCCTCCTGCACACTCCATTGAACCAGGTTGATCCCCTGGCTTGATGGTAATTATTGATGGAGGATATACTGGGCCATTTAAATAAATATTTAGCTTTTCTATTTTTCCTGCCAAAATACATAACCATATATTTTCTCACATAATACTCATGTGCCAAGTTTTTGCCCACTCGCTTAACCCGTCTATATCTCTCTGTAGTCTCTTTGTGTCATCCTCAGTAGATGTCTTCCCACCTACTTTCCTGTCACTGGCAAACTTCCAGCATCCAAGTTATTAAAATAGAATGTAAATAACTGCGATATCAACATTGATCTCTGTGGCATGCCATCCTGAAAATTCCCCCTTTTTTTTCCAACTCTATATTTAATTAGTAACCAATCCTGTATCAATGCTTATATTCTACCTCCAAACCACGGGCTCATATGTTATTAAGCGGTCTTATGTGCGGTACATTATTGAATGTCCTTTGGAAATCATACCTCAATGACTTTTAATAACCTTGTGAGACATACCTTTCCCTTCTTGAAGCAATGCTGATTCTATTTGATTACATAATGCACTTCTAAATGCTATGCTATCACATCCTTTATAATGGATGCTAATATTTTCCCAATGACAAATATTAAAGCTAACTGGCCTGTAGTTACATGAATTTCATCTCCCTCCCTTTGTAAGTTAGGGTGTTACGTTTGCAGTTTTCCAATCTTCTGCGACTTTTTCCAGATTCTAAGGATTCTTGGAAGATTATCATCAGTGCATCCATTATCTCTGTAACTACTCACTTTAAAATCCTAGGATGCAACCCATGAGATCCATGGGACCCATCTATCTTCAGCCCCATTAATTTCTGTAATACTTTTTCATTAGAGATTACTATAGTTTTTATTTTCTCCTCTGTTATTAGTCTTTTGATTAATAAATATTTTTGGAATGCTAGTAGTGTCTGCTATCATGAAATCTGATGCAACTTATTTATTCAACTTGAATAAATGGGAAGAATGTTGGTTGCTGAACCCATCAAGGATGCCAACACTTCCTTGGTCCAACAAATTGTTCAATAATCCTACTTCACGTGGTAATGATTTACTGTTGAGATGATACTGCGCCTTGAAGAGATGTGTTCTGTCCTGTTTCTCTTGCAGAGGGGTGTTGTCACAGTCGTGCCGAAATGACTCCTTCAGACAGGTAGTTTGTAAACGGCTTTTGAGTTGTCCCTGGGTTTTTTTTCAAAAAAAGTACAAAAGAATCATGAGTGGGCAGGGTCAGGTTCATACAGACCCAGAAGACTTTAGTTTTGCTTTCAGTCAGTTGAGTAAGGTTTTGCTCGCTGCTGGAGCTAAAAGTATGACTTCTCTGCTACTAGAGTGAAGTCTTAGACAGAGAGGCTTCCTGTAATATCACTATACATCTCAGTATTCTGTAGTCTCTCACCACATAAGTAATAGGTCGCTTTTATAATCTTCCTGCTAAATTGGACAACTTCACATTGTACTCCCATCTGCCAAACGTTTTGTCACTGACTTAATTTCATTTTTGCAGACACCTGTGTCATCTTGACAACATGCTTTCCTTCCTATTTTTGTACTGTTGGCAAGTCTGGCTACAATACAGTTGGTTCTTCACCCTAGTCTTCAATATCGATTATAAATAATTGAGACTCTAGCACTGACTGTTGTTGCAATCCAAAATTACAGCTTGCCAAGTTGAAAATAGCCCATTCATCCTGACATTCTCTTTCCAGTTATTTAGTCAATCCCCTATCCATACCAATATATCACCCTTAACACCATGAGCTCTTATTTTGTGTAGTGAAGTGTTAAATGGCATCTTCTAACATGTTTCAAAGAGATCTAAAAACATACAAAATTAGGAGGTATCATTGATACCAAGGAAAGTAATCAAAAATTACAGATGAATCTTGATCAGCTGGGGAGTTGGGCTGAGGATTGGCAAATGCAATTCAATACAGATAATTGTGAGGTGTTGCACTTTGAAAAGTCAAACCAAGGTAGGACTTGTACAGTAAATGGTAAAGTCCTGAGGAATGTTGTAGAACAGAGGGACCTATGAGTACAAGTACATAGTTTGTTGAAAGCAGCGTCACAGGTAGACAGGGTGGTGAAGAAGGCATTTAACCTGCTGGCTTTCATCGGTTGAGGCATTGAGTATAGGAGTTGGGATGTTATGTTACAGTTGTATAAGTCATTTGTGAGGTTGCACATGGAGTATTGTGTACAGTTTTGGTCACCTTATTATAGGAAAGACATAGTTAAACTGGAAAGTATGCAAAGAAGATTTACAAGGACATTGTCAGGACTAGTAGGCGTGAGTTATAGGGAACGGCTGGCTAGGATAGGACTTTATTCCTTGGAACATAGGAGAATGAAGGGTGACCTTACTGAGGTAAATAAAATCATGAGGGGCAGAGATAGGACAAATGCATGTAGCCTTTTTACCAGGACTGGGGAATTAAAAACTAGATGGCATACGTTTAAGGTGAGAGGGGAAAGTTTTAAGAAGGACCTGAGGGGCAACTTCTTCATGCAGAGAGCATATATGGAATAGGTTGCCAGAGAAAGTGGTTGAGGTAGGTGCAATAGAACATTTAAAAAACATTTGGATAGGTACATGGATGGGAAGGGTTTAGAGGGATGTGGACCAAATGTGGGCAATTGGAACTAGGTGAGTGGGCAGCATGGACCAGTTTGGGCTAAAGGGCTTGTTTCCATGCTGTATTACTGTACGACTCTGTGCATCTACTGTTTCCCTTTTAATCTAACCTCCTTGCTGAATCTTCATATAGTCTAATAATTTCATCAAATCATTTTCCCTTTAAAGACAAGTGCAATGATCTTGGTGAAGTTGATCTTCCACATTCAATTTTTAAAATTCACTTTACTTGAAGCTTCTTAAGAATTTATTTAAAAACACATTAAGATGGTGTGTAAATCCAAGTCTGTATCACTTAATCTAATTGTGTATTGTCTTTGTTCTTCTTTCCTTCTGCATTTGGTAACCCATCAAATTAGAAAATAATTTTTACAAATTACAAAGGTGTGCTGGTGTTGTGAAGTTTTCAACTTGCTTTCATGGAAGAAACGGTAGTCCATTGATAAATAAAATGACACAGGATGTCAAGACTGCTGATCGTTTGAATTAAATGAATTCAAGGCTGGAGTAGACCGCATGCTAAAGATGAAACATTATGAAACTGGGGTAGTTTATGTTAAAATTGACACTTTTTTCTTGGAATGTAAAGGCAAAGTGATATCACTATCAAATAAATTTCAAGATCACATTATCAAACCCAACTAATTATGTTTTTTCCTCAATTGAATAGAGGTGGAACCTTTTAAAAGCACATATATATCAGACAAAATTCTGCTAAGGCTTCTCAAACATCCTAAAGTCATCTGGGAGTTAAAGTATGATTGGCAAAACAGAGTTTCCCCTGATCAGTATCTTTACCAACGGAATAAACCTGTGGACTACTTTGTACTTATTCTACAGGTATGTCTCTATCTAACTGCCTTACTGTTAAATGACTGAGATTATGGAGTACTCATGTCCTTTACTGTTTTGAGGGACAAGGTTGTGTAGTTATAATGTTGACTGGGCTTGTAATCCAGAGGCCTAGGCTAATGAAGATGTGCATTCAAATCTCACCAAGTATCATCAATTGTTGTAAAGACCCATCTGGTGCAACAGTGTTGACCTTTGGGAAGGAAATCCGCTATCTTCATTTGGTCTGGCTTACATGTGGTTGATTCTTAACTGTCCTCTGAATTGACCTGGCAAACTAGTTCAATTGGAGATGGGCAATAAATGCTGGCCATACCAGTAATACCCACATCCTATGAAAGAATAAAGAAAAGCAAAACTGTGTGTTTCATATATTTTAAAGCATCCTATTTGATCTACTGAGCCTGTTTAGTCAGTCAGTTGTAAACTCTCAGGGACTCTCACGTTAACTTAATGTATTTGATTTCCTCCATTACAGCCAATTGAGTCTGCTCTACCTTTTAATGAGATCATGGTTGATCTAATCATCCTCAACTTCACTTTCTTGCCTTTTCCCTATAGTGCATGATTCCCTTACTGATTAAAATTCTGTCTATCTCAGAAAGCTCCTCCAGAAAGTGATTATTCACAACTTTCTAAGTCTGGAAACATTCCCCTTAAAATAATATTTCTAAGATGTCAGTTGAATGTTGTGATTTGAATAGTCAACCCTAACTGTTTGCTGTGATAAATAGTGACAGTCTGATTTCCTAGTAATCAGTTGTCGTTGTAAAATATATTTTTTGCCAACAACACTGTCTGTCTTTGTTGATTAACATTTGTGGTTCATTGTGTATTGGTAGCCATTTCATGCTGCATTTATTTACCCCTGATACAAATGTGTTTAAATATGAATGGTATCACAGTCAAATTTTATTACATTCTCAATTAGCATCCATATGTTGACCTTTGCTTGGAATGGAAGTGGTATAGCGATTAGGTATAGGATGTCTGATTAATTCCATTTGCTGAGTCATGAATTCAACTGTAACAACCTTAATTTTCACTCAGCTGTGGTTAGATAGTCCATCACAGAGTTTCCCAATATGTACACCTTAGTACACCAAGCCATGCCTTTCGTCAATTAATTATTGATAAATCTCTGCAAATAATATTGTCAACAAATGGAAAACTATGTTCAGATTGTTCATTAACTGTGCATGTTATGCTCCAATGCTTATAGAATGTATTGGTATTACAGTTGTCAAAATGTCAACAAAGAAGAAAAATTATCGGAAAAGAGCAAATCTTATAAGGCCACAGTGCTAACAGTAAACCAAAAGTCAGGTGATGTGTCTGAGCGTAGTCCAGTGAAATCACTACAGATTACAATTTTCTTTGCTTCTGGTCTTTCAATGTTGCTTTCTCTGGTGCCTGGGCTAACATTTCTACTTCAAATAACATTCTGTATTGGCTGGTATTTCCTGGCTGGCTTTCAGATCAAAAAAAAACAATTTTATCAGCAATAAATCTGCAGAGCTCACTTCTCCTTGCTTATCTTAAATTCCAAATCTCCTTACTATTCATAGATGTGTCAAATCTCACAGTATCAGGAAGGCTCAGTGTATTCAGTATGTCTCACTTTCCAGCTGCTAGACTGTGAATGTGACGGATTGCTGACGAGAGATTAGCAGGCATTTTGGCAGAATGGCATTATGTGATTTGGCACCTGCAAATTATCTACTTCATGATCTACTTCATGATCGTGGGAGGACGTGAAAATTGAAAACTGAACACTTTACTAAGGAAATAGAATTGAATCTGAAGGGCAAGAAATATGTAGGAATCCAAAATTAGTGGACTTCAAAGATGTGATTGAGATTAATCAAGTAGAATTAGCCTTAATTATTCATACAATGACTGCTAATTGCAGTACTTGATAATGTGTGACTTATAAATGTGACTTCATGCAATGATTATTTCACACAGGGAAAGGTGGAAGTTGAAATAAGCAAAGAAGGCCTGAAATTTGAAAATGGAGCGTTCACTTATTATGGTGTACCTGCACTCATACCTTTGGCTTCTACAGGTAGAATTTTCTCTTTTAATAAGCATATAACATAATTTAAAATAAACGCTCTAAAAACTCTTTAGGAGTTGGTGGTAGATTCTCTAGCTACAAATGAGCTTCTACAATCATCAATAATTTTGCTTGGCTCACTTGTGCTACATTCTAAGAAAGGGCATATTTAGTACCAATATTTTGCAAAATTGAAAATGGATTTTGTCATAGTTTTACAACTTCTGAATAGTGTTTCTTATGTCTGTTAAAGAGTTTTTTTGGTGGTGGTGGCAAGAGTGACATTGGCAGTGTGACTGATGGTGACAAGATTGAATTTTCAACTGTCACTGTACTTGTCAATAATGCAAGCTGCATAATGCAAGATTGAGGCTTCCTGTAGTCTCCATCAGCAGTTTGTTTTATTAATTTTTAATAACAATGAGAAGCACAAGATACTTTTGACAGCTTCATTCAGCTGATGTGTTCAATGTGAGATCAGGCCAGCTTTTGTTATCATGTTTTTCTTCTGTTTGTACCTCTGTGGTTCGGACATCTGACTGTTTGCATTGTAAAGTGTGATCTTGATTGGTTGTAATCATAAAAATAAATTAGCTTTTAAATGTCGCTCAGTACTGAACTCGGGAAATTAGCAGCAGGATAGACATTTTTTATGCTTTACATTGGTAATTTACAATGTGATGACGGGTTATAAGGTTGTTATTTTTGAACTCTGGTTAACGGTTTTTGATTCTCTGTGAAGGTTGACCTTTTTTTTAAAGCATCAGACATAATTTATTGAACTAGGTGAAAACAGCATTTTGAAGAAATCATGTAACTTAATGAGCTAGCAGATAATTGCTGATGCATTTACTATGTTCTGCATTTATGACTTATTGAAAGAAAGGCAAGAGGCCAGAAGCCCGTTCAATTTGGAACAAAAGATCCAAACCAGCAAATATACTGATTTGCAGCCTCAAAGTAACTGAAAAATGTCCTTTTTATTTCCTTTGAGTTCAGTGTTAAAAGTCAATGAATTAGCCTCTGACTGTGTGTCTTCTGAGAGGTGGAGAGAATTGCATCTGGTAAAACAAATGACTATGGACATTGGAGATTAGAATCAAAAACCATAAATGCTGGAGAAACTCAGCAGGTCTGGCAGCGTTTGTTGAGAGAAAGTTAACATTTCAAGTCCAATGAGAGGGAGAGATGTACATTGGCTTCCTTCTGTCAACATCTTCAGTGACTGACCACCACAGTAACCAAACTGCAAAAATAAAACCTATGGTCTATCAAGCCACGCTTCACTCTTTTATCTGACTTGTCCACTATCACCATCAGCAGGAATCCTAACTACACATGTGTGATGACAAATGCTTAGCACATTTCTTAATATGGGCCTACTTTCCATGATAAGCAAAGGATGGTGTAGGTGGTGTTGACTGGCATGTATTAGATGCTCCAAATTGTTTGCACTGATTAATGTCTCTGTTAGAATAATGAAGAGGGGGATTCCATATAAAGCTGCCATGCGGTAGCTTCAGAACGGTAGTCCTCATTTGAAATTATTTAAATCCATCTTTCAATATGTTTGCTTTTAAAAGTATATGTTTTATAAGAAGGGAAACCAACAGCATCTTATTAAAAAATCAATAAACATAACAGCGGCATTTAACCCTAGATTAGTCACAACTACCACACCTTTCCCTGCAAGAATATCCCTAGTTCCCAGTGTTAGCCTGCTTTTCCAGCTTTGATTTCAGGATAACGTGGGAAATTGGAGAAAAAGGTGAGAGTGAGAAATGTTGAGACAATGATACAGAGATAAAAGAAATATATGAAGTATACATAGTCAGGTATCTCACAGGACAAGGTCTCAAAGTGAAGGAAGGAGTTGGCCCCTATTATCCTCTGGTGGAAATTGTCAACCACAGGAAAGGGTAGAAATCCAGTGCTAGCTGGTTGCATCCTAGACTTTAATCATCTACGTCCAAATGGGCTGGAATTCTTAGGGCTTGGCTCTCAATCCTGATAATATTGTGACACTTTCTCCCATATTTAAATTAAAGTTTGTGAGATACCTACTCATAACAATGTCCACTCACATAAATTTTGGTCAGGGTCACTGATTAACCCTAGAAAAACTGAGTTTTGTTTTCTCCTGGAGACTGTTCTACCTCATTGACTTCTTTGTGTGAGTATCTTTTTGGTCTTTTGTTTTTCTGTTCATGTCCTGTTTTGGCATGTTTTCTGAAAGTGACCTACTCTGTTAGACTAAAATAATTTGATTTTAATAGATGGGCACTATTCATATCTTTGCTTTATCGTATTGACAAGGACTTATTGTGTCTGTCCTGCCCATTGCATTGACTTATCATGTGTCTCTTGTGGTTATATACCTTAAGAAGTGAATGGAGTCTGAAGATCTCCTTTGCCAAGTTTTTTTTTCCTGTTGGAACTGATATAATGTGTTGCTTTCAGACATTTGCTTTACTTACCATCTGGATGGACTGCTCTAGAGTTAGGTCTTACAAAGACTCAATGGAATCCCTACAACAGTTTGGTCTCTTATGATTCCTGACTTTAAGTCACCGTAGCTACATCTCTCTATTAATCTGTGCAGATCATTAATCGGGTTATACATGGATTCCCCTAGATGCTGTATTCTTCTCTTAAGGCATGATCTTCCAAGAATTTCATTAGCTCTGAACTTGAGATTATTGTCAAAATCTTTCAGAACCTCTTTTGAGGTTGGTTGGCTCGCCGAGCTGGTTTGTTGTTCTGCAGATGTTTCGTTACCATGCTTGGTAACATCCTCAGTGCAGCCTCTGATGAAGCGTCGGTGTGTTTTCCCGCCTGGTTTTTAAATTCTGGGGTCCATTGCGATGGATTGCCTCATTTCCGGGTTTCCTCCGTAGTGGAATGTATATGGGGTGGAGTTGAATGTGTTTATTAATAGCATGCTTCGTGGAGTGCCATGCTTCCAGGAATTCTCGTGCTTGTCTCTGCTTAGCCTGTCCCAGGATCTTGGTGTTGTCCCAGTCGAAGTCGCGGCTCTCCTTGTCCATGTGGTTTGAGATGAGTGAGTATTGAGTGTCTTTTTGTAGCCAGTTGGTGTTCATGTGCTCTTGTTGTTAGTTTCCTTCCTGTTTGTCCGATGTAGTGTTTCTCACAGTCTCTGCAGGGGATCTTGTAGATGACATTGGTCCTGTCCATGGCGGGGAGTGGGTCTTTAGTTCGGGTGAGCACTTGTCATAGGGTTGATGTGGGCGTGTGTGCCACTCTGATGTCCAGCGGTCGTAGAAGTCTTGTGGTGAGTTCTGACATGTTCCTGATGTAGGGTAGTGTGATGAGTGTGTTGGGGCGTGTAGAATCTTTCTGATGCTGTTCCCGTAGGCATCTCCTGACCCAGTTCGTTGGATATCCGTTATCCTTGAACACTTGGAAGAGGTATTCCTCCTCCTCTTGACGTAGTTCCGTGTTGTTGCCCTTTTAAATAGTGTTCGCACGCAGCTTCGTTTGTGTGTGTTGGGATGGTTACTATTGAAGTTCAATACCTGGTCTGTGTGTGTGGCTTTTCGGTGTACTTTCGTTTGCAGTTCCCCATTTGTCTTGTGCTCTACCATGATGTCCAGGAATGGGAGTTGTTTGTTCTTCTCCTCCTCTCTGGTGAATTTTATTCTGGTGAGGGTGTCCTTGGAGATGGTTTCACTGGGGTCGTGTTCTTGTTCAAGTAGCGTTGTCATTGTTTCCCTTGCTAGTGGTATGTCCATTGATGTGAATAGGGCGGTGACATCAAACGATATCATGGTCTCTTCGTCCTCTATCTTTATGCCTTTGATGGAGTTGAGGAATTCTTGGGCTGAGTGGATGGAGTGGGGTGATTTGTTGACTAGTCTTCTTTGTAGTTCTCTGGCTAATCTGTGCGATGGAGTGCTTGGTGGGGAGACTATGGGCCTGAGGGGGACTTCCAGCCTGTACGCTTTAGGGAGGCCGTAGAACCGGGGTGTGTTGGTTCCTTCGGGTTTCATTCTTAAGAAGTCTGTTTTGTTGATCTGGCCTGTTTGTTTAAATTTGTAGCGTGTATAGGATTTTGTTGTCTAGTTGTGGTGTCGGTTCAGTTTGTACTGTTCGATATGTGTTCTCATCGGCAAGCAGTGCTTGTGCTTTGGAGATGTAGTTCTTTTTATTCATTATCACTGTCATGCACCCTTTGTCTGCAGGTAGTCTAGTGATGTTCTTGTCCTTCTTTAATCTGTCCAGGGCTTGTCTTTCCCGTGTGTTGAGTTCCCTCTTTCTGGTTAGTGTCGGGACTACTGTCTGTCTTATGGTTTGTTGTGTTTCTTCGTTGATATTGTTGGTCTTGAGTGTGGCTTCCAGTTTAGCTAGCCATTCCGTTTTGTTGGCGTCCCTGTAGTTGTAGTTCAGTCCCCGGGTGATATATACATTCCACTACAGAGGAAACCCAGAAGTGAGGCAATCCATCACAACGGACCCCAGAGTTTAAAAACCAGGCGGGAAAACACACCGACGCTTCATCAGAGGCTGCACTGAGGATGTTACCAAGCATGATAACGAAACGTCTGCGGAACAACAAACCAGCTTGGCGAGCCAACCAA
>NC_063351.1:45994757-46019273 GCF_021869965.1 Rhincodon typus | reverse complement strand
CAAAGTTTTCTTTTTGCAGTAATGGCAGTTTTCCTGAGCTTTGCTGCTGTTCTGGAGGGTTCTCCGGCTCCATAGAAGAGACAAGCAATATCTAAACATTCAGGATACTGTAAGGAAATAAATATCTGCTCTAAAGAGGGACAATGTACTCCTTGAAAGAAATACAAGAGGTTTAAAAGTCCTCCAATTCAGAGGAGAATCTCAAACTCCCAGGCAGATAGTCCAAGACAACTACTTTCTGTCCAACGAACTACCATTCTTCCAAGTCAAAAGAGGACATGTTCAGGGAGAAAAGTGACAACACCAGATTGTCTGAATTTGTAAGGTCAGAAATGTGTGTAGATGGGCGAGTGGCAAATGTAATAATTTAAATGAATGTATAACAATAGAGTCATAGAGTCATACAACATGGAAACAGACCCTTCAGTTCAACTTGTCCACGCTAACCAGACATCCCAATCTGACCTAGCCCCATTTGCCAGCATCAGGCCCGTGCCCCTCTAAATCCTTCCTATTCATATACCCATCCGGATTCTTTTTAAATGTTGTAATTATACCCACCTCCACCACTTCCTCTGGCAGCTTGTTCCATTCACCCTCTGCGTGAAAAAGTTACCTCTTAAGTACCTTTTAAATCTTTCTTCTCTCACCTTAAACCTATGCCCTCTAGATTTGGGCTTCCCCACCCAAGGAAAATGACCTTGGCTATTCACCCTTTTCATGTCCCTCATGATTTTATAAACCTCTATAAGGTCACTCCTTAGCCTTTCCATATAACTCAAACCTTCCAGTACTGGCAACATCCTTGTAAATCTTTTCTTCACCCTCTCAACTTTAACAACATCTTCCCTATAGAAGAGCGACCAGAATTGTACGCAGTATTCTAAAAGTGGCCTCGCCAGTGTCTGACACAGCTGCAAGATGACATCCTAACTCCTATATTCAGTGTTCTGACCAATGAAGACAAGCCTGCCAACACTTTCTTCACCACCCTGTCTACCTGCAACTCCACTTTCAAGGTACTGTGCACTTGCACCCCTAGGTCTCTTTGCTCAGCAACACTCCCCAGAGCCCTACCATTAATTGTATAAGTCCTGCCCTGGTTTGCTTTAAAATTGGCTTAAGGTAAGAGACAGAGGGTGGTGGTAGAGGATTGCTTTTCATACTGGAGGCCTGTGTGCCACAAGGTTCGATGCAGGGGCCATTGCTTTTCATCACTTATATAAATGATTTGGATGTGAATGGTATGGTTAGTAAGTTTGCAGATGACACCAAATTAGGTATAATAATCATTGAAAAAACTTTGGGCAGTGATGTTGTATATGAGACTGAAAGAGTTAATTGATTGAATGCATTTATCACAACTCTCTGTAATGAGTTGGACTTCAACTCAACCGTGAGGACTTGGTGAGAGAATAATATATGATCGTTTGGATACCAGCCAAAGGCTAGGTCCTCCCAGAAGTCTTTTTATACACAGAAAATAGGTGCAGGAGTTGGCCTTTCAGCCCTTTAAACCTACTTCCCCATTCAGTATGATCAAAACTGATCATACAACTCAGTAGTAGAGATAGTAGGAACTGCAGATGCTGGAGAATCTGAGATAACAAGGTGTAGAGCTGGATGAACATAGCAGGCCAAGCAGCATCAGAGGTGCAGGAAAGCTGACGTTTCGGGCCTAGACCCTTCTTCAGAAATTGAAGACACCACTCCACCCACCACCGCTGACACAGCTCTGCCCAACACCTCAACAGCCAGCAACTCCAGAGAAGACAGTAGCACCCAGCCCTGCCGAGTCTTCACCATCCCCCCAGACCTCCCCCTTACTGAGCATGAACAGTCAGTCCTCAGTAAAGGGCTCACCTTTGTCCCCCTCCACCCTAACATCAACGAATACCGCTCACGCTTGGACGTTGAGCAGTTTTTCCGCCTCCGCCTCCTCCTCCTCCGCCTCCGCCCTTACTTCTTTAACCGTGAGCCTAACCCTCCCTCTATTGACCCCTTCTCCCGCCCCCAACACCCCCCCTCCTCCTGGACACCACACCAAGGCCTCCTACCCTCGCTCGACCTCTTGATCTCCAACATTTCTGAAGAAGGCTCTCGGCCCGAAACGTCAGCTTTCCTGCACCTCTGATGCTGCTTGGCCGGCTGTGTTCATCCAGCTGTACACCTTGTTATCATACAACTCAGTAACCTGTTTCCACCTTTTTCCCCATACCCTTTGATCCCTTTAGCGTGTTGTAGTGATGTAGTGCTGATTATAACCTGTCAAATAACTACAGAGATGTATAAACTACTTTGCTTTACTTTATAAGATTCTTCTCTTTAGGGATGAAGGTGGGTATCCTCATACAGTCAAGACCATGCAAACCCCTAAAGAACCCACACACTTCAAAGATACAGTAGCTAGTACTCGTTTTAAGCTTTAAATACCCTGTGATTGTAGTCTTCCAACTTGTGTAATGGTAGACTTGGGCCTTCATCCACTCCACAAATCCTGGTCATTCCTGCTGCATCGAACAGCGCAGCAGTCAGCTGTCATTGTAGATTCTCTCTTGCACAATGCCAGGGCATGCCATGATAGTGTACTACAGCATACAGACGGTGGCACACACAATATTAACAGCTATGGGCCGCTGACTGACCCGCCATCTTAAAAATCCTCATCTAGCTTGCAAAATGTCTTTTCAACTTCACTTCATCATTGGAACATTCTAGACAAGTTATTTACTTTTTGTGATACTCTAAGAGTCGTGATGTGCTGTTACTTCAGAACTATTTTGTCTAGTTAATTATATATTTCAGTTCAATGCTTGTATTATTTGAAGTCTGTAAAAGCTTCTTGTCATTAGTTTAAAAAATAAAAGGTACATGCTGGAAATCTGAATTAAAGCAAAACATTCTGGAAGTACTGAGTTTAATGAAAGTTTTTTAACCTGAAACATTAACATAGTTTTCCTCTCCACAGATCAACATGTCTGCAGATTATTTATTTGCACCAACAGTTGACTAATAATCTTACAAACATTATGCATAAAATCCTAAATGGAAATTATTAACTCGCTTAATTGCTAGCCTGGGCCCTGTACTGCCTATAGCAGTAGGGTTCAATAAATGCACAGTGACTAACTCTTGGAAAAAACTAAAGTCAAGAGAGAGTGCAGTTTAAAAAGATCAGTCAGTATATTAAATTGAAATAATGTTATTAATATTCCAGTGTTCTCTTTCAAAAAGGTCTCTTCGAGTAAAACCCAGTGTTACTAATGAAGAACACTGAACTTAGTATGGCAGTCCCTCTTCTTATCAGCCCTATTCTATATAGTGCAAAAGTGCATTCTTAAACCTTATTGCCATGAAACAAGTCCCTGTTGTGTGAATGTATTTGTTTCCTGGAGATACATCAGGATATGCATTTATTGTATGCTGTTAGATTATTAATTTTAGGGATAGAGGCCAAGACAAAGCTTACAGATTCTGACATGGTTAATAAGTCTGGATGGATGAATAATGGTAGGCGACAGAACCTCATATGAATGACTTGAGCACAGGATCACTTTATTTGGTGGCTCCTAAGGAATAAAAGATCAATTAAAATTGTTCATAGTTATGTTCATGTACCCTGAAAACCTGTGCTGTCTGGAGAAATTTTAATTTGGTACGCACTGTTGCATATTCTTCCATTGACTAGCTGAGAGTAGAGGAGGGAATCAAAAATTCACATTCTCCTCATGTAAGCTGACAGAAGTATGCTTACGTTTTGCTCCTGTTGTTTTTAATTATGAAAGGGGGTGCCGTTGCATCTTCACATGCACCCATGTGAAATACTTAAATGATACTCTTTGCTAGCTTAAATGAGTTTGTCCAGCAAAAAAAACCTAACTATTCAGACAAGGAAAGCTCCAGGTCTGATTCCCAGGCAATGCTGTGTTAGCTGATCTCATCCAGGGCAGTACTTGGGTCACTGCCATTAGCAACAGCACAATGAGTTAGGAGATTACAATCATTGAGGCTTTCTGCTCTTTATCAGAGGAGTTCTGGATTGGTCTCAGCTGTAATGTCTACAGTAATTAAGTAGCCTGCTGATGCTCATTGTCCAACACTATACATCAATAATGACAAGTTGGGCAATGTACCAGAAAGTGACTGACACCTTTTGAAACCATTTTCTGGGAAGAAGTCAACATCTTGAAGAAAAAATTGGAAACATAACCATTTGACATGGTGCAGAATGATATTCCATAATCTCTAAATGTTCTGTGTTATTTGACTCCTAATCAGTAGAGAAACTATATAGGATGTGTAATATGGCATTTTTTTGTTACTTTTTCTGTGACTTTCAATGGTAGTTGAATTTAGTTATAAATAGCTCAAGTAGCAGCTGTATTCAACTTGCATCAAAGCCATTAGAGGTCGTGAGGACTGTGTGGACCAGTGATAGCAACCCCACCTCTGAGCCAAAAGGTCAATGTTCAAGTTCCACCTGTTCCATAAGTGTTTTCTTTATTCATTCACAGGATGTGGGCACCACTGGCTAGGCCAGCATTTATTGCCCTTCCCTAATTGACAATGGATTCATGGTCATCATCATCAGACTCTGAATTCCAGATTTTTTTTAATGGAATTCAAATTTCACCATCTGCCATGGTGGGATTCGAACCTTGGTCCAATGAACATCATCTGAGTCTCTGGAATAACAATCCAGCAATAATACCACTAGCCCCATTGCTGCCCCCCGCAACCTCCAGTGTGTAATAACATTTACGAGGAGATTGATTAAAAGAAATTATCAGAGGTTGTGACCAATTTAATAGTTTTGCCATTTTTTTTTTAAATTGCCATAGGTTATTAACTTCTGATGATACATCATTTAATGGGCATGCCTAAACCTTTTCAGTTCCCAAAATTTTAATGTTGGTGGAGCTCACTACAGGAAGGCCTCAAATCAATGACATCAGTAGACCAAATTCTGATTGTGATCTGCTTTTCTGTGTCATGACTATATTTATCTTTGCTGAATCTAACACTCTAATTGGCCCAGATTTTGACATACTTGTGATGGTAGAAAAGTCAGTGTTTGTGATCATTACTTCTCCTGAATTTAACAGTGACTCTGGAATCTGCACATGATGTAGTTATCACTAAAATCCAGATCTTGCTGTCATTGTATTATGATGTAAGGTGTGTGAAATATTAAAATCATTTATTTTAGAATTTGGATTTTGAATTAATGGAATGTAAGTTTTGAGGGGATTTAATGATTAACTTGTCAAATTACTGAAATTATAATCTTGTTTTAAACTGGTATGAGTGCATTCCTGGGATAGTGAGGGGAATTTGTTGCACTATAAGAGCTATACAAGTGGACAGGATAAGGAATAGAGAGAATTGGCTTGCTTTCAGTTTGAAGAATCAAGAATTGGATTTTTTTTCCACTTGCGGAAACCGTTCAGTTTGCAGAAGTCCTGGTCAATGTTGAAGAATGAAACAGTTCCTACTGAAGTAATGAGGTAATTCAAAGCATTTAGAAAACAGATTATCTCAGTGTAAGAGTTTTAGTTGGTAGTCCTGGGCCAGAAGTGTTTAGTTAGAGCTCTAAAGCAGTTTTTCAAAGCTGAGAAAGTTTAAAGGCTATCAAACTCCCAAGATTGGGAATTGAAAAAAATAGTTACATCAAATTTATAGATTTGAAGGGGAAAGGAATTCTCTTTGGTGTTTGAGAACTGTAATGTGATGGTGTTGTGATGGGTAAGATTGTACTTTACTGTGTATTTCTAAACCTTTCTAATTGTGTTTTATATAAATGGTTTGGTTTATTCTATTTTATCTTTATTTGTTTTGCATTATAAACTTATGTTTTGTTATTGCATGCTTGTGTTATAGTGAAAATCCACTTCATTAAGTAAAAACCTTTTTACTCTTTACATAATTTTATCTGACATTTCCAGTAGTATCACCAGCTGGGGTTTCTTGCAGGATTTGAATACACTGAATTTAAGAGGGATCAGTGTCTGTTGTTTAAATTAACGGGTCTGTGGTTGTTGTCATAAAATGGCTATGTTGTAGTGACATTGATTGCATGGAATTTGAAGATGGCTTTGAATTTTGCTAAGAGATTTCTGGAAGTGAATATGACAATGGATTATTTGAAATCTTTCTCTAAAGCTAAACTTAGAGAGTTAGCAGATAAATTGAAGGTAAAAGTAAAAGCAGGATCGCATAAGACTGAGCTACTTCAAGTGATTATCCAACAATTAGAATTGGAAGAAAGGAAAAGTATCACAACTGGAGTTAGCTAATATGCAGTTAGAAATATAAAGATTTTGAGTTAGAGAAAAGCAGAGGATTATGGAAGGGATGTGGAGATAAGAAAACTTGAAATGGAACGGGAGGAAAAAGACAAACACCCAAGGGAGATGCTATTAATGAAATTCAAATTCCAAAAAATGGAGAACTTGGACAACATGGAATGGCCAAAATATGTTTAGACCTTAATGTTAGAGCGTTTTGAGGGATGCAGCTATGACTGTTTATGTCAGTTTGTAAGAAGAACCATCCACAAAGTACAAAGCTGTCGAAAAGACTATATTCAATGCTTATGAGCTTGTGCCTAAAGCTTATCAATCAAAACTTAGGGCTACAATAAAGAAACCTAATCCGACATTTGTAGCATTTGCAAGTGAAAAAAGAAATATTGTGGGATCAGTGATTTAGATCAATAAAGCTATCGAAAAAAATGAGCATGTGAGGGTAATTCTGTTCGTGGAAGAATTCAAAAATAGCATTCCAGCAAACATAAGTACTTTATTTAGATAAGTTGTATTAAAGATCAGAGAAGCTTCACTTCTGGCAGATAACTATGATATCCTGCAGTTAGGACAATGGGTATATTAAAATCCAGAAGTAAGTTGGAGGAATAAAAAATTTGAGAATGGAAGAACTGCTAGTTATAGACAACAAACAGAAGATTGCAGAAGTAATAAAGATGAAAGGTTAGAATCAAAAAGTAGTATTTAAAGGAGTTAGTATGCTTTGTTGTAATAAGACTGGAAATACCAAAGCTAATTGCGCAAGCTAAATGGAAGACCAACTGAAGAAGTAGGTATGTCTAAAGGAACAGCAGGAAAGGAAATAATTTATCTCAAAAAACAAGATTTTTCCATGCTTCAAAACAAGCAGGTAAACCAACAAAATGCCAGGGCAAACTAGAGTAAGTCAGTCACTGATGCTAACTGATGATACTTTTTGCTTTTCAAAGGGGTTAATGAAGGAAAGTGTATTAAATTGAGGTATCCATTATACAGAGTTAGATAAAGAATGACTTGGCAAATGAAAAGGTTCTATTAGGAATTATGAAACAGTTTCTTGTAGAAGAAATTGATCTAATTTTGGGAACTAGCATGGCAGATTCAAGAATGTTGACCTCACCAGAATGATGGAACAACCAGTGGACAGAGAAGAAATTGAAATGTTACAGGAGGAACAGCCTAGATTGTTTCCTGACTTATTCTGACTCCATCTCAGGACCTTAGAATTAGACTGTAAGAAAAGGAGTCTATGAAAAGGAGACAATTTGGAAATTCAATTATCGGATAAAGTTTTGACAAATTTAACTAAAAAGGATGAAGGTAATGAAAATGAAACTGATCTGTTAGCCCATCTTCTTTGATAGAAATGGAACAACTTGATTCAAAATTGAAAGTTATACCAAACTGACTACTCATAAAATGAATCAGAAATAATACTGGAGTTATTATTTTAAAGAACAAATTACTAATGAGTAAATTGAGAATATCCTAAATACCAGCCAACAAGGAATATGCAGTGGTCCATCAGATGGTAGTTCCATCTGAGTATGTAATAAAATTTTGAGTGGTTCATATGAATGGTACTTATGGATGAGTGACGGTGCACACTTTTCACTGCATTTTGTTTTGAATGTACGTGACAATACAGAATATTCGAATGGAAATTCACTTAAGCATTAAGGAAACTCCAGCTTAACTATTAAAATATTTTTAAATGTTCTGAAGAAGATTCATATGACACTCAATGTTAATTCTGTTTCTGTCTCCACAGACGTTGCCAGACCTGCTGAGTTTCTTCATTGCTTTCTGTTTTTATTTCAGATTTCCAGCATCTGCAGTACTTTGGTTTTATTAACACATTTTTATTAGTCAGGGCTGCATAAAGATGTGATAAAATTTTGCCAGACATACCATACATGTCAGGTAGGGGGAAACCTCAACTCAATTAAATCTCTGCCTTTGAATCGAATACCGCCTGCCAGACATTGAACTGGACAAGCTACATAATTACTGTCGCTAAAGAACAGGCCAAAGGCTAGTACTCCTACAGCAAGTAACTCATCTCCTGGCTCCCAAAGTCTGTCAGGATTGATGAAATACTCCCCATTTGTCTTTATAAGTGCAGCTCCAACACACTCAAGAAGCTTTACATCGTCCAGGACAAAGCTGCCTGCTTGATTGGTACCACATCTAACAACATTCACTCCCTCCACCACCGATGCGAAGTAGCAGCAGAATGTACCATCGAAAGATGCACAACTGACATTCACCAAGGCTCCTTAGATGGCACCTTTCAAACACCTACCATCTAGAAGGACAAAGGCAGCAAATACATGGGGACACCCACCATTCACAAGTTAGGCACTAGGAAATGATGCTCACTTAACAAGCAGGTGATTGTACAATTCGGCTGAACAGCCTCTTTCTGCACCATAACCCTTCTGGGCAAGTTGCCCTCCAAGGAATTTATCATCCTTCCTCAGTGTCACTGGGGACAAATTCCTGAAACTTCCTCCTCAATGGCATTGCGGGTCTACCTACAGCGAATGGACTGCAGCGAAACAAGAAAACCAGTCACCAGCAACTTCACATAGGTAGCCATGGATGGGCAATAGATGTTGGCCCATCTAGCGACAACCACATCCTGTGAATGATTTTAAGAAAACTGGAAAAGCCTAAGCTCAGTTGCACTAATACTCAAGGAATAGGCTGTCAAATTCTTATAATGGGAATTGAAGGAAATAGTTAAGTCAAACCTAGAGATGTGATGAAGAAAAGAATTTTCTCTAGTGTTTGAGGACTATAACATAATGGTGTTGGGATAGATGGGAGATTGTATTTTGCTGTGGGTTTCAAAACTTTCAAATTATGCGCTTGTGATCAGTTAGGTTTATTCCATTTTATCTTCATTTCTTTTGCATAGTAAACTTCTGTTTTATTGATAAAACCAAATCTGCACCATTGTGTGGTTGTGTTTCAGTGCAAGACCACCTCATGAAATAAAACAAAACCAAATATGACTTGACATCTGGTAATATCAGCTGGGATCAGAACAAGATCAATGTTTCTATCGAAGTTGCTGCAGAATACAGTCACTTAAAAATTACTGAGTTTTTGCATATTTAATCTTGTTGTGAAACCGTTGTGAAAAGAATTACGCCTTGTGAAATGAAGTGTAACTTTTTTTTTAAACAACTGTCATTGCCCATGTCCTTTTGTATGAAAATCTATATTTTGGTATTTGGATTATGGACCTTTTTAAGAACTGGGCTATTCCAGTAAATGATTGTATGATCAGGTTGCATGCAAGATAGACAACAGAGGGACTAAAAATGTTCAATGTGTTAATTATAGGAGTGCGACTTAGTATTCAGACAATTTTATCTCTTCCACTCTCTGACCCTTCCAGTCACTGTCAACTCTTCTTCGCTGACCTTACAGCGCCCCACTTCTCCCTCTCCTGAACACTTGTTGAGAGTGAACGCTTTGGAGGTGAGCAACCAGGACAGAAAGAGTAGCTTTGACTTGCGGGAGGTAAGCCATGATCCAGAGGGTCATTAGTGAGAGGGTGTGCCAGGCAGGATCGGTAAACTGAAGTAGCAGAAATGAGCAGAAAGGTCACTGAGTAGCATTGTCTGTGAACCAGAGATTCTGCAGGAAAAGGGAGAGTCAGGACAGTTGAGACCAAACCAAAATGACGCTGCTTGGATCAGTTGGCATGAAATGACTTTAAACTAACCTTGCGATGTTAATCATGAATACAGGCTCTATTTACTAAATGATGTTAAAGTAGAACAACTTAAAATTGGCTCTTACTATAATTTTCCCATGGCAATACAATTACCAGTTCCATGCTGTCAAACTGTAGTAATCTGGTAGCTCTTGTGTGATTTAATGTAATTGATGATGTATGACAACTGACAGTTCTTAAGACTGTTCTTAACACTGTTAACATGACTGTTAATATGAAGGTCATCACGATTTGTTGAATTTATTGAGGCATTTCTCTTCTGTCTTGAAATTGTGTCAAATTAGAAAAGAATTGGACTAGTCCCTGAAGAGATGTCTCTTTTATCTGTTCATATTTTCTTCCCCCTCCACATTGCCAGTAAGGCAACCACAACTTTGATTTTTCCCACGTTCCATCCAAATTTGTATTTTCATGCTGTTGAATTTTTTTTTATTTGAGATTGAGAATTTAACCAAGGTGCAATCTCTTGATGTTACAGCTCATGTTGTGTCCTGTACAGTTTGCATACTGTCTTTACTTTCATTGTTAAAATAAACAATTCACCCATCAGCTTCAGTCTACCTTCTGATCACACGATGAGTTAGTAAAAGTTCTGCTTTACTTTCAGTGATAACATTTTTAAACCAGTTTTCTTTTTTGACTTCCCAGTTTCTGAGATTAATAGTGGATTAATCAGTAAATTGTCACTTAACTCCCCTTGATGTTATGGCTGCATGTGCTCACTCCTGCAGATGCAAAGTTAGACAAAGCAAATATTTTCTGACCAGGATGTATGAAAATAAATTTACTTAGAGTTGTAATTGCACTGTAGAATGTTTTGTAACAACAGCTGTAATGAAATTTTTAAATTTTCTACCTCATCAAAGATGTTAATTCATTAAATTTAATTATTTAAATGCATTAATTCCTTTCACTCAGTAACAGAAGGGGATATTTTGATGAAACTGTTATTCAGCTGTATCACACTGTATGCTAATCACATGTATTTTTGTGACAAACGTAAACACCAGAAAATCAATTAAAGGTAAGTATAAAGTAAAAATATGTAATGAATTATGGACACTGAGTGCACAAGAAGCCAGCAGGTTTTGAATCTATGAAAAGGGTAGACTATTTTTGGTTAGATTGTAGTGATTTTGTCAGTTGATCTCTTGTGTTATACGCAGTCATTAATTCGTTATATAACAGTTATTAATTTGTTGAGAATCAAATCAGTGGATGGGCACACATCTGAAAGTGCTTCATCGTGCTGGAAAGGAGCCAAGGGGAGCAGCTAAAGTGCAATCAATATCTTGATGAATGCTTTTTTCAGTCTTTCAGTGGTGGGTTTTTGAGGTACCCATACATAATTTCCATGTCAAATTCACAGAATCACAGAAATTGTTACAATGCAGGAGGTTGTTTTTTTTTTTCTTTTTTCATTCATGGGATGAGGGGTGCACTGGCTAGGCAGCATTTAACATTGCTGTGGGTCTGGAGTCACATGTAGTCCAGACCAGGTAAGGATTGACAGTTGCCTTCCCTGAAGGGCATTAGTGAACCAGATGGGTTTTTCCGATAATCAACAGTGGATTCATGGTCATCGTTAGATTCTTAATTCCAGATATTTATTGAATTCAAATTCTGGCATCTGCTGTATTGGGATTTGAACCTGGTCCCCAGAACGTTATCTGGGTGGCTGGATTAACAGTCCAGCGATAATACCACTAGGTCATCATCTCCCCACAAAGCTCGTTGTGTCTGCATCAGCCTTCCTAACAAACAATTCATTTACTGCCACTGTCTCACTGTGTCTCTGTAACCCTATGCATTCTTCCTTTCCAGATTTAACTGCAGCACACAGCACTTTTGGCATGTTGATGATGTTACAATCTCCCTAACGGGGTGGCCATCTAAATATATACTACTATCCACCTACATTACATCGGCTACACTTCAAATGATAATTAATTGAAAGTGAAGTGCCTCAAACTGCCTCATGGGCAAGATAAAACATGTTCTAGTTCTCTTAAAATAGCTTGTTAAATTGCTATAGTGCATTCCTCTTGATTCCACGTACTGTAGCTGTAACATGTTAGTGTTGCAGAAACTGCATATTATGGACCAATAGCAGAATATCAAAAGGAAAACCTACTCTGCCCTAAATAAAAACTGAAAGAACTGCGGATGCTGTAAATCAGGTCTGGCAGCATCTGTGGAGAAAATCAGAGTTAATGTTTCAGGTCGAGTGACCCTTCCTCAGAACCTGGCCCTAGATGGTGCCAAGCCTCTTGTTGATTGCATCCATTTAGATGAATGATGAGTATTCCATCACACTCCCGAAGAGCCTCATATATTAAGCAAGTTTGACATTATGGGAAGTAAGTCTTTCTTTGCAACATACACAATGTCTGTCCTGGACTTGTGCAATTATTGATATAGATGGCCCAGTATTCTTTTAACCAACAGTGAGCCTTAAGATATTGGTCATAATTTGCCGTCAAAATAGTGTTGTGTCTAATGGCAGCCATCGTTGTTTATGATCAAATGGTACAGCAACTTCAAGCAAGGGCAAATGCCCCGTTAAACTCCAAAATCCAAATGTTTTGACATTGATTTTATCCATTTCAACCTGTTTTATCTGTTTTGGCACTATTTATTTCTGAGTCTTTTAGACTGATTGCTTGCAGACATGCTTGTTGGTTTTAATTCTTCACTTACCAACAAGATACCCTTTGCGACAATGCTATTAGCTCTCACTTGATGCCACATAACAAAAACTAAAGTCTGAATATGCAAAGGCACAATTCTGACTAACAGCAATGTTCTTAGGTGCCCTACTGCAGCAAACTATGGTTTGTAGATAGTGGAGAGGAGCTTGGAAAATCACAATACATTTGTAGATAAAAGGATATGGGAGATGCCTGGGCTCTGTTGTATTCAAGGTGGTCATTATGAGACACTTGCGTAGATTGAATGTTAACTCAACCCAAGTCTGAACATAATGCAGATTCTCCTTATGTGACATACAATTCCTCTCAAAATGATGCAGTGTAATAGTGTACTCTCAAATCAGTAGTTAAACCGCCACATTTCTGATCTTGTGATGAAGGGAGTACTATTAATGAAGCACTTGAAGATGGTTGAGCTGAGATTAAACTTTAGCATTAATGATCAATGTTTAATAACTATAGCCATCTTCCTCCTGTATGTGTTACGACACCAGCTCAACGTAATTTAATAAACTAAAGCTAAAAAGTTTAATTAACTCCTTTTGCTAAGGACAGGTGGGATAGCTTCTGGAAAAGTAATTGCTCTAAAAACATTTAACTGGTTATGATAGCCGCAAACTATCAAAAGGAAGTTGTTCAAGAAAAACCTGATTTTTAAGAGGCCTAGTTATTTCAGTTTGAGTTTAACACTGGAAATGAAACATTGCCTTTTCTGGCAATAGGCCTTTTGGGTTGTGTGTGTAAGAGGCCTTTTGTAATACAGGATAATGATGACACTTCTATATCCATCATTAAAATGTGGTTTCCGCGAAACTGTCAAACTGGGCTGTGGCCGTATGCAGTTCTTCCCAAACATTTCCCAACTGTGATCCCCATTTCAAGGCTTGAAAATTGTTGCAACTTTTTATTGAGACCTGAGAGGATAATTGTTTTGGGTGTGGGATAGGCGTCTGTTACAGTGAGAGTACAACTGTTGTAGCTCAGTCACGGTTCCACAACAGCCAATGGTACCTCAGAGCTCATGATCCCAGTTGGAAAGTTCTGTGTTAGTATGAAGAGAATAAATATTCACAAAATAAGGAAGGTAGTTAGTTTGTCTTCCTGAGTTGAACGTGTTAGAGGAAGGAAAAATATATTTGGAGGAGCAAGTGCTGAACACATCATGAATTCTGGAACAGATGATTCGAGTGTTTAAACTGACTTGTCAGAGCAAAGAGATTTTCCATGTTCGCATGTTATGAAATGATAAGACTCCTCGTGCATTGCGCCAGGAAACAGTAGCCTGTTGGTTTGCAATTGTGATCTTCTACACGATACCAATCTTTACTGGTTATTGTATGCAGTTGTTGAATAGTTGTTGAATTTTCTCAGTTTTCCTCACTGCCACACTGGTACTAGATGGAGAGCAGCAAAATTAAAGAAAATCACACAAGGCCATGTTCCAGCATTTGTTTCAAGGTTGGGAACATCCATCTGTGTGCCACCATGGGTGATGTATACTCTGGGCAAAACCAAAAAGAAAGGGATTAATTTGCTGACACCAATGCACCACATGCATACATGCACAAAATTAAGATAATTATTGAACATTAAAAGAAAAGTGTATTTTGTTTCATGCTTTATTTATGTGACCACTGTAAAATACTGTTGTCATAATATGCTGGTTTATTAAAACAATTTGTATTTATAGCTAACACATCGTTGATTATGCACGCAGTATTAAATCAATTTCTGAAACTTAAAGGAAAAGTTGTACTTTGTTTTAGTTTATTTCTGTAAACCAATATATTGTCTCTTTGATAACAGTATCATTAATTGGTATTTGTAAATGTTCGTAACTATATTCGTAAGTGATATTGCCTTTGATGCATATGGCCCTTGGTGTCAGCAAACACAGCCAAAGTAAAATGAAACCATACTTTCAACTGATCTATTAAAATTCTTAGTCGACAATCAGTAAGATGTTTTAAACACCAGGTAGAGAAATTTCATAAATTTTTGCATGTAGAGAGTAATGGAGCAGGTCCATTAATATGAATATGGTTTATGTAACAACTTGCATGAACTATGATTACTATTTTTTTTCTCTGTCTCTCTGTTAAATATTTCCTCTCTTTCTACCTTGTCTTTGCATAGTGCCTGTTTCTGTGTCTCGAACCTTTGCTTTTAGCAGAGGCGAATCTCTTGCTGGGTCCCCAGGTAATTTTCTGTGGCTTCATTACATATTTGTATTCTTCCTGGACATATTCAAGAACATACACAAAAATTGCATTTACCTGCACCAAATCTCACTAGATTCCCACTCCATGCACCTTTTACTATCTCATTTCATATTTTCTATATTTTATCTGTTAAAATATTTTATCTCTTTTTTCATCTGAAAATTATGCATATTTTTTCCTTTTTCTGCTTCCACACTTGCTCAATATCTTTATTTTTGTCCTTGCTTAACAGTTTTATGAATATAAATGTCTTTCCCCTGAGATTCCTGGGGCTTAAAAGGCTACAAGTCGAACCTAAATGCAAAGAGTGCCTAAAATTAGGGCTGTACCTTTTTTTGTTTTTGCATTATTCCACACTGCCTAGACTGGATCTTCAAACTTTGATCAATACATTGCAGGTGAATTTTCAGTCTCTACCCTTCATGTTAATGAGATTAAGTGGGCTATCCGTGATGAGGGAGTTTTTGTACCACTGTTTATCATTCTTGGAAGGCTTCTGATTCTGAAAGCCTAAAACTTTTCATAGATCCCGAAGGGGACCAATTAGCTTTTCTGTTGGAATATGTCTGAGAGCCAAAGAATTGTGGTTGAATTAGATCACCCACATTAAAGAGATCTTGCGGATAGCAATTGCTGCCTTAATGTGGATTACCCCATTGTTGGGTTTTTGGAATAGAGTCTTAAACCTTAACAGAGAATGGGCAGTGAGTTTAGTCCAGTGGATACATACTGGTGGAACTGGGTCCCAGGAATTTCCAGGTCAGATGTCTTCAAAATATTTTCATTTCTTCAAGTTTCCCACACCGTTGTTTTCTTTGGCCTTGAGATTGCAACATGAAATACTGGATTAAGAATACTTACATTTTTGTATGAATAAAAGTCTGTGCTAATATAAAAGTTTGTCTTAATGCAGTAGGCTTATTTATTTTATAATAACAAGAATGAAATTTCATACTAATTGATTAAGCATTTGTGCACCAGTATTCCATAGCTTCAGCCCAGTCTTAGTGCACGCATGGTTTTTCTCTGTTGCTTTTTTCAAGTAAAATACCCAAGACTTGGCTCTGTTTAAGTCAATATTTCCATTGTTTTCTTTAACTAACCATGTATTAGCGTAATTCTGTTACACATTTCTGAGAAAAGTATATGCAACTCAAAAGTGTTAACTCTTGTTTCTGTCTCTACAGTTGCTGTCAGACCAGAGTTTATTCAGCACTTTTTTATTCAGATTTCCAGCATCTATAATAATTCTAATTTTGCATTACAATTACACATTTAATTGTTTTGGCATATTATGGGATACAATCAAAAATTTATTATGTGCTTTTTCTTTTAAGCATCTTTGTGTGTATATTTTTCATGAAACTAAGACATGTTAATGGTGGGTCCACCTTCTATTTTCAGCGCCCAGTTACAGCCAAAAGAAACTGCTAGGTGCTGTAAGGAGCACCTTTAGAGTTGACATTCTCAAAGGACAAAATCAGATGGATTGAAACGCTTTCATCATTTTACATTTATCTTGGGTATTAAGTAGGGCTTCTGTTGAAGAAGTAGGATTAGTGGAATCACAAGACATCAACTCCCTTTGATCGTTCTGTGCTTAAGTCATGTTAAATAGAATATATTTATGTATAAAGTGCTCTTGACGTTGACTAAAGCATTCTTGACAATGTATCTCAGCCTCCATCTCATAAGAACGTTTTCTGTTGCAAGGAACAGAAGGCCATTCAGCCTGTTGAGTCCGTCCCACCATTCAGTAAGACACCATCTGCAAACTAACAGCTTAATGCCTTTGGATGACAAAAATCTATCAGTCTCAGATTTGAAATTTACATTTGATCTGGTATATATTGCTGCTTATGTAAGAGAGTTTCCAATTTTCGCAAAGAAGTGTTTCCTAATTTCATTCCTGAAAGATCTAACCTAATTTTTAGACTACCCTACTACCAAAAGCAGTTTCTTTCTATATATCCCATATGTTTGCCATAGTATTTTGAAAAGTTTGATCAATCCAAACTTTAATCGTCTAAATTCAAGGGAATGCATCCGTAGTCTATGTAATCTCTCCTTTAGTTCAGTCTTTGGGGTCCAGGTATAATTCTGGTAAGTGATGCTCCACTCCTCCAAGGCCAGTTAAGCCTTCTGAAAATACAGTGATCAGAACTGCTCACAGTACTTCAGGAATGGTAAAGCGGAAACATGGTTTCTAGTACTCTAAATATAAAGATTTGCCTTCCATTAGCTTTTTCGTTATTATTTGTATCTGTTTATCACGTTTTTATGAGCTAAGTGCCTGGGTCCCAAATTTCTTTGAACCTCCACTGTTTCTAACTTTTCACCATTTGGAAAGTAACCTCTTCTGCCCTTTTTAGGTCCAGAGTGGATGATTTTACCTTTGTCTCTATTTACTGCAGTCATGCCCATTCACTTACTCTGTCAACATCTCAGCAATTTTACACTTCTGCCTACACTGCTTACAATGCCTACAATGCCACTTGTCTGACACAGTGACAAATTTAGAAATTAACTTTCCATCCAATCACTTAAGTCATTGACAAATACAGTGAACTGTTGAGCCTTCAACACAGATCGTTGCAGTGCTCTGCAAGTTACATATTTCCAATTAGAGTGCTTGCCTATCATTTCTAGTCCATCTCCTACAACTCAGTTAGGTTCTTAATCATATTAAATTTATCTACAGCTCCATGGCTTTTTTCCCACACAGGCTGTCCCTTATGAGGGATTTTATCAAACCTGGAATATGACTCTTTGTGTTTCGCACACCAAGCTACAAGTTTGAGTGTTTTTCAGTGTGATTATTAATTTAATGAAAAGTTAAGAGCAGTTTTGTTTTGTGGAATTTTGCCCATTAGCAAGTGAATTTTGATTGCTGAAGTCATTTTATTTAACTTTGTAGTTTATTCATGACAATGTCAGGTATCCTTATTCAGAAGAGTTAACCCAGAGCATTACTGTATGTGGCTTATTAAATTCAAGTCTTTAGCCAAGAAGTGAAGACCTTTCACTGTCAAAAATGTGTGCTTCGTAAGATACCGACATTAACAGCTTGTTCTCATGTTTTCTGGTTACGACTATACCTATTTTTTGTCATTGTATGATGGTGAACCTATTACAGGAGAGAAAAAACTATGCAATTTACTTTAAAAAGCTCATGACGAAAGAAAGCTAATGTTTAAGATGTTTGTAAGTTTAAAGAAAATGTTTTCATATGGTGTCTTTTTTCCCAACGCACTTTACAGCTAAAGAAGTCATTTTGAAGGGTACTGTAGTATGAATACTTTGTTACTGGCTTCTATTAACTAAAAAGGCAAATTGAGTGCTGAAAATCTAAAATAAAGGATGATAGCATATCAGATTGACAATGGTTAGACAACATTTCAAGATATTTTGGAGGGTTTGAGCTATAAGAAGAGGCTGAACAGGCTGGGGCTTTTTTCCCTTGAGTGTCAGAGGCTGAGGGGTGACTTTATAGAGGTTTACAAAATCATAAGGCGCATAGGGTGAATAGCTAAGACCTTTTTCCCAGGGTAAGGGAGTCCAAAACTAGGCAGAATAGGTTTAAGGTGAGGGGAAAAAGGTTTGAAAGGGACCTGAGGGGCAATTTTTTTCACACACAGGGTGGTGTGAGTATGGAACGAGCTGCCAGAGCAGGTGGTGGAGGCTGGTACAATTACAACATTTTAAAGGCAATCTGAATGGGTACATGACTAGAAAGGGTGTAGTGGGATTATGGTCCAAATGCTGGCAAATGGGGCTGTCAGTTTAGGATATCTGGTTGGTACGATCAAGTTGGACTAAAGGGTCTGTTTCCATGCTGTATGATTCTATATTTGACAAAGGAACCCACCTGATAACGCTCGTAATGTGCCTGTATTTGCCATTTTGTGGCAATGTTGATACCCGTTGCAATTAATAGTCATCTTATCCATAGATTCTCTTGTAACCAGGATACTTTCGGGTATGGGTGTCTCTCCAAGATTCAGGCAGTGGATGTGTAACAAGGCCAGTCATCTCTGGACTACACAGAAGCTCCATAATTGACTTGCTAAATCAGTACTTGTGCATCCTGGAAGGTCAGGCCTGAAAGTGGCCAGGAGCTCTTCCCACTCTGCTCCAAACTGACAGTGGCCCCTAGCTAGTAAAAAGTTATAGGAAGAAAATATTCACTCTTTTGTAACAGGAGGCTCACTGTTTCAAATGGCTAAACTCTAGCAAACCTGCATGCTTTGAGTGCCAAAGCTTCTTCTCCACTGACTTAGGGATGGGCAATAAATGCTGCCTAGACAGTGATGTCCTCATCCTGTGAATGAATAAAGGAAAAAAAAACTTGTTCCTGAACTTCCAAACTTATTAAGTTCAGTCCTCACCTTGTGACATCTGATTGTGCACTATACATTTGGCAAACAGAAATAATTCTACACATACAGATTTCACAGTAGTTTGGCAGCATCTGTGAAGAAAAAAAATCAGAATTAACGTTTCGGATCCAGTGACCCTTCCTCAGAACCGGACCCGAAGCATTAATTTTCTTCTCTGATTTTTTTCTTCACAGATGCTGCCAGACCTGCTGAGCTTTTCCAGCAACTTCTGTTTTTGCTCCTGATTTACAGCATCCACAGTTCTTTTGGTTTTCACAGTAGTTTGAATTGAAGATTTTAAAATTTAGTAATGGAATTCCACTAACTTTGGTTACTTGCCTGATTGAAAGGAGAGATTATTTGAAAGGTGGTCATATGTCTAATCCCATCAAAAATTGGGCTGTTTGGATGTTCCTTTTGTTTGTATATTTAAATAAGATATCGAATAGGATATAAAATAATAAATAATATAAAATCAGATGTGCCATTAGCTACCCAAAAAAAATTCCAAAAGAGATGAGGACCTAATGGTAGCAACTGACCTTTGTAAAGTGGTTATCAGTTTTCATGGGTTGTTGTTTCATTAGGTGAATGATATTGGAATAAGCCAACAGATATTGAGTACTGTATTTGTCTGACCATTTACAGTCGACGCAACATCAAGCACAGTTGAGATGTTTTGCATAATCCAGAATAAAGTCACTCCTAGACTATTCTCAAAAGTGCACTTTAATTCCAGTCAAGAATACCAGCAGAAATCATAGTTTGCCGAAATGTACTGTCTTCAATGTGGGTAAATATCCCAGAGCACATCAGAGCAATATAAAGTAATGTTTTCCTAAATAAACAGAGAGATTTGGGGGACGGTGACCAAAATCTGGGTTCAACTAAAGGAGATGAAGGGGCTCACGGATTTAGACAAATATTGAGACAGTTTGAGTAAAGAGAAGTGGCTTGCGTAAGAGATTAGATTCCGATTCAGCCAGCATGATGCAACATTTATTTTCAGCAACCAATATCAGACCATTTTGAATTAGACATTGCTCACAAACATTGATACACAAAGGTGCTTTAGCAGTGTTGAAAGAAAATGATTGTATTGAATGGATGTGAACGCTAGTGACAGAAAGAAAATGACGTAGTTCAAATTTGTTGAGCCATTCAAGTCATTTGTTGACTGATTTCAGAGTTGTGCAGATTTCATAACAATTTGTTTTTCAATTGGCAGACAATTTGGATTACTTTTGAGTATGGTTTATAAAGAAGCAAAGGCTTAGTACTGGGCATATTGTGTATGTCAGTTTACTGAATAAATGCTTGAAAGCCAAGCGAAAATATGATTGAGGCAGAACCTTTGGTATTTAACATAATAACCATGGACTTTCCAAATTGTGTTTTGGTGGAAGAAGTCTAGCACCTGTTGGTGACCAATTAGCAATTTAGGGGGTGATTCCCACAGATGGTCTGAACTTTGCTGAATGTCGGATGTGTAGTGTGACATGCCATATCAGATCTGAATCTCTGAATTTGCAGGCCTGCTTCCTGCCAATGTTCACTGCCTATAAGAAAGTCATAAATACCTGCTATTGCTGCAGATCTGAATAACCTGCAATTTCACTGTGGTCAAAAACTTCAGGCTATCCAGAATTAGTAACTAAAAAGCTTCATGTATCAATTATCACTCCTTAGTCTGCTACCCTGAACTACTGATTTCTGCCTGTCACTTTCTGATTCTCTAGTTGAAGAGTTGGGCACCCTGAGCTATGAGGTAAAATAAGGCAAAAAGATCAAGGACATAACCTCTCATAATTAACTTATTACTCCATCTTAGAATTTTTTTAAACTCTTGGCATTCTGGATTTCTGTTCTCTCCCTGTGCACGCGATGCCCCATTTCTTACGGTTTGAGCGTAAGGAATAAGTGCTGTCCAGTCAAAAATCACAGGAAAATTTTTCTCTTCTAAGGTTCTAGTCATGAAAAAATATAAATAATAGTGATGTATAGATGGTGTTGTTAGCAGTGCAAATAAACTTTCTCAATGAGATTTTAGCTGTTGATGAAAATGTATAACTAATTAAAGTGTTAAAAGATCATCAATGCGAAGATAGTGATTCATGGTAAAGCAATGCGTCAAGGGATAAACTTTTTGCTTGGTGAGTAGTAAAATGCTCTGTTTGCGAGTGTGATTATGGCAGGTTCAATCAATGCTCCAAAAGGGAATAGGATAAGCATCAAAAGAGAAGCATTTGCAGGGCTACGAAGAAAAGCTGGAGACCTGGGACTGTCTAATTGCTCTTGCATGGACTCAATGAGCTGAATGGCTTCCTTCTGTACTGTAACTTTTCTATAATTGACCTTGAAATATTGAATGGCAATTGTACCTTAATCAGACTTGGAACTATGTCTGGGCGTAATGTTCAGTATAACACTTTATATCTGAAGCTGTTTCTGCTGATAACTAGCTTTGTCAAAGTCACTTAAGCAATTTGTTTGTCAAAACATTAGGAGCCATTTGTAAGATTTTTGTGACTCACATTTATGTAAAAGTATTTGCAAGATGACAACTGAAGGGAGTCATTTTTGTTTCTCTTCAATTCTTATGTACCCAGTCACTAGATCACCATCTCACAGCAGTGGAGGACAATGGGCAGACCCAGGAAATCGGACAGAACGGGTTGAATTTGGGGGTGGTACCTATCAACAAAGCTTTAGTAGTTATTCCTACGTTCCAGACTACTCTGTGCGGTTATTAACTGATGTCCAGTTTGTGAAGGTAAAAAGTTGCTTCTGTATTATGATCCTATAAATATGCTATTTCACTATATGGTTGGAAGCTAATCATATTTGTATGTGTAGTGACGCAGCTGTACATTGCCCACTGTGTCAGCCAAGACAACCCTCTGGTCACTGAATTGCTATACACAGAAGTGCATGCATATATTAATGCAAATGTGCAAATGTAAATCATTCTAAATGTACCCATCACATTCACAGCTCTTAGGCTTTTTGTGGAAGTTTTGAATTAAGGCTAGTAAATATTTTGTCAGTATCAGAAAGAGGGACAATATCTTGGAAGGTCTTCAAATGAAGCTTTGTGGGTAGAGATTAGCAATTAATAGAAGTTGGTCACAATGCTGGGAGTTTATTATGGACCTTCAAACAGTCAACGGGCAATAGAGGAACAGATATGTTCACTGATGTGCGTAAAAACAATAACAGCGTAATTATATTAGGGGATTTCAACTTCTCCAACATTAATCGAGATTGTCATAGTTTAAAGGTTTAGAGGAGCAGATTTCTTTAAACATATTCAGAGAAGCTTTTTAAATCAAGATGTATTTGAAAAATCATGACCTAATTAGGGACAGTCAACATGGCTTTGTGCAGGGCAGGTCATGTCTTACTAACTTGATTGAAATTTTTTGAGGAGGTTACGAAGGTGATCAATGAGTGTCGAGCAGTGGATGTTGTCTACACAGATTTTAGCAAGGCTATCGACAAGGTCCCTCATGGTAGGCTCGTCCAGAAGGTTAAGATCCACAATGATTTGGCTGCTTGGGTGCAGAATTGGCTTGACCAAAGGAGGCAGAGTGTAGTGGTGGAAGGGTGTTTTTCTGGCTGGAGGTCCATGACTAGTAGTGTTCCACAGGGATCCATACTGGGAACTCTGCTATTTGTGATATATATAAATGACTTGGATGAAAATGTAGATCGGTGGGTTAGTAAGTTTGCAGACAATACAAAGATCGGTGGAGTTGGGGATAATATAGAAGGTTGTCAATGATACAATGGGATAGAGATCAGTTGCAGATATGGGCGCAGGAATGGCAGATGGAGTTTAATCTGGGTATGTGTGAGGTGCTGCACTTTGGGAGATCAAATGTTAAGGAAAAGTATGCAGTCAATAGCAGGACCCTGAACAGCATTGCCAATCTAGCTGTGCGAGACCCCTTGGGGATGAGCGACCATAACGTGATATAAAATTTATCAACATGGAGAGTGAGGTAGTTGATTTAGAGACTAGGATGCTGAATCTTAATAAAGGAAACTATGAAGATATGAGGCATGAGTTGGCCTTGATAGATTGGGGATGACTGTGGATAGGCAATGGCAAACATTTAAGGAATATATGAGGGAACTGCAACACCTGTTTATTCCTATCTGGCACAAAAGTAAAATAGATAAGACGGCCAATCCATGGCTTACAAAGGAAATTAGAGAAAGTATCTGATCCAAGGAAGAAGCATACAGATTCTCCAAGATAAATAATACGTCTGAGGATTGGGAGCAGTTTAGAATTCAACAAAGAAGGACCAAGGGATCGATTTAGATGGGGAAAATACAGTATGAAAGTAAGCTTGCAGGGAACATATAAAGGCTGACACTAAGAGTTTCTACAGAGATGTGAAGAGAAAGAGGGAGGATGTTCCCGATGGTGGGTGTGTGCAGAACTAGGGGTCACAGTCTGAGGATTCGGGGTCGACCATTTAGAATGGAGATGAGGAGACATTTCTTCACCCCAGCAGTGGTGAGCCTGTGGAGTTCATTATCGCAGGAAATACTCCACACCAAAACATTGAATGTATTCAAGAGGCAGCGAGATATAGCACTTGAGGCAAATGGGATCAAAGGTTATGGAGAGAAAGCAGGATTAGGCTATTGAGTTGAATGATCAGCCATGATTGTGATGAATGGTGGAGCAGGCTCAAAGGGCTGAATGGCCTCCTTCTGCTCCTATCCTCTATGTTTCTATGCGCAGCAAGATCTTGGGGTTCAAGTCAATCGCTCCCTGAAAGTGGCCACGCAACTAGATAGGGTGGCAAAGAAAGCCTTCATTGGTCGGGGAATTGAGTACAAGAATCAGGATGTCATGTTGCAGCTTTCTAAGACTTTGGTTAGGCCACACTTGGAGTATTGCATTCCGTTCTGGTTGTCACATTACAGAAAGGATGTGGAGTCTTTGGAGAGAGTGGAGAAGAGGTTTACCAGGATGCTGCCTGGATTAGAGGCTTTGAGCTATAAGTAGACACCAGAAAAACTGAATCAGAGATAGTAGGAACTGCAGATGCTGGAGAATCCGAGACAACAAGGTGCAGGGCTCGATGAACACAGCAGGCCAAGCAGCATCATAGGAGCAGAGAGGCTGAC
>NC_063351.1:45908267-45989757 GCF_021869965.1 Rhincodon typus | reverse complement strand
TGGTATCAATGTGGATTTCACAAGTTTCAAAATCTCCCCTCCCCCTATCGCATCCCAAAACCAGTCCAGCTCGTCCCTGCCTCCCTAACCTGTTCTTCCTCCCACCTATCCCCTCCTCCCACCTCAAGCCGCACCTCCATCTCCTATCGACCAACCTCATCCCGCCCCCTTGACCTGTCCGTCCTCCCTGGACTGACCTATCCCCTTCCTAACTCCCTACCTACACTCACCTTTACTGGCTCCATCCCCGCCTCTTCGACCTGTTTGTTTCCTCTCCACCTATCCTCTCCTCTCCACCTATCCTCTCCTCTATCCCTCTTCTATCCGCCTCCCACTCTCTCCCTATTTACTGGAAAAACTGAGTTCTGAGGAAGGGTTACCGGACTCGAAACATTAACTCTGTTTTCTCCTTCACAGATGCTGCCAGACCTGCTGAGCTTTTCGAGCAACTTTGTTTTTGTACTAGAAAAACTTGGATTGTTTTCTCTGGAGCAGCGGAGGCTGAGGGGAGACTTAATAGAATTGTATAAAATTATGAGATGCGTAGATAGGGTTGACGGTCAGAATCATTTTCCCAGAGTTGAATTGTCTAATACTAGGGGGCATGCATTTAAGGTGAGAGGGGAATAGTTCAAAGAAGGTGCGAGGGGAAAGTCTTTCGCACAGACAGTGGTAGGAGTCTGGAACATGCTGCCACGTGTTAGTGGAGGCAGATATGGTAGGGGCATTTAAGGGGCTTTTAAATAAGCACATGAATATGCAAGGAATTGAGTAATGTGAACCAGAGGCAGCCATCATATTCAGCATAACATTGTGGGCTGAAGGACTTGTGCTATGTGGATGGTCCAACAAGGACAGTGCAGTACTGGACCTAATTCTGAGGAACGAAGGTGTGTGTTCCAAGTGGCATTGGGAGAGCATTTTAGTGACAGTGGCCACAGCACCATATGTTTTAAGTTTGTATTGGAAAAAGAAAAAGATGGTCTACAAAAATGGGTTTTTGTTTTGGAGAAGGCTAATCTTGTTAAATTAAGACAGAATCTGACCAAAGTAGACCTCCCACAGTCAAAAATGTGCAGGTTAGGTGGATTGACCATGCTAAATTGTCCATATGTCCATAGAAGTGCAGGCTAGGTGGATCAGCCATGGGAAATACAGGGTTATAGGTAATGGAGGGTGGGTGTGGCTGGGATGCTGTTCAGAGGGGCAGTGTGAACTTGATGTGCTGAATGGCCCGCTCCAACACTGTAGAAATTCTATGATTCTCGGAGCAGCCGTTCCTAGTAAATCTACAACAGAAGAGTGGGAGGCATTCAAAATGGAGTTGGCGAGAGTGCAAGCTCAACATGTTCCCATCAGAGTGTAATATAGGAGCCCGGAGAATCCTAGATGTCTAGGAATATTCAGGACTGGATAAGAAAGAAAAAAGAAGCTTTCAACAGATACAAACAGAGCACATCAACAGAGGCCAAAGTGGAGTGCAGAAAGGGCAGGACAGAGCTTAAGGCAGTTACGAGAGCAAAGAAGGGGCATGAGAAACCACTGACAGGCAAGGCTAGGGAGAATCATCAGATAATTTATAAGTGTTATCAAGGGGAAGAGGATAACTAGGGAAAGAGTAGGGCCCTTTAGGGACCAAGGGAGCAATCTGTTCATGGAACAGAAGGACATTGTTCGGGTGTTAAATACTTCACATCTGTCTTCACTTTGGAAAAGGAGGATGTAGGTATAGAATTGTGACTGAGGTTCTGGAGCAGTTTGACATTAGGAGTGAGGAGGTATTGAAAGTTTTAGCAAGGGTAAAAATGGACAAGCCCCAGGTCCAGATGAGTTGCATCACAGCTCTGTGGGAGATGAGGGAGAAAATTTACGAAGCTCTGACCCAAACTTCTAATTCCTTTCTGGCCCATACAGGAAGTGTCAGAGAACTGGAGGACAGTTCATCTGGTTCCAGTTTTCAAATAGGTGTTAGAAATAGACCAGGGAATTACAGAGTGGTTGTAGGGAAACTTGGAGAAAATTCTGAAGGAGAGAATTAATATCCACTGGGAGAGGAAAAAATTGACTAGGGATAGTCACCATGGTTTTGTCAGAGGATTATCATGCTGAACAAATTTGATTGAATTTTTCAAGGAGGTGAATGGATGAAAGTAGTTCATTTGATTTAATTTCTATGGATTTCAACAAAGCCTTTGACAAGATCCCACATGGGACGTTAATAAAGACAGTAAAAGCTCATGGGATCCAGGGTAAATGATAAGTTAAATCCAAAATTGCCTTGGTAGTAGAAGTCTGTTTGTGTGACTGAAGGCCAGTATCCAATGGCATGCCACAGTGATTAATGCTAGGTCCCTTTATTGTTTGTGATAAATATAAACAATACAGAAGGAAATGAGGGGGTGATGTGTTAGTTGGTTTACAGATGATACAAAGATTAGCCAGGTGGTTGACATTGAGGAACAAAGCCTTCATTTACAGGGGGATACAGATGGATTGGGCAGATCAGTGGCAGCTGGAATTTAACCCTGATAATGGTGAGGTGATGTTACTTCTTCCAAAGTACAAGATAAGGGAGTACTCGGTGAATAGCAGGACACTAGAAAGCTCAGAAGAACATGGTCTCTGAAGGCAGTAGGGCAGATTAATAGGATGGTTCAGAAGGCATACGGGACACTTGCTTCAGCAGTCATGGTGTAGATTGTAAGAATAGAGTAGTATGTTGGAGCTGTACAGGACTTTGGTTAGGACACAGTTGGAGCACTATGTGCAGTTCTGGCCACCACACTATAGAAGAATGTGATTGCACTGGAGCGGGTAGAGGAGATTCACCAGGATGGAGCAGTTTAGCAATGAAGAGAGGCTGGATAAGCTCTGGTTGCTTACTTTGGAACAGGGAAAGCTGAGAGGGGACCTGAGTGAGGTGTATTAAATTTTAAGGGGTTTGAACAAGCTGCATGGAAAGCATCTGTTCCCCTTACTTGAAGGGACAGTAACAAGGGGTATAATTTTAAGGTAAAAGGCAGAAGGTTTAGAGGTGATTAAAAGAAAGGAATTTCACCCAGAAGGTTTTGGGAATCTGGAATGCACTGCCTGGGAGGGTAGTTGATGCAGGCAACCTCACAATCTTTTAAAAAGTATTTGGATGAACGCTTGAAATGTCATAACCTCAAGGCTTTGGGGAAAGCTGGAAAGTTGGAAAGGTGTAGATTTACAGTAGATTTTTGTCAGTGCAGACTTGATGGACTGTAGGATCTTTTCTGTGCTGTAAATAAAAATCTGAAAAAGCAGCTCTGAAGGCGAAAGCGTATACAAATGGTAGTATCTGATCATGTGACCTAAATCAGTTACTGATGTGAGCTGCTACAGGTAGATGGTTTTGGGCATTTTTTTGACATATTAGCCTTCTTGGATTTCTCAAATGATTTGTACTTATTTCAATATAGAACCCAGAAGGAACATTGAATCAATAGAGGTGATTAATAGTATGGAAAGGATTAACATTTCAATGTCACATGTCTTGTGCTATTGCCAAAGGCACATTTATACTCCATGATCTAATGCAAAACCATTTGAAAAATCATTGCTTAAAGATCTTGGAATGATGCAGGTTAGTTTGAAACCCATCATTGCACCACTTGTGTGTGACGTTAGAGAAGCAAATACACACCACTACTGGTTTGTTATGATTCTCATATTTTACCAAATACTTCTTCACCTGGAAGAGGGCAGCAGAGTGGTGATGCTGATTGGCTGATGTGGGAAGATCTGCATCAGTACAGTCACTGCTTCCAGAAGATGGTTTGTGGAGGGCTGTTGTCAAGTGTCAAATTTAGGGAACCTTGGATAACGAGAGATATTGTGAGCCTAATCAAAAAGAAAAAGGAAGCATTTATCAAGGCTAGGAGGCTGGGAACACACGAAGCAAGGGTGGAATACAAGGAAAGTCTAAAGAAACTTAAGCAAGGAGTCAGGAAGGCTAAAAGGGGTCATGAAAAGTCATTGGCCAACAGGATTAAGGAAAATCCCAAGGCTTTTTATACATATATAAAGAGCAAGAGGGTAGCCAGGCAGAGGGTTGGCCCACTCCAGGACAGGGAAGGGAATTTATGTGTGGAGCCAGAGGAAATGGGTGAGGTATTAAATGAGTACTTTGTGTACCATAGAGAAGGACTTGGTGGATGATGAGTCTGGGGAAGGGTGTATAGATAGTTTGTGTCATGTTGAGATCAAAAGGGAGAAGGTATTGGGGGTCTTGAAAAACTTTAAGGTAAACAAGTCCCCAGAGCCTGATGGGATATACCCCAGAATGCTGAGAGAGGCAAGGGAGGAAATTGCTAGGGCCTTGAGGGAAATCTTTGTATCCTCAGTGGCTATAGGGGAGGTCCCAGAGGATTGGAGAATAGTCAGTGTTGTGCCTTTGTTTAAGAAGGGTGGCAAGGATAATCCAGCTAATTACAGGCCAGTGAGCCTTACGTCAGTGGTAGGGAAATTATTAGAGAGGATTCTTCAAGACAGGATTTTCTCCCACTTGGAAATCAGTGGGCATATTAGCGAGAAGCAACATGATTTTATAAAGGGGAGGTCGTGTCTCACTAAATTGGTTGAGTTTTTTGAGGAAGTGACGAAGATGATCAATGAGGGTAGGTCAGTGGATATTGTCTACATGGACTTCAGTAAGGCCTTTGACAAGGTCCCTCATGGCAGGCTGATACAGAAGGTAAAGTCGCATGGGATCAGAGGTGAGCTTGCAAGATGGATAAAAACTGACTCAGTCATAGAAGACTGAGGGTAGCAGTGGAAGGGTGCATTTCTGTATGGAGGGCTATGACTAGTGGCGTTCCTCAAGGATCAGTGTTGGGACCTTTGCTGTTTGTAATATATATAAATGATTTGGAGGAAAATATAACTGGCCTGATTAGTAAGTTTGCCGATGACACAAAGGTTGGTGGAATTGTGGATAGCGATGAGGACCGTCAAAGGATATAGCAGGATATAGATCAGTTGGTGACTTGGGCAGTGAGATGGCAGATGGAGTTTAATCCGGAAAAATATGAGGTAATGCATTTTGGAAGGTCTAATCCAGATGGAAAATATACAGTAATGGCAGAACCCTTAAGAGTACTGATAGACAGAGGGATCTGGGTGTACAGGTACACAGGTCACTGAAAGTGGTTACGCAGATGGAGGCGGTAATAAACAATGCAAACGGCATGCTTGCCTTCATTGGCCGGGGCATTGAGTTTAAAAGTTGGCAGGTAATGTTGCAGCTTTATAGAACCTTAGGCTGCATTTGGAATATTGTGTCCAATTCTGGTCGCCACACTACCAGAAGGATGTGGTGGCTTTGGAGAGGGTACAAAAAAGATTTACCAGGATGTTGCCTGGAATGGTGGGCATTAGCTATGAAGAGAGGTTGGAGAAACTTGGGTTGTTCTCACTGGAACGACGGAGGTTGAGCGGTGACCTTATAGAGATCTACAAGATTATGAAGGGCATGGACAGAGTGGACAGTCCGAAGCTTTTTCCCAGGGTGGAAGAGTCAGTTACCAGGGACCATAGGTTTAAGGTGCAAGGTGCAAGGTTTAAAGGTGATGTACAAGGCAGGTTTTTTACACGGAGGATGGTGGGTGCCTGGAACTCGCTTCCGGAGAAGGTAGTGGAAGCAGATACTATAGTGACTTCTGAAGGGTGTCTTGACAAATACATGAATAGGATGGGAATAGAGGGATACAGTTCCTGGAAGAGTAGGGGATTTTAATTGTGACGGGTAGCATGTCGGTGCAGGCTTGGAGGGCCAAAGGGCCTGTTCCTGTGCTGGGTGTGTGGAATGCGCTGCCAGCGGTGGTAGTGGAGTCAGATACTTTAGAGACTTTTAAACGACTCTTGGATAGGCACATGGAGGATAGTAAAATGTAGGGTATGCAGGGTAGATTGATCTTGGTAGGATGATAGTTCGGCACAATATCGTGGGCCGAAGGGCCTGTATTGTTCTATGTTCTATGTTCTAATTTTCTTTGTTTTTTTTTGTTCTAAAATTTGCTAGAGCAGTTTTGACCAACATCCTTGCCATTTGTCACATGGGACAAATTGACCAGAGAAGTTCCAAATTGATGCCTTTTATGTTTAGAGTCTTGCAATACTGAGTTGTGTTAGTGTTGCAATGGTAGACATGCGTGCCACTTACAAGAGGTTTGTCATAAGCCAAAGATCTATTAAATGTTGGATGCTGTATTCTGAAATGGCAGGCACCAGAACATAAGCAATGCAAGAGTCAGAGCACTAGAATGTAGAGGTTTGTTGATTCTTTGAACAAGTTTCTAATATAATGAAGGCAATTTGCAATACATTGAAGAGATTTTTTTTAAAAAATAAATTAAATCACAGTCAGAAACAATGCACCTCAGTTACCCTTTTAAAGTGTATTCAGCAGGCTTATTTTGCAAAATAGTTGAATTGCAAAACCCTTTTGACGCTGTTCTCTATCACAGGCAGAGAGGGTATCAGCTTTGATTGCTGATAAATTGAAACTTTGAACCCTTTGTCAAAAAAATTGCACATTTGTTTTATCAATATTGCATGAAGTAATGAACATGGTGACTTCACCCCCTCAATTTTGGTGATCATTAAAATACCATGGAAAAGTACTGATCTAGGGTACTGTTACTTTTCTGTTATTTTTAGCTAAAATATAAGATTGCTTAGTTTCTCATCCTTCACTTACCATACTTCTCAAAGAAATTACATGCCAACTGCCTCAAGTTAGTTTTTCTGTTTCCTTACTGTTAGTGATAAGTGTGTTCTATATAGCTTTTTTTCTTATCCAATGAGTGTCTCAATTAAATAATTCCCATCAGCAGGAAGCATTTTTTCTGAGTTTTAGGACTAAGATTATTTATTATTACGCACTTCTCCTGGAGATTTAAAAACAAGACATCTCTCTTCCTTGACTTTGTATCATTGTCAGACCTATGATACAGATGAAGATAAAAGGAAATCACTTACAATGAGTAACTGTCTCAATCTTTTTGGTGACAAGCCTATAGCTTCTTAGATGAACTTATGTTTTTAACTGAAATAAAATTTTTGTAAAGCAGAGAATTCATAGTTAAGCTTTGAGATTTTCTCCAGTCAAATTTCCAGGGGTTAGTTCTCGGGTGAATTTGAAGTTAAGGAAAAGTCTTCCTCCCATTTTCAAGGCAATGATGTTTATTATGTTGTCTGCCTGGTTGAACTGCATCTGGCTGATGGAACTCTGTTAGAGAGTAGTTTCTTGCTGACTTTTAAAAGCAAACAGAAAGTCTGGCCACTGCATCATGTGACTCCACCAGTTAAAAGCCTTCCCTGAATAGAGTGGGTGGTTAGGTCAGATATACATCCTGTGTTGGGTTGGTGACACCTTGAGAGATTTAGTCTGCTACGGTTTGTTGCTGAATGACCCATTCAATTTGAAATTACCCTTTTAAATGTCTTTCAGGACTAGGCATTGAGCCAGCATTAATTTGGATGGTTCCTTACATTCTCCTTGAGACAGGGAGTGCTTCAAACCTCAAAAGTAGTTAAAGAATCCTCAGGCAGCTTTCTTTTACAACATTCTTTGGTCAATTTTTAATTATACAAATTATTTTAAATTTCAGAATAGATTGGGGATTTGACACACATGCTTTAATGTTGCATATTTTTGTTTGTTCAGATCACGAGGACACAGTATGCAAATGCAATAGCAGCAACCAAACTGGAGAATTCTCCCCAGACCCCTGAACCTGATACGGCGATAACAGCATCAACAAGTAAAGACCCAACCACTAGCATGTCCACTGAAACCACTAACTTGTTCAATGGAAAGAACCGTGTGATTCGTAAGTCACTGAGTCGTATCCTTGATGCGAATTTGGTATAGCTTGCTTGGATGCCCTGACTTCTTAAAAGTGCATTCAGCTTGTATATATCGGTGTATTAACAGACTTCACTGCCAAGCATTCTGACTTCTTTCTTAATTTAGAAAGAAAAAAATGGAGATTTGAGATCAACTAAATACTCTGCATTAACTGAAACAAGCTTGTTCATTTGCACCTGAATTTATGGCTGCTGTTGCAACGGTATTTGATATGAATCTTTAAACTTCATACTTGTGACCATGCAACCTTGGTTGTTTGCCCTCCTTGTTGTTCACTGTACCTTAAACCCTGCACTGATATGTATTGAGCATGTTTACAATATCTACAGCCTCACATGAAGCTGATGACATTATTTGACTGTGAAGAATGCTGATCGCAAAACCCTTGGAATGCTGCATTACAATTCACTGGAAAGGTTGTTTTTTTTAATGTCATTAACTTGTTTTTTTTTGCTGTTCCTAACAACTGCATGTGTTTTTTTTAAAAGAACTATTTATGCTCATTTTGTTTATAGCCATGACTAACATGGAAATGAACAGTTGCCAAGAGTTTTCTGTTGTATAATGGGATGACACTGAGAGCTAGCTGAGTCTACTTAAGATTCTGTCCCTCCATTGCAGCATAAAACATATATGACTGTTCATTGTAACTGTTAGTGGACAGATTGATAGTGATTCCATTTTAACAATGACACCAACTTTTGGAAGTTGAAATGTTTCTAAAGATGGGCATCGATACCTATTCTTTCCATCCAAAGAATTGCTCCTTAATCTGTTCACTAAAGTTATTGTTTTGAGATAAGCAATGTGATTGAATGACACTGTGTGTTACCAAAGTACTATTATTTCATATTTTTGTTTTGTACAACTGATGAGGCTGCCACATTTTAGCTGGTTGCTGTGGAAAAGCTCAAAAGTTTTTTTTTTTAAAAGTTATATTTATTGCATGGTTAGAGTTTACTTCAGTTGTGACATTTGTTGAGAACTGCCACTGTATATTTTTCCATTGCTTGATTCTATATAATGTTTGTGCATTTTTATTCAGTTATTGACATGATATCCCAGACTAATGTTAAGGATGGTATTTCAGTCTTTCAGTAAAGTATAAATGAAGTCAGATTAAATAAAGTTAAATAACTTCAATGGCCCTAATTATATGAAGTCAAGATAATGATTTTCTTTACTAATTAGTTCAGAATTAGTTGTCAAAATTGGACAAATGAATTTATTTTCAGCTTATGTTTTGTTTTAATATTCTTCAGATATATTGCTGCAATAAATTATAGTCTGAATTTGGAATTTCCCAAGAAGTGCTGCATACAAAATGCATAATTCTATTGATTGATGTTTGTACAAAATTGATGTATTTTAGTTCCAGTTTTCAACACCATATAATCACATGTGGCTGTTTTTGACAAATGAGTTCATTAACCAGTTTTCAGAAACAAGTACAATGGCATTGCTTGATTTCAGTAGTGTTTTGCCAGGTAACCACTGTCTCCTGTTGTGTTGTAGTGATGAGAGTTAGCGATTAAAACAAGTTTGTCTTAACTCCAAATATATATATCTGTAATATGACATAATTTCCTCAGTGAGCATGACCTGATATTACATAATATAATGGTAATTACACAATTTTAAGGAAATGTGTCTCCTTTACTTGAAGTACATTGTCATCTAAACAAAAAAGGGTCCCTTATTTTAATTCTTCTGAATATTCTATACCAATTTTGAAATACTTTTTTGAATTATTGTTTACTTTGAGGTTTGTTACATTTTTAACAGAAGCAGCTTGTATTTTGTAAAAAGCCAATACTTTTGGCTACATTTAGTGACATCGCTACTCCCAGCCAGAACGAATGTGGTATTTCTCCTAGCAAATATAGCAAGAGACCTTGAGGGCCGTAGGTGACTGGTATTGATTTTAATCAAATAATTCCTATTTATTACAATTTTTAGAGACTTCTATTTTAAAGTAGACTCTTTTGTTGTAAAATGCACTGTTAAGGCAGTAAAAACCCATCATGGCCAACTTACTAGCTGTGACAATGGCATAATTAGGCACTCGTAACGTTTTATCTTTCCATTTCTTACACATTTCCCTGATTTTAGATATTTTTCATCAACTTGTTCAGATGTGTTATGATGTGGAGGTGCCAGTGTTGGACTGGGATGGACAAGGTCAGAAATCACACAACATCAGGTTATGGTCCAGCAGGTTTATTTGAAAACGCAAGCTTTCGGAGTCTTGCTCCTTCTTCCAGTGTTAGTGAGAGAGGTAGTATCAGACACAGAATTCATTAGTAAAAGACCAAACAGTCACACCACTGATGAGGATGTACTAAACAAACCTAAGATGCTGTTAAATCTTTAATCAGTTAGAAGGTTTTAATTACATATGTGTAAATCCCCGAATTCCTTAGAAGTCACTGTCCTGAGAGAACTAAAGGTTTTATCAGTGTAAAGAAGAGGTGTCATTTTAGGTCAGACAATGCATGTTAGGTATGAGGCCTTGTTTAGAATCTGTTTGTGCTTTTGGTTTGGAGTCAGACTAGTTTTATTTCTAAAGTAGGAATTTATAAAACGGCACATTGACTGACTGTGTCTACAAATTTTTTCTGAAGAAGGGTCTAGGCCTGAAACGTCAGCTCTCCTGCTCCTCTGATGCTGCTTGGCCTGCTGTGTTCATCCAGCTCTACACCTTGTTATCTCATATTCTCCAGCATCTGCAGTTCCTACTATCTCTGTCTATAAATTGTGTACTTTTTGAACTGCTCACGACAAACAACAACACCTTCCGGTCACGAACCATTTTAACTCCACCATCCCTGGGTGACATGTCCATCCTGAGTCTCCTCCAGTGTCACAATGACACCACCCGGAAACTGGAGGAGCAGCACCTCCTATTCCACCTTGGGAACCTACAGTCCAATGGCCTAAATGTGGATTTTACCAATTTCAAAACCTTCCCATCCCCGGCCTCATCCCATGACCAACCCTCCCTCTCATCCCCTGCCTCCTTGACCTGACACAACCTGTCTATCTTCTCTCCCACCTATCCACCCCTCCCACCTCACTGACCAATCCCCACCACTCCCTACCTGCACTCACCTATCACCATCCCACCTACTTTCCCCAGCCCCACCCCTCTGCTCTATTTATTTCTGAGCTCCCTTCCCCTCCCCATTTCTGAAGAAGGGTCCCGACCCAAAATGTCAACTTTCCTGCTCCTCTGATGCTCCAAGACTCCAAAAGCTTGTGTTTTCGAATAAACCTGTTGGACTATAACCTGGTGCCATGTGATTTCTGACCAGTTGTATTATGACCTCTAGAGCAGGTGAGACATAAACAAGGTCTTCACATGCACTCCTCATTTCCCTATTATATAATCCAGTGACCTGCATTGATGATTGTACAAATATTAGTGCGTGGAAAAAATCCTGCCTCTGAATATATGGCAGAATCTCTGTGGGCAAGTGTAATTTGATGCTTCACAATGATGGTTCATTTGCGAATGTGCATGTTAAAGAAAAGAAGGGCATTAACCCACCTTTCTGCTAAACTCTAGAAACCCTTCAGGGTCAATATTTAAAGCAACCTAAATTACTGTTTTTGTGTAATGTGATTGTAAGACTGGTAATGCTATTGTACTTTCACAATGCATAGGCAAATCCTTGAAGATATTAATTACATATGAGGTTACAGGACCATCAACCTGGTCTTTAAGTTACGTTCCAGTTCTGATGCAAGATTATTGACCTCAAGCATTAATTGTTTCTTTCTCCCCATTGACGCTGCCTAACCTGCGTAGTGTTTCCCAATGTTTTCTGTTTTATTTGCAATTTCCACTTCTGAAGTATTTATCTTTTTTACTCTTGATATGAATTCATTTTAAACACATGCATGAGAACTAACAAAATGGGATATCAATCATTAAAAATCACTACTTTTAAATTAAATATATTAACAGGACCAGTTTTAAGCAGGGTGGCAGAAACAAATTTACTTCGAAAACTTTGCTAACTAACCTATTTCATGTAGAATATTATGGATGGTTGGTATGACTACATGTTGCAACCACATGACTATAAGGAACAGGCCCGTTTATGTTTCCTGTTCCATTTTCCAATCTAAGTCAAAAAGAGGAATGATTCGACAATTATGAGGGAATAATTGTTGAGTGGGGGGGTGGACTACTGTGGATGCTATTTGTCAGAAATAGTCTGTGATGCAAGAAAGTCTAAAGGGAGATTAAGGAATTTCAAAATGGGAGTGCAAATGAGAGAAGTAGAGAATGACTCAGAATTTGTGGCAAAATAATGTTGAGTTTAATGTGCCTCTGAGATTGAGTGTATATGCATTAGAAAGTTTGTGGCAAGTCAGAGATGTCCTAAATTTGCGAATTATCACAAATTGCCGAATAATTTTCTCTGTACCCTTACATAGCCATTAACCTCATGAAAATGGCAACCTGCCCTTAACTTGCCTGAGTATTTCTAAAATTAGGCTAGGATTAGTGATGATGAATTTGCCAATCATTAGTTACAAATTAAATTTGCCTCCAAAGTCAGATTTAGTAAGTAATCATGTAAGGATCCTTTAATGATAAAATTCATGTTCCTGCAACGCCACTCAATCTCTTCAGCAATAGAGAGCAGTTGAGGAAGCAGTTTCACACAGAGAGCAGTAGATCTTTGGAACAGTCTTCCACAAATGGCAGTGGATGCAGGATTTTAATTTTAAATCTGAAATAGATAAATATTTGTTAAGCAAGGTTGTTAAGGTATATAGGCAGAAGGCAGGGATACGGAATTAGGCCATAGATCAGACATGATCTCATTGAATGGTTGCACAGGCTCGAAATGGTGAATGGCCTGCTCCTGTTCCAATGACAGTATGGAGTCCGACATTAGAGATTCTTAAAATAATTTTTTCTTGCTTTTCATTTTTTAATTACTGTTTCTTTCCCATCTTTAATTTATTTTCTATGCTGAATTGAACTCTAATCACAATTTCTCCTTCTTTGCCATTCGTATTTCCTTTTCGGCCTTTAACTCTTATTGATCAAGATAGATGGGCACATTCACTGCTGGTCCCATTTATAAAGGTCCCTGATGTTCCATTGTGTTACTGTCTCTCATCTCCAGCAATTTGCAACTAAATACATTTTCAAGCCAAAGGAGAAAAGTCTGTTTGGAATACTGCGCTTGTTTCAAGTCCCCTGCTTATAGGGAAGATATTGTTAAATTTGAAAAGGTGCAGATAAGACTTACAACGTTGTTGCTGGGATTGCAGGGTTTGAGCTATAGGGAGAGGCTGAATAGGCTGGGGCTATTTTCCATGAAGCAAGAGGCTGAGGAGTGACCTTACAGAGGTTGATAAAATCATGAGGGGCATGGACAGGGTGAATACCCAAGGTCTTTTTCTTAGGGTAGCAGAGTCCAAAACCAGATGGTATAGGTTTAGGGTGGGAGGGGAAAGAAATAAAGGGACCTAAGAGGCAACTTTTCCACGCAGAGGATGGTGCATGTATGGAATAAGCTGCCAGAGGAAGTGGTGGAGGCTGGTACAATTACAACATTTAGAAGGCATCTGGGTGGATACATGAATAGGAAGGGTTTGGAGGGATATGGACCAAATGCTGGCAAATGAGACTAGATTAATTTAGGATATCTGGTTGGCATGGACGAGTTGGACCGAAGGGTTTGTTTCCGTGCTGTACAACTCTATGACTCTATAACTGACTGAGCACTCTATGCGATGTCCTGCTCTATCAAATTATGGGATATTCTACAAGGTAGAATCTTGGAAGTAAACTTAATTTCCACGTTTAATAACAGATAGATATACTACTTTATAATTTGCTGTTTGCCAGTACTCAGTAGAAAAGCTTGGGTTTCACTCTAGGGAGCATATGTAACATGGCGCTGGAGTGGGTGCAGGGGAGATTTACCAGAACATAAAGAAGTGTAAAGCACTTCAGTTATGTGGTGATACAGTACTGGAGAAGCTGGAGTTGTGCTTGTTAGAGCAGAGGAGGTTAAGGTGAGTTTTGATGGGAGTGTTCAAATCATGACATGTTTTGGTAGAGTAAATAAGAGGATACTGCTTCCATTGGCAGATAGATTAGTACATCAGTAACTAGATGATACTGATTCATGAAAATTAAGGTAAAAAAGAGAGGCGGCCAAGAATGATTTTTAAGCAGCGATTTTTAAAAGATCCAAAGTGGAATATGTAAAAAAGTGATAAATTAGATTCAACAATAACATTCCAAAGGGAATTCGATATGGATTTGAAAACTGAAATGGTTAAAGTACTGAGATAACAAGGTGTAGAGCTGGATGAACACAGCAGGCCAAGCAACATCAGAGGAGCAGGAAAGCTGATGTTTCAGGCCTAGACCGTTCTTCAGAAATGGGTATAGGTTATAGGTTAGATATAGGACGTTGGATCCTCCAACACTTCCGCCATCTGCAATCCGAACACCAAAGACATTTTCCCTCCCCACCCTTATCTGCTTTCCAGAGGGACCACTCTCTCCGTGACTCCCTTGTCTGCTCCACACTCCCCTCCAGCCCCACCACACCCGGCACTTTTCCCTGCAACTGCAGGAAGTGCTACACCTGCCCCTACACCTCCCCCCTCACCACCATCCCAGGCCCCAAGAAGACTTTCCACATAAAGCAGTTGCTCACCTGCACATCTGCTAATGTGGTATACTGTATCCGCTGCTCCCGTTGTGGCCTCCTCTACATCGGGGAAACCAAGCGGAGGCTTGGGGACCGCTTTGCAGAACACCTACGCTCGGTTCGCACTAAACCTCCCAGTCGCGAACCATTTCAACTCCCCCTCCCATTCCTCAGATGACATGTCCATCCTGGGCCTCCTGCAGTGCCACAATGATGCCACCCGAAGGTTGCAGGAACAGCACCTCATATTCCGCTTGGGAACCCTGCAGCGCAATGGTATCAATGTGGACTTCACAAGCTTCAAAGTCTCCCCTCCCCCTACCGCATCCCAATACCAGCCCAGCTTGTCCCCACCTCCCTAACCTGTCCTTCCTCCCCCCCATCCCCTCCTCCCACCTCAAGCCGCACCCCCATCTCCTACCTACTAACCTCGTCCCGCCCCCTTGACCTGTCCGTCCTCCCTAGACTGACCTATCTCCTCCCTACCTCCCCACCTACACTCACCTTTACTGGCTCCATCCCCGCCTCTTTGACCTGTCTGTCTCCTCTCCACCTATCTTCTCCTCTATCCACCTTCTATCCGCCTCCCCCTCTCTCCCTATTTATTTCAGAACCCCCTTCCCCTCCCCCATTTCTGAAGAAGGGTCTAGGCCTGAAACATCAGCCTTCCTGCTCCTATGATGCTGCTTGGCCTGCTGTGTTCGTCCAGCTCTACACCTTGTTATCTCAGATTCTCCAGCATCTGCAGTTCCTACTATCATGGTTAAAGTACTTTTGGGAAGAGCGCAATGGTGGGAAGAATTGAAATTCTCCTTCAAAAATGGCAAAATGGGTCAGATGGCCTCCTACTGTGTTGTTTCTATGAAAAGGTTTTGGACAAGGACATGTAATTGGTATGGTGCCAGCTATGTCTGCAAGCTTTGACTAAGCTAATGAAGACATGAAGGAAGCAAACAAATACCAGAGTTTTGGGTTTGAAACAGAAGGAGAGAGCAAGCTACGAAGAAATGTTTTACGATTTGAAAGTGTAGATCATGAGAAAGAAAGGAAATATAAATAAATGTTAGTGGAGGAACATTGAAAGAAAACCTGTTTCAGGATAAGCAATTAAACTTCCAGACAACCAAATAAATAGAATTAGATAAACAAGATTTCCCAATCCTTGATCTTTGGTGGCAAGTTAGTGTCATGGTGGCAGCACTTGGTACAACCAGTGACAATGCAGTTAAGATATGCTTTTGCTTTCATTCGTCAGAGCAAGTCTCAGTTTTCCCTGTTTTATCAGTTTCCCATGTTCATGCTTACTATATTTTGAGAAAGTGTTCATAAAACTTGAATAGAAAGATAGATACCACTAATGGCAGGTTCATTTCATGGTGGCGTGAGCTAGCAGGATGTAAAAGCTGGCATGTTTTAGAGTTAAACTTGGAGAATTATTACTAACACAGTTTTGGTCTAATGTTCACATTAAAAAAAGGTTGGGTGAGTGGGTAGTAATTCAGTACGACATCAAAGAAGACATTTCGATTTAGCCAAAAGTTGACGTTACTTGCTTTGAAGTACTGTGGCTTTTTTCAAAATGATCTGAAGGGCTGAATACCGCAAAATATTTTTATTTTGGCATGGGCAAGTTTTTTTTTTGACAGTGGGTGTGGAGGGCGAGGGTTTTGGGAAAGAGTGGGAAGAATATAAATTTCTCCAGTACCGTTGCCGTTTCCTGGTTTTAATTAATTATAAAATGGCAAGATTCATACACGGTGAAAACTGAGCATGCCAAGGATTCATTTTTCTCAAACATTTACTTATATGCTTCAGGCCAGCAAAAAGGAGCATTTGCTCATTAAAGGTGAAAAGTTGACCGTATAGATTATTACTGTTAACTTGAAGTTGCTCAAGTTGGTTTGCTGAATTATTCAATTTGATTGTGCATTTAAAAATTCTCCAGTACTGTTTTGCTGCAGTTGCTTAACTTGAATTGCAAGATACTTTACAAATTCCTAGCACAAATAAAAAAATTGACAAACATCGTTGAGGTTGTCAGGTCCCATCAGCCAGTAGCAGTGACTGCAGGTGGGCAGTTGAACTGTGCTGACCTGTTACGTGAAAAAAAATTGCTGCGAGTCACTTTGATCGGGACTTGTGTCTTGTCTTGTAGTGCTTGCATCTGTCTGCCTTTGCCATTGTCATATTAAACCAGACTGGTATATAATGCTTAACTAAAAAAATTTTCCTTTGCAGTAAAAACAATTTCTGGTGACATTGAGATTTTCAATAGTAATTGAATGCTCAATACTAATGCATACCACGACTCATAAGTCCGTCCCTCCATAACTAGTATCAGCCCAGTGAACCTTCTGCCTCCAATGCCAGTATAACTTGCCTTGGATAAGGAGTCAAACTGTTTATAGTATTCCAGTTATGGTCTTGACTAGTCCTTGTATAGTCCTAGCAAAATCAGCTTACTTTCATACTCCCTTACCTTGGAAATAAAGGCTAACATTCCATATGCCTTCCTTATTACCTGCTGCATTTGGATGAACTCTTTTTTTGTGATTTGTGGATAAAGACTCATAAATCCCTCTGTTCCATAGCTTTCTGCAGTCTCTCTCCATTTAAATAATATTTCGGCTCTTGTATTTCCCTTGCCAAATTGCATAACCTCATATTTCCCCATACTATATTCCATCTGCCAAATTTTTGCTTACTCAACCTGTCTACATCCCTCTGCAGATCCTTTGTGTCATCCTCACTACTTGCCTTCCCACCTATTTTTGTGCCATCTGCAAACTTGGCTACAATACATTCACTTTCCTCATCTAAGTCATTAATATATGTTGTAATTAATTGTGGCCTCAGCACCAATCCCTGTGGTATTCTACTTACTACAGGTTGCAAGCTTGAAAATGTCCCCTTATCCCAACTCTCTTCCTTCTTTAGTTAGCCAATCTTCTATCCATGCCAATATACTACCTGCAACACCAAGAGCACATCTTATGCAATAAACTCCCTGATATGTGGTTCCTTCTAAAAATCTAAATATATTACATTCACTGCTTCTCCTTTACATATCTTACCTATTACCATCTCAAAGATTCTAGGAATTCTAGTAAATTCGTCAGGTATGATTTTCCCTTCATGAGACTATGTTGACTCTGCTTGATTGTGTTATGTAATTTTAAATCCTCTGGCTTACATCCTATCTAACAGACTCTAACATTTTCCCAACAGCAGATATTAAGCAAACTGGCTGACAGATCACTGTTTTTGTCTCCTTTCCCTTTTAACTCAACAGTTATTGACAGTTTTCAAGTTGTTTTGGACTTTTCCAGAATCTAAGGATTCCAGGAAGATTATTACCAGTGTATCCACTATCTCTGTAGCTGCTTCCTTTCATATCCTAGGATGCATCCCATCAGTTCTCGGGAATTTATGGGTCTTTAGTTCCAGAAGTTTCTCTAGCACTTTCTCTCTAGTGATAGTCTATTTCTTTCCTGTCCTTGTTTTACCCCTTGAATATTTAGTAATTCTGGAACACTATTTGTCTCTTCTACTGTGAAGATTTATGCAACGTATTTTTTCAACTCTGCCATTTCCTGGATCCTCATTATTATTTTGTCAACCTCTCTCTTATAAGAGGCCATCTACAATGCTTTTAATCACTAGTATGCTGAGTGCAAAAATGCTTGAAATTTCTAAGGACAAATGGAATAAACTAGGTATCATGTTAGAATGGTGTTTCATGCAAGTATTGTGATGACCTAATGTAGCACCACGTGCTTTCAAAGTTTTAGACCAGAACCTTCTACTGTTCCTCTCAGTGGCATTCTCCAGCTTTCTGAATGCTTTTCTTGTGGCAACTGCTTTCTTTTGTGTTATTTTCTGTTTGATTCACATAGGACATCTCCTCCATGATAATCCTCAACACCTGTGCTCCGCAGGACCATGTACTCAGCCCCTTACACTCCTCCTTATAAATACTCATGATTGTGTGGCCAAATTCAGCTCTACCTTCGTTTGCAAATTTGCTGATGATAACACTGTGGTAGGTCGGACCTCAAACAACGACAAGACAGAGGAAAGAAATAGAGAGCTTAGTGGCATGGTGGAAAAACAACAATCTCTGCCTTAATGTCAGCAAAACGAAGGAGCTGGTCATCAACTTCAGGAAGTGGAGTAGAGGATACACCTCTGTCTGTATCAATGGTGCTGAGGTGGAGGTGGCCTAGAGCTTCAAGTTCCTAGGAGTAAATATTGCCAACAATCTGTCTTGGTCCATCCACATCAATGCTCCAGTTAAGAAAGCACACCAACTTCCTCAGGAGGCTAAGGAAATTCAACATGTCCGCGAAGACTCTTACTAATTTTTATAGATGCACCGCAGAAAGCATCCTATCCTGATGCATCACAGCTTGGTGTGGCAACTGCTCTGCACAAGACCTCAAGAAATAAGAGTCGTGAACACAGCCCAATCCATCAATCCCAGTCTTCCTTCAGTGGACTCCATCTATACTTCCTGCTGACTTGGGAAAGCAGCTAACATTATCAAAGACTCCTGCCACTGTGTTTATACTCTCTTCCACCAGGTTGAGGGTACAAAAGGTAAAAAACACGTACCAACAGATTTAAGAGCAGCTTTTTACTTGCTGTTATCAGACTTGTAAACGAACCTCTCGGACATTAGAGTTGATCTTTCTCTACACCTTCTCTGTAGCTGTAACACAATATTCGGCATTTTGTTCTATTGCCATGATGTACTTAAATAGGGTATGATTTGTCTGGAGATCATGCAAAACAGTACTTTTCACTGTATCTTGGTACATGTGACAAAATAAATCAAATCAAATCAAGTCTGAAACAAACATTGAAATACACTTGGGTACTCCCCCATACCATTTGTTTCCGACATTATGCAATTCTGAAGGCTGATAACTATAAAATGTTGAATTCTGTTGAATACTAATAGCAGAGGTAATGGTTTAGCGCTATTATCGATGGATTATTAATCCAGAAACCCCAGGTCTTGTTCTGGGACCCGGGGTTCAACTCTTGCCATGGATAGTTGTTGAAACTGGAATTCAATAAAGAAAATCTGCAATGTGAAACCATTGTCAATTGTCAGAAAAACCTGTCTGTTCACTGATGTCCGCTGGGAAAGATAACTGCCATTTTGTCTGGCCTACATGTGACTCCAGACCGATTGAAGTGTTGACTTTTCACTGCCCTCTGGGTAATTAGGGATAGGCTGCTGACACCCACATCCATGAATTAATGTGTTTTAAGCACCAAACGCAATTACTCACTTTGTAGCAGTTATTGAAATCTTGTGCAACCAACTGAGATTTGGGTACATTTATATCATTATCGTCATTTTATCTTCCTTTCACTTTCTTTCATCCTTTCCTACTACCCTTCAAAAAAGCACCAGACTGAATGCAAAGCTAGTGACACTAATTGATTCTCTTTTTTTAAATTTGGATTAAAATAGTGCTGCACTTCTGCAAAACTTCTTCAGAATAACTTAAATTATGATGACACGATTTATGTTGTGAAAATTGCCATTGACTCCCAAGTCCTGCGGTTGTTTCTGTTTTAAGCACTTGGATTGTCTCCTAGAACTGTTGAGTACAACATCACTACAATAAACATTTGCACACAAAGGTATAATACTATGAATGCTGGAAATCCAAAATAAATGCAGGAAGTCCCGTTTGGAAGCATTTGTGGGGAGAGAAACAGAGTTGATCTTTTGGAACTTCAGAAGAAGAGTCATATTGAACTCAAAACACTAACTCCATTTCTGTTGCCACAGATGCTGCAAGACCTGCTGAGTTTCTCCAGCACTTTCTGTTTTTATCATAAAACATTTGCACATTTCTGCAAGTGCATTTTCTCTTTATTACAAAGAGGATTTGTTTGAAGAAGCTCAAGTAAATAGGATTGTGATGTCCTCCGTCCTTTTTCTAGCGCACCATGTTTTACAATACTACAGTTTCATTTTCTACAGGATACATCTCACACCAATCAAACCACACTCATGTACATTCTGCATATTACTCAGCCAGTCTTGAGGCAAAGAAGCATTGAACTAACTGACCCCATCTTAGTGTCTACACTCAATTCCTCAAGGGTAGCTGGATTTGACTGTATTTTATGGATTGGCTGGAGAAAGGGTGAGAAATCTGAAACATTAAGTTATACAACCCTCAACTTCTAGATATTGGGATATCAGCTATGAGGTAATCCTCTACAAAAATCCTTCCCAATCTATTAGTGTTCCCTGAAATTTGGTATCATTATCATGCAGTTGTTGTTTGACTCTCACTGTTTTATTTTTCCTTTTCCTTTTTATCCCTCCTCTCTTGCCACAAATCCTGATGCAGACTGAGAACTGTGTCTGTATGAATCTCTGTTCTGTGGACATCTAAAACAGGGTTTTGCACTTCCGTTTGCTTATTATGGTGAACCTAAATATTTCAATTAGAGTAGACTCTGCCTCTCATAATCCTGATTTAAAACATTTTATAGTCATAGTCATAGAGTCATACAGCACGGAAACAGACCCTTCGGTCCGACTCATCCATGCCAACCAAGTTTCCTAAACGAAACTAGTCCCATTTGCTTGCATTTCACCCATATCCCATTAAACCTTTTCTATTCGTGTACCTGTCCAAATGACTTGTAAATGTTGTAACCGTACCTGTATCAACCACTTTCTCTGGCAGTTGATTCCACATTCAAACCACTCTTTGTACGAAAAAGTTTCCTCTCAGGTCCCTTTTAAAACTTTATCCTCTCACCTTAAGATTATGCCATCTAGATTTGATTCAGGTCAGCTCATTATCATCTCATCTACTACTGTATGCAGCATACGCACGATGACCAGGGAAGAAGATGAGTACGGATCTTGGGAGCATTCAGTTCACCTTACAATAAAACCTTTCACTTGAAATGACCTCTGACCATGGATGAATCACAAGTTATTATTCACAACTTATTCTCTACTTTTTTGGATGTTGGGTACAAAGCATCTATAAGATTCACAGGAAAATTGATTCTAATTTTCTTAAAAGACATAAAATGTAGGAGCAAAATTAAGCCGTTCTGCCCATCGATCTGCTCTGCCATTCAATCATGACTGGTGTGTGTCTCAACACCATTCTCCTGCTTTCTCCCCATAACTTTTTTTTGTCTCTTTACTGATCTAGAACTTGTCTAAGCCTGTCTTAAATCCACTCAATGACTTGGCTTCCAAAGCCTGTGGCAATGAGTTCCAGAGATTTGCCACCCTCTGGCTGAAGAAATAGCTCCTCGTCTCAGTTCTGTAGGGTCGTCCCTTCACTCTGGAGCTGTAACCTCCAGTCCTAGTCTCTCCTAGTAGAAACATCTTCTCCACTTCCACTCTATCCAAGCCTCTCAGTATTCTGAAAATTTCAACGAGATCCCCCCTCATCCTTCTAAACTCCATCGAGTGCAGACCCAGAACCCTCAGATGTTCTTCACAGGACAAGCCCATCATCCCTGGGATGATTCTTTAAATCTCCTCTGGACTGTGCAAGGCCAGCACATCATTCGTTAGATACGGGACCGAAAACTGCTCACAAAAACCCAATGCAATAGTTATAGTTATGGATTTCTGGAAGTATAGTTATGACATTCAACTAATGTGCAAGGTTTAGAGGAGGTGCATTAGTGGATCTGTGAGTGACATTCTACTTGGTCCCTAATGGGTTATGTGATAGCTTCAAATAATTTACTTAGTTAGGTGATAAGAATATTGGCTCATTGAATTCCAATGTAAAATGAAACATGGGATTTTTTTTCATCTTACATTGTACAAAGGTTGAACCATGTTGCTGTAATTCAGTGAATTTGTGATGCGACCCTTATCCGTTATATAGCCAATCATTTACTTCCTCATGCACCTTCATTTATTGTTAAGTTGGGTTATTATAACCCCACTTTTTCTTCCTCTACATCAAAAAAAGGGGAGAGATTGCTCTGATGAAACATCTGCTAAACATTAATACTGTGGTGCACCTCAGACTATGTTGCAATGTGTTGATGAATCATGAAGAGTAGCATACAAAGAATGTGGTGCTTACTATTAAGGACGTTAAAAAATAGTAAACTCAGTTTAGCTCGTTGAAATTTGCAAAAAACTTACATCAGAGTTTTTTTTAGGATCATTCAAGGGATGTGAGTATTGCATGGCTAGGCCACCAATTATTGTCATCCCTCATTGACTGAAGAAACCTTCTTGAACCACAAATCCTTGGGCTGTAGGAACACCTGCAGTCCTAATAGGCAGGGAGTTCCAGGATTTTGACCAGTAACAGTGAAGTTACAGCGACATAATTCCAGTCAGAGCAGAGTTTGACTTGAAGGCTAACCTGCAAATGGTGGTGTTCCCACATACCTGCTGCCCTTTTCCTTTAGGTGGTAGAGGGTAAATTTAGATTGGATTTCTCCCTTGGTTAATGAGTTTGTAACCAGATGAAACCGAAAGAACTGCGGATGCTGTAAATCAGGAACAAAAACAAAGTTGCTGGAAAAGCTCAGCAGGTCTGGCAGCATCTGTGAAGGAGAAAATAGAGTTAACGTTTCGGGTCCGGTGATCCTTCCTCAGAACTGATGGTGGCTGGGAAAGCATCAGTTTATATGCAGATATCCACCCACCTCCCTATTTTCTGCATATATATCCACCCACCTCCCTATTTTCAGCATATAAACTGACATTTTCCCAGCCACCATCAGTTCTGAGGAAGCATCACTAGACCCTAAACGTTAACTCTGTTTTCTCCTTCACAGATGCTGCCAGACCTGCTGAGCTTTTCCAGCAACTTTGTTTTTGTAACCAGATGACATGGTCTCAGTATAAGAGGCAGGTCATTTAAGACAGTGATGAATAGTTTCTTCATTCAGAGAAAGATAACCTTTGGAATTATCTACCCAAAAGAGCAGTAAAAGCTAAACCGTTGGTTTCTCCCTTGAACATGTTCAATGACATAAAGGGGTTTTAGGGATATTGGTGAAAATGGTATAGGGGTAGATGAGCAGCCAGGTTTTATCAATAAGCCGAATGGCTGCTTCCTACTCTTGTATATTGTTTGTATATAACTGAGGTAGTTTGACTGTATAGGGGAAGATCCCAGCTAGATCTTTAACGTTTCTAAATTCATTGTTCTCCTATTTCTAACTCTTTCCCTGAAAGTACATGGGAAAACCTGACGGCCGGTGATTGTGGTAACGGCAAATACAAACTCCAGTAGGAGAGCTTGAATGTTTATGCCGATAAAATAACAATAAGCAGTGAGTTTAAAATAGGTCACACTTCAGGTGACTGCAGAAGTTTCATTTTCTCTAGTTTGTAACTTGCTTTCATAGCTCTATGGCATTGTCCCTTTACTCCTTTTGACAGCAAAATCTTTTTGTAGGTCACCACCAGTTTGTTGTGTTGAGAGTTCTTAAAAGAAAAAATATATTAACAGAAATGTGATCTTACAGCATACAATGCATCAATTTTCTACTGGCATTTGAGCAGTTAACTCTTTGTGTTCATGGTACATGGTAAGTTGTTTTTGTGTCTTAACTGCTTTTAACTTCTGTGATCTTGCAATGGAGTCCAACTTTGTGTTGGAATATGTTTGTTGTACTTTATCCTGTAAAAGTTGTGGATTTTCTTGTTCAAAGCAAACACTGAAGTATTTTTCAGTTGTTCAACTTTATGTCTCACTTGTAGGCAGCAAGTCAGATGGACTGAGAAGCCCAAGTGATGTATTTTTCTTGGGAATAGATGCAATAAATGACTCAGAGATGACTGGTTTCAAGACTAAACAGCGTAAGTGTTTTGTTTTAGAAACAATAAATGTCTGTCAAGTAATACAAACAAAATATAAATCTTCAAACCAGTTTGAGGGACAAAGTGCTAAACTCAGCAATATGCTCCCAAGGGCACAGGCAAAATAAGGGATTGGATTTTGCAGGACAGTGATTAGCCTGAGTATGCCTATTGAATTTCTTAATGCTCTACTGAGAATCAGTCTCTTCACAATTGTGTTTCCTATCCCGCTCCTATGATGCTGCTTGGCCTGCTGTGTTCATCCAGCTCTACACCTTGTTATCTCAGATTTTCCGGCATCTGCAGTTCCTACTATCTCTGTGTTTCCTATTAATCAGGATTATGATATATCAGTGGCTGGGATTCATTTTAGTACATTCTTGTCAAGGTCTCAATCCAAACAATTGCAGAGCATTGAAGAGGCAGTAGGGAAAGCCAAGGAATGGGAGCGTCAAGTTGTCTTGTGCCATCCCAACTTCGGAGGATTGGCAGCATAGATAATTACGTGACAATAATCTTCACATAGACCAAATTGAAGAGCCATAATCCCAGAAGAAATGATGTCTTCATCTCGATGAGAAACTAAATTGCTAAGTGAGGACCACCCTGCTGGCTTAGTGGATATATAATTGTCATGTATAACTGAACTAACCATTTATTGAAGTCCTTCACCTGACGAAGGAACAGCGCTCCGAAAGCTTGAGATTTTAAATAAACCTGTTGGACTATAACCTGGTGTCATGAGACTTCTGACTTTGTCCACCCCAGCCCAATACTGGCACCTCCACATCATGTACACCATTTATCAAGTGCTTGGGCTTTAATCCCTGATCTGCACTGCTCTCATTGAAACATTGGCAGAACAGTAAGGGGACAATAATGGGCTGTAGGAAATTAGAATTAGGCCGTAGGGGTGCGGAATTATTCAAGGAATTCCCACGGCTGGTCACTTTCAGAGGCCCTCAAGAGAAAGTGTGTATTGTTATCAGGTGAGGGGAGAACTGGGTTCAACAGTAACACTCACTCCCAATCCACAGGCAGTAATCTGCCACTGCTCAGTGCCTTGCATGAAGAAAGGACTAGTTGGGTCAGGAATCCACGATCTCCCTGCGTTGGTGGAACAGCCAGCATCCTATGAAGTGTGCTGGCACAAACAGGAACCGAATGGAGAAAGTAGTGTGAGGCTGTGAGTTTTGTTTTAAGAAGATTGCTGGGATTAACCTGTGGCATCCTTTTGAATCTATAAACAATAAGTTCAGGAATATTATTGCTAGCAGAGTCTCGGACAATTCTTGTCTGTCTTCTGTACTGGGGTGCAGTTTACGCTAGAAACAAGTTAAAGAATGGTGGTGTGAAAGAAAGAAATAGTTTCCTTTTGGAAAGAACTGCCAGGAAAGCAAAAGGACTTTTCTTTAATGAGTTAGAGATTTCAAATAATGCCTCAGAAATCTTTGACCTTTTAACCTGTGTTCCTTTAAGCTAATTTTCTATCTACTTTCAGATGATGAAAACGCCAGTGTAAATGTTGAACCTGAAGTCAACAATCCAGAGCGGAAAAAAAGCACTTCACTTAGCAGTTCAGAAGAGACACTTGGCAAAAAGCTCCTGAGGAAACTAAGTTAGTGCAACTGTTAATGTTATGTGTTTTTTAAAAACTCCACCATTGTGAAATGCAATGCAAATATCATGACTATAGTGCATAATTCTGTGCTGGACTGGGGCCTGAGTAAATGAGTATTGTTAAGAACAGGAACAGACCGTCAAACTGCATCATATCCCTTAACTTGCCCTATTCTTTCTCAATGCAACATCAATTGCTTCTTTAAGCCCATTTATACCTACAATTTTAACAGTCAATATTTTGAAAGGACAGCAGTTCTGAAACTGGTTCAACTGTTCTATCTACAACTGACTGTGTTTTCAGATTTAAAAGAATTGCATGAATTTACTCTTGCTGTTAACCAAGACTATCTCCCTTTCCCAAGTCATCCCCTCTAAACCAGCCTTATTTCCAGGGGTCAGGTTTGGCTGTGCTTTAGGCCATTGTTTATCAAGACCTAACTTGGCTTTATGTTCTCTGGACCAATCACCGACTTAGTTCCCCAAAATAAATCATTCCACAACTACCACAATCCCACCCCTGGACACCTCCATATCCTGCTGAAATCTGTGTGGCCAGGCTACAGAGATTTATCTACACTTCAGTTAGGGTGTTCTTGTTATGAAAATTTACCAAATACATTAAGCAGGCAACATTTGAGTTAGGTCTTTATAACTAGCCCCTTTGGTTTAAGACCAGGCTCAAAGAATACACAATTTAAAGTTTTGAATTTACAGTTGTGAATTAAATATTATCATTTAGTTGAGATGATAATTACAGGTTTATGACTTCTTTATAATCAAACTCTCACTACATTTATTTTTGCAGTAATTCATAAATTAAGGAAAATAGTAGCCTATTTTGCAGTTTTTTAAATAAATTCATTTGCAAAATGGTGTTGTCAGTGGGTAACTTAATTCCAAAACTTGCCTTACTTTTCCCAATCGTTTCACTTAAATTAATCACAGCCCTGTCACTACTGGCTATTGTGTGCTTTTCTTATTCCATGTATTGTTTCTAGGTGAGGAAGGCTTCATCAGCTCGCCTCTTTTCAATCTTGGTTGGCTACAACAAAGATTTTATGTTCTTTGTAGCATGCAGCTATATCTCTCCAACAAAAATTTCATCAGTTGGTTTACTGGAAACAATAAGGAGCCAATTATAAAGTTTACTTGCGTAGAAGGAAAAGCTACTTGCTAACCCTCAAAAAATTAAAGACTCCCTGCTATAGGAAAGATGTTGTAAAACTTGAAAGGGTTCAGAAGAGATTTACAAGGATGTTGCCAGAGTTGGAGGATTTGAGTTATAGGGAGAGCTGAATAGGCTGGGGTTATTTTCCCTGAAGCATTGGAGGCTGAGGAGTGACTTAATAGAGGTTTATAAAATCGTGAGGGGCATGGATAGGGTAGATAGACAAGGTCTTTTTCCCGAGGTGGGGGAGTCCAAAACTAGAGGGCATAGGTCTAAGATGAGAGTGGAAAGATTTAAAAGGGACCTGAGGAGCAGCTTTTTCATGCAGAGGGTGGTGTGTATATGGAATGAGCTGCCAGAAGAAGTGGTAGAAGCTGGTACAATTACAACATTTAAAAGGCATCTGGATGGGTATATGAATAGGAAGGATCTTAAGGAATATGGGTCAAATACTGGTTAATGGGACTAGATTAATTTAGGATAACTGGTCGGCATGGACAAGTTGGACCAAAGGGTATGTTTCCTTGCTGTACAGCTCTATGACTCCATGACACTATATGCTGTCAAGCACACAGACAAACTCAGATGGAAAGTACAAAATGAGATGGTATCCAGTACAAAAAGGAATATATTAAAAAAAAATGTAACCTAAAATCTTTAGGATATTCTTGAGGTGCTGAGTATTAAGCTGAGACCACTGTTGGCTAGGAATGTCATGGATCAATGACAGCCATGAATATTGCAGATGTCCCTTGAGTTCTCAGTGTTCAGATGTTTGTTCTAATTCTCTTTGGCTCTGGGATTTATTTTTCTTAGGAGAGCAGAGAGAGAGGACCCTATAATAAATCCATCTCGTCTTCTCTGACAATGTCACTTGAAATGCAGCTCATTTGTGTCTTTCTGTGTCTGGATTTGTTGTCTCTAAACTGGATAATTGTAGGAAATTTTGTTTTTTAATCTCCAACATGCAAGCCTCTCACATAAATGTAAATGAAGAAACCAATTTCTTCACATCTGGCTGGTTTCTGTTTTGAAAGAAATGTTAATTTCATTTTAGACTGGTTTTTGTTTATTGATTTTTTTTTCATTAATTCTGGCTCAACCTGTGGTCAGGTGATTACTGCAACCATTTATAAGTCAATGTCTTTTTTTCCTTTTTGAAAGCATTTCAGTCTGTAAAAGTCTCGAGTATTAAAATCAGATGATGGCAGTTGAAAATTGATAGCTTATATTTTATCACGCTTGTGACACATGTGACAAATTAACTTTCCAGGGTACAGTCACCTACTGTTAAGCTGATGTTAACTATTTGTATTCATTTCCAGTCAGCTTGACACCTCTCAAACCCACTCTGGATACCATGTGTCTGGCTATACTTACCTTCAATTAAAATGTGAAGATGATTCAGTAAATCCTTTTGCACAAGTTTGATGTGAATCCTTGTGGTGTCCTCAGATAGCTTTCGGATGATGGAAGCTTTTTTTTAAGTTTTGTGTTAGCTGCTTCCCTGCCCACTATTTATTTTCTTTTCCAGCTCCTCCTCCTTTCTCCTCCTAAATTGTTGTTTGTGCACCATCCAGCAAACAGATACAATGACAAAGTGGAGAGGCTGATCTACCATGAACTCAGCATTTTCCACTGATGGCATGAGTCAGATCAGTATTGTAAATGCCAGGTATGTACTGATGCACAGCCTAGGCTGCCCTGTTAGTAGGGTATTTTACTAAAGCTGAGGTAAAATAACAACCAATTACAATTTTACTGCAGGTCAACCCTAAGCCCAGAACAAATGTGAGTGAAATTTATTAGCAGTGATATAACGGTAACTAGATCTGATACTGTGTGACAGTTGCCTCCAGTAGTACTGCAAAATGTGTGGCCAATCAAACCCTTATTCAGTAGGCTGACAAAGGGGCTAATCTAACTTGATAGATTGCTGATGTTGGGAGCCAAGGGACCACCCATGTCTTGCATTTGCCCTGAGGCTTGAATTTTTGATTGGAAACTAGAACAGAGCAAAATAAGGGATCCAGGGAGAGCACTTTTCTGTTCAAAGTATTCTCAATAATTTCAAAAAAATAGTTCCCATCGTGACTTTGTCATTTCAAAGCTGCTTCACTTTGGTTCACTCCCATGACATTGTTGCATCCTACAGTGCAGTGGAAGCGTCCACAATTACAGACCGGTCTGTGGACCAGTCCAAGGCTTCCTGGCCCTGGGAAAAAAACAGTACCAGCAGAAATCGCAATGATCAACTCCCAGGGGAGTCTGAAGTTCTGAACCTATTAAAATGAATGAATGAAGCTGCCCTGGGCTTGGTACCCATTTGGTGCTGACAATGGACTAGCTGAAGGAGGAAAAAGGTTTAAAATTAGAGGCCTCCAATTTGGGCAAGAAATTTGCATTTTAGAAAGAATTGTAGTAAATATTTTTATAATTAATCTTCCCCCAGACTTTCATTGGCCTTTTACTTTTCTGCTTTGTATAGGCTGCAAACGGCAACACTCAAACTTGTGAATTGTGTAAATTATTCATAGAATCATCACCATCATAGAATTCCCTACAGTGTGGAAGCAGGCCATTCAGCCCATCAAGTTCACACTGACTCCGAAGAGCACCCAGACTCACCCTTCTGCTGTATCCCTGTAACCCTGCATTTCCCATTGCCTAATACGTTTAACCTACATTAACCCTGGACACTGTGGGCAATTTAGCACAGCCAGTCCACCTAACCTGCACATCTTTGGATTGTAGGAGAAAACCGGAGCACCCCCATCTGCTTCATTTCTGCTCCTTTTCCGTCTTCCCTGCCAGATTGATGAACTCATGTATAGGATAAATACGTTCTTAATTTGCTCCTAAAATTGATTTCTCTCTGGTTAATATCCAAGTTATATTTCTTGATGAGTGAATTACGATGTAGATTGTTTTCCTAGCACTCAGCTGTTTGTGATACACTAGACTTCAGTAGCAAGCCCAGTGGCAGCCTTCAAGGCATTTCATAAACGACTTGTACTAGTATGAACTGTAGAAGAGCACCGTAAAAATATACAAAACAGGTAAGCGAAAATAAAATGCAATTATCCAACACCATTCTATTTCACGGGATAGATATTTACAAATCAACCTGGTTCAGTAATGTTATTACATACCTCTGGAGCAGGTAAGACTTAAGCCCAGGTCTCCTGGCTCAGAGGAAGGGACACTACCACTGTGCCACAGAAGCCTCACAAACAAAGATGAGATTTAATCCCTCATGTCATAGTGTGACAGATTTTTACCAAGTATTTGAGAGTCGATAAATTAATTTTTGAAGTGTGTGGAAAAGAGCAGCCAATTTGCAAATACTAAAGTGACATAAATAGGAGTGCGAATAAAGATCAGCTAGTCTGTTTTTAGTGACATTGTTTGAGCGAAGACTGCTGGCTAGGACACTCCAAGGAAAGTGTTATGTGTTCTTTTAGATCCTCTTGGCCATGCCAGCATTTGACTTAGCAATTTGTCCAAAGATCACATAGCACTTAATACCTCACTGGAGAGATTGAACTGACTGAAACTACAAACAGACTGATGTAAAGCAGGATCCAGATTATCTGCACGTTTCCTCAAAATTCAAGACATTTGCAGGAAATGAACTCCCATTTTTAACACCATAGATTAATATTTGTCAGTCTGTGAAGTTATCACTCTCTGCACCACTTCTTTTAATGACATAAATAGTACTGTCGGCAATTATAACCACAGTAACTGTTTGGCTGGTTTGATAAATAAGTACAGAGCAGATAGACATTCCCTGTCCCACAAAAAAGAGGAAGTGCTAAACAAAGTCCCTGTAAGTAAAGATACAATGCAGTCTCGAATTGAACAGGAGACCAGGAAGTCTTTACGTTTCATCACTCACTCTGATTATTTATTTGTCACAAACCCCACTCATAGTATCCACTGTGCTTCTATGCTTTAAATCAGTCATTTAAATTAGTTTGTTATAAAATTTGTATTCATAAAGTTTTCCATTGCCTATGAAAATGCCTAGCTCACAATTTGGGACACAAGTAATTTGAGACATGAAACATGGTTAGTGTAAAACTGCTTGAAAGGAACAGGTGGTGTTCCCAGAGCTCTCCACCACTGGTTTATCCTACCACATTTCTGGGTTGTTCTAGACAAATTAATGGAGATTGATTGCCAGGATTAGTCAACAACTCCATTATCACAATTTGCAACTACCAGGTCAGTAGAAGACACGCTAGATGAACCTTGGTCTTTATTTTTGTAGCAACTCCTGTATTCCTACACACCCAAATTCTTCTGGAATACAGTGGCTGTTGTTATTTAGCCAGACAGGGCAGCTGTTCTGTGACTGCAATGCACCATATGTAATCATTAGTTGGACAGCTAGTTGATATTTTATGGTGACATTAACTGACAAATTAATGCTTGATTAGCAATCTGGAAGAATTCCTGTTTTTCTTTGAGGCATGTAGTGGGGTGTTTTGGTGTCCATGTGAATCTCTGGGAACAGGCAGGCAGGAGCCGGCTTCAACACCACAAATATATCCGAAAAGGGAGCGTTGCATCAGTATTAGAGTAGTATTTCAAAGTATCATAAGATGGTTGCAGAACAGGTTGAGGCCACTTGGCCCATTGTAACTTACCAACTCTGCAAGAATTACTTGCCTAGTTCTATTCCACTCATCTTTTCCCCATAGCCCTAGAATTTTTTTTACATAATTGTCTTATTTTTTTTGAAGGCCTCGATTGAATCTATCCCAACCACATTGTCATTCAGTTCAATGAGATCAACCTGTACTTGCTTAATATTATTTTCCCCACACCTGGACCTATTGTTTCTTTTGCCAGCCACGTTGACTTGGTGTCCTCTGCTTCTTATCCCTTTCATCAAAGGGAAAGTTCCTCACTATCTACGTTTACCAGTCCCCTCATGATTTTGAACACCTCAATAAAATCTCTTGACCTTCTCCAAGGAGAACAATGCCATCTTCATCCAACTATTTACGTAACTAAAGTTCTCATCCTGTAAGCATTCTTATGAATTCTTTCTGAATGCTGTCTAATCCCTTCACACCCTTAGTTTCAATCTCTTTTAGGAGCTGATGTTCTCAATCCTTTAACTCAGAAAGAGACCTCTAAGCTGTATTAAATGAGCACTCCCGGTCTCTTCCATTGGGAATGTCACTGGCAAGATCAGCATTTATTGCCCCATTCCCAATTGACTTTGAGATGTGGTGCTGAATGGCCTTCTTGAGCTCTTGCAGCCTGTGTGGTTTGTGGTTTATAATTTTGTAATGTTTGTCTCCAATGCTAAATGGCCACCGTGATCCTGCATGCCCACTCTGTGTTGGAAGGGAAACGCTCCATTTAATCTTCAGTCCAAAGCTAAGTGTCCTTGTCTGAAAACAGGGAGCCTGACTGAGTCCAAATTGATTTTACTCCACTCTGCAATGCTCCCACTCCAGGCTGTTAGCTGCAAATGATGAGTTGGTGAATGTTTCAGGAATTGAGAGAAGGGACCATTCCCGCTCAAAGCAGTTAATAATGCGGTCATTTAGGGGCTCTGAAAATAACAGTATATCAACTTGCAGAGCCAAATGAAGATGGATTGGAAAGTTCTTATATAATCCAGGTACAGCTCTCTCATTTTCGCACCTGTGGACTGCAGTATGCTATCTAATGGCGGTGTTACCCATAAATACAATCTTATCATTTTCAGCAGACACAGCAAAACAGGTTGCTAAACCACTTCAGGACAGTTGAGGGTCAAATGTATGATGGTGTGTCTGGACCAAATAGAATAGCAGGTTTATTTCCTTGGATTCATTATGAACCAAGCAGATTCAACATAACTTCAAGGGTATCATTACAGAAGCCTGCTTTTTATTCCAAATTTATTTACTTAGCTGAATTTAAATTACACAACTCTGGCAGTATTTCAATTTATAATCATTGAATTATTAGTCCAGGCTTCTAGTCACATAATCACTATGCTGCCATGCTTCAGAATTTGCAAGTGTGAACATTTTTCAAAATTTACATTTTCTGTTCTTGTGAATCGGTACAGGTGGCAAAAAGAGGAAGCCTTCCAGAGACAGTGAGAAAAGCCCTGAAGAGAATGTAAATGTACCTCAACTAAAGATCTGACATCTCCAGCAAAGCAGCAAGGCTAAAGCCAAACTGATGGGCCGCAAGAAAAATCACTCACTGGATACGAATCATTCCTGATACTCGAGCCTAACTAACAGAAGCTGCAATATTCGGACATTGTGAATCATGAAAAGGGTTTGTAATCATGAAGCAAAACTACAGCAGTGACAGCGGCACCCAAGTTATAGCTTTTCTTGTTTGATACTTTGAATTGAGAACTTAATTTTTGCATGTTTTTCCATCTAACTACACTGAATTTAAACTAGGGGATTTCAGCATTTTATGTAATTTATCCAAAGGATTGTACATCAAAATGCGTTTTTTTTCCATGAAGGTCTCTAATCATGTCACCCTAACCCAACCTCCCCTCATTTAATTCTGGGTGTGTTGTGATACTGTAAACACGCCCGTTTTGTGGCACATACTGGAGTATGCTTCAGGAATCTAACACCTCTCAGGTTTCACATAGCATCGACGCTGCATTTGAGCAATGCTTTTGCAATTCGTGAGATGATAATGAGCCTGTTTTATGCATCTTTGTCTTGTAAGACATCTCTGGGAGTCAAAAGGGGGACAGGTTTCTTCTGGTCCTAATATATTCACAAAGTTTGTAAAAACAGCAGGCCATTTTGTAGTGAAATGATCGTTGTATTCTGATGAAATTTCAATAGAAATTGTGTATTTAGGAGACCTAAGTGTTATGTTTACGATGTCGCTATCATAGCAAGAGGAAATTTTGGCCCTCCATCTATCACCCTATTTAATATTTAGAAAGCATGTTACAGCCCAAATCAATGCAGATTAAGTGCTGTCCTTATAGATTCTATTACCTCTGAAGTTCTCCAGGTAAATATTTTTATTGTGATTATAACAGATGTATATTGTAGAGATGTAGATTATTTAAGGTTTTCCATTGCAGTTTCTCTGCTGCTTTGGCAACATTAATCTTGGCTGTCACCATAGCTTTACAATACTTACTTTCCTCGAGATACTATCCTCTAGGCAATAGCCAAGACACAGTATCCACTAGTTTCGCTTGAGTAGCAATGCTCGATATGATTGACTCTCTACATTCTAATACAGGATATTTTTATTCTTTTTCTGTATCCCTGCAGTCCTATCTGTTTCACTCCTCTCTGTCTGATGTGGAGTCTCAGAAATGCCTTGTTTTTGCGTTTTTGTTCTTAGTGCCCTTCTTTCAAGCTCTACGCAGTTTGTGGCATAAAGTCTGCTTCATGCCATCCCTGTACATACTGCAGACACTGAGTTTCCACATCTTTTATGTTTATTTGTCCACAATGGCACCTACTTGAGACAATGGCATCTTAGCATAAAGTTGTACTGCTGGCACATGCATCCACCCACCAGTTAAGCAATGAATAATAATCTGAGAATTACCAACATTCTTGGAACTATAGCCCTGCAACAATTGCTGCCTTCGGGGGAAGCAGGAGAAATTGTATGGAAGAATGGACTTTTGCATTGAAGTGAAATTGAAAACTTTTATTACTTTAATTAAGTTTTGATCTGATGTGGTACGACTAATTCATAGATAGGTTAGTGATTTTTGTGATCACATGATATGCTGTATCCAAACACCCAATTAGCCAGCCTTTACTCTTTTCTTTCTCCTCATCCCTCGCTCCACCAAACATTGAATTAGCGATTAACTGAAGCATTCAAAGGAATGTTCCTGTGCCTGTAGGCTTTAACAAGCTTTCTCTACAGAGTTTCTGGAAGTGTGATCAATAATGACGCAGCAAAGGTTACAGAGACTTGACTAAACAAATGTACAAACTGCCAAACGCTTTAATCTGAGATTTAAAGATTGAGAAATAAACAGATGTGACTGAAAATCAGTGAATTGAGAGGCAAATTATGTAGAGAACAGAGGAAAAAGAGATGGAGAGATTAGAAGGATTTGATTGTGAGTTACCAACTAACGTTGTTACATCCATATTCCAGGCCAGGTTCCCCAATTTGTTCTACTTCCAAGTGGGATGCTTCAAATCTCTAAACTCAACATTGAGGAGGGATGAACTGGCTCCTCTTGGTCATTCACCTGCTCCATTGGTGGGTGGCAACATGGTTAATTTATATAGGATCCTTTCCCTTATGGATACTTTCTCCTGGACCCAAATTTACACTTTAAAAGGAGCTAATGTGACCAGGTATTTTTGAATTAACAAAAAAGAGTAAGAGTAAGTTTATTCATTATTAAATGTGGAAAGAAATAGTAGCCCAACCCCATAGACACAAAATAAGTAAAAATAAGATAGTCCAAAAAATAAGGCAAAAGATATAAAGATCAGTCTCTGAAAGGCAGATACAAAGACATTGTAGCCGTTATTGGATGATACTGGTAGCACTGATGTTGGCAGCAAAAAGGTCCTTCCACTCTCGATTTGCAAATCTTTGGGAGTTTAGTGGCCAATTAATCAATGTGCAAATGCAGCTAAGTTTCACAGTTGTTGAGTATGAGACGCTTGTCTTGGTTAGTTGACTTAAGCCAAAGTAATGGTGGAAAAAGAGTTGGTCTTAATGCCCCTGGGCTGGGCAAAGAGTTTAGTGAGGTGCTGGTTGAAGGGGAAAAATTCAGTCAGTTAGTTCTCCATCCAGTGATCACAAGTGAAAAGTGGATATTGGGTCATTCCTCATGGACTGAATGCCCAGTCCATATTTACTCCAACATTTACACATAGACTTGAATGAGATAGCAGGGGACCCACTAACCAAAATAAGGATTTAAAGGTGAAAAAAAGTACATAAACACTTGCAGAAATGCAGAGCAGGTCAAGTCACCCACTGAAAGAGAATGGCAAGTTGATGTTTCTGGGGTAATAGTTTATGGGAATTGACATTGTTGAGGCCTTCTAGTCAAACTCTGAGGTTTCTGATAAAAGGCTACGCCCCAAACCTGTGATTTATCTTTCTATTGCAGCTATAGATGACTTTCTTTGTCCTTCTAGCATTTTTCTCATTTTTCTAAATTGAGATCTTTGGTAATTATATGACTGCATATACTCTGTACTTCCTACAAAGAATCAGTTTCAATGGGTGAACTGCTTCGCAGTAATAAACCTTTATGAAGCTTTCAATGCAATTCAGAAAGACATTATTTGAAGTCAAGGTGCTTCATGGTGATTCACCCCAATGCAAAGAGAATAGAATGCTGTTAATTCACAGTAGAGTTCACTAAGCTGGATATTTAGTAGACCTTGAGGTGATGCTAAGGCTGAATTCAAAATAGGAGTGTTTATATTTATTATATTTTGTTTAACCCTTTATTGAATATTTAACTGATTTTCCACTTTGCTGAATTTCACCATGCCATCACATGATCAGTGTCCGGTAAGGCAATAAAAAGGAAAGGAAAAATCAGAGGGATAAGTCATAGAATTATACAGCATGGAAGCAGGCAGTAACTGAGTAGAGTTATGGTAGAGACACTAAGAACTGGCTCGCTTCTATCTCAGCTGTACAATAATTTAAATAGGCTAAGGGGGAGGAAGCAAAAACATTTGTTGCCTATATGTTCCTACCAACATTTTCAACAAATAATGGGTAACTGTGCATAAAGTGTGCTGGCTAGGATTAGTCTTTTTCAGTTGCATTCTGGCCCGATAGTGAGATTGTGGCTTGAGGTCTGATGTTTGCTGAAATAACTCATCACAAATTTTAGTTGCGAGAGCCCCCAGATCATAAGGAAGAGAAATGAGTAGAAACGAGGAATTACTTCTATCTTTACAAAATCAGACTTTTGAAGAAAGAATGAAATTCTTTTAATGAAAAACAGGGGACCATATGACTTTGAAATGTGTATTTTCTGAGAATGCAACTTTATTGTTGTTAAGGAGAGAACCTTTTTTTTTGCCAAAGGAAATATAACTCCCAGGCCACTGGTATCTCGATTACAGAAACGCCCCACTAAAAAATTACAGTGCCTGCAACCTCAGGTCACAGCAAGCAACATGATGGCATCCTGTCGTAAGTTGACACCATGACCTTCAAAATGAAGCAATGGAAGTTCCCCCTTTTGGATCATAAACTCAAAGAGAGAAAATAAGTTTACCGAGAGAATTGGAAATCATTTCTAAAATAATATTCTGCATCTTGTGTAAAGTTTGTTATCCCGTAAACTTTAAAATGGCCTTTCTCAGAATGCATTATCAGGAACGTTTGGGAAAATGGTTAGGAGGAAGGCGAGTTTTTTTTTAGAAATATTTAGAATTTATTTGTCTTTCATTCAACTTTGATTTGTGAGTACTGAATGGAAGGTTATTCACAAAGATGTCCTCTGGTAACTATAAGAGCCTTTTTTACAAACTTTGGTTAATCTCACAATTGGGTACATTTTACAATTGACAACAGTGGTAAACAGCTTCAAATGGTGGGAGCATCTTCGAGGGGCTTGTGAATAAATCAATGTACCCAATTCATAACCTGCCTAGTTGGACAGAAAATCTTGCAGGTTGCAAATTAGCCATATCTACCTCCACAGTCCACACCCCAATTCCTCATGGGTGTTCCCATCACACCAATTGTATGTGAAATTGAGGTAAAATTCATATCCATATTTATTAATTAGATGAACCTCCGCTCACACAGCTTTAATGTAGATTTAGTGCTATCTTTGATACTTTTGTTTAATATCAGGACTCCCAGCTATGATCGGTAAAACTGTGTGCAAATGGAATAGATTGTACCGCTTCTGGGAGCTATGCAATCATCCATTTATATAACACCTTATGTAAGAAAGACTTATAAAACTGATGCCAGGAAGGGGGATATTAGAGTGAGGACTGAACATTTCAGATCAAATCTAGTAGCTTTGAGAAGATTTTTATAGGAGCAATTGGAGGGAGTACAGAGGTTTTCAGCCTAATAAGATGGAGAGGAAAATGGGGTGGCACGGAGGCTCAGTGGTTAGCACTGCTGCCTAACAGCGCCAGGGGCCCGGGTTCGATTCCAGCCCCAGGCGACTGTCTGTGTGGAGTTTGCACATTCTCCCCATGTCTGCGTGGGTTTCCTCCAGGTGCTCCGGTTTCCTCCCACAGCCCAAAGATGTGCAGGTTAGGTGGATTGGCCATGCTAAATTGCCCATAGTGTTCAGGGATGTGTAGATTAGGTGGGTTATAGTGGGGTGGGTCTGGGTGGGATGCTTTGAGGTTCAGTGTGGACCGGTTGGGCTGAAGGGCCTGTTACCACACTGTAGGGATTCTATTCTATAAAAAAAAAGTTAAAGATGAAGTGAAGTATGTTCATGTGCGGTTCTGCCAACTGCATAGCGTCAATTCCAAACACAGTCCTCTACTTGTTTCCTTCACTGAGCCTTGATTAAAGACTAAGGTGTGAATAATTGCACTAAGCAAGATGAAGGATAGATGTGGTTACACCATTGTGTACAAATTATTTGTTATATGTATGCACAATAAATATTTTATAAATAATTTGTGCTTGTTTTAAACTGCCTCAGTCCCTGAAAGCAAAGTGTGTGCAAGGTTACTTTTAACTTTATTATATTTACCATTTTGAGGTGAGGATCAGTGATCTGAATTGAACCTGCGAAATACTGCACATTTTCATTATATTTTGAATTTTGTTGTTATAGTAGAATCTGTTCTAGCTCATCTACAGGTTCTGCTGATGGGTAATCTTGAGTCTTGATCAGGTTTTCTTTTAAGGCTGCTAATCTGGGATCCTTTGTGAGAGAGTGATGGAAATGGAACACCATGTGGTTATTTAGAGATTAATTGCTAAGAGATTTCTGCAGTTTGGCAATTGTTTGTAAATCTTAACAGTGTTTCCTTTTAAGAAATGACAGCCTATCAAAGTCATAAAAACCGACAAGAAAAATATCAGACTTCTACATTTTTGTGCTTTTAGCACAGTGAAGTGCAGCAGATGTGCTATGTGAAAGATTGTTTTATATAACTAGTAATTCGTCCATGTATTTGCACTATATGCAACAGTTTTAATATATTGTGGGTGGTATTTAAAGCTTGGTTTAATGTTTTTTAAAAAATCAACATGCTTGGATTTAAAATTGTGTTTGTCTCATGGAAAGAAGCACCATATACTGTAGAGTTCATTTTTATTGGGTAGTATGTGGGTGTGAGATACACAATCTCATGCCCAGGGCATTATCACGAGAACATAAGAGCCATAGGGACCATAATATGTATTGACCAGGTTAATTAATTAATTAGGAGGAGACACTGAGGGTATTTCCTCAAAACAACAAAGGCTATCGGGAGACTTCCCAATCCATCCTATTTTCCCAGGTTGAAAAGCCTCTGATTGGGGCTTATCCATTTAGAATTGTTACCAAAAGTGAGGAGAGGTATTAAAATATATTGCAGTACCTCGAGTCTGGAATACTATAGGGAGTAGTTCAGGCAGAGATCATTGCAGATCTCTTTTAAGGATAAAGTGCAATTAATATTTGAAGTTAAGGAAGATGCAGGGCTTTTGGGAGAGCACAGGACAAGTAAAGTTTTTGATTGTTTAAACCAAGAATTGCCACAGACATAGGGGGTTGACTAGGCTCCCTGTGCTATAAAACTCTGGTTCTGTAATCCGATGAGGTCAGAATTTACCAATTCCATTGCAAAATAAAAACATAATTTTTGTAAGGTATTTATTAAGAAAATGAATAGCAGGCAAAGAAAATCTGCACCAAATCCAAAGAATGAATGTAGAAGATGAGAGAAATGAAGGACAAGGAGCTTGGGAACAATACAATTGCTTTGTTTCTCAGTTCAGCCAGTATTGGGAAGGAGCTTGAACCCAATCAAATCAAATAGCATGTGTTTCCAATGCTACCCTTACAAGGTACAGTACAACGTTACAAGGCATGCATTTTTTTTTATATTGGGATCTTACATGATGGCTCATATTGAGAGATAGGAGAGCCTACTGCAATACTATTTAAAATGTGCTTTCAAATGCGGTAATCAAATGAGCACTCTGATCATTTGTGTCAGAAAAATTATTGCATGCATTGTGCTGTTAGATTCAATGGATAATTGACAAATACGCTACCTCCAAAAAGTTAAAATTCTTATTTATTTTTATGTATTTTTGTAAAACAACTAATATTCCACCCAGATATTGTTGAAATCTAACTGTTGTAAATGCAACTGATGACTTGGTAACCTAATAAAATCAAATTCAAAACATATCTGGCTGTCATTCTCTGCTCATTACAGAGATAATACCAAAGTTATTAAAAAGTCAGTTATATCACAGTGACATAAATCTCTTGTCTCTTGAAATTTCAATTGAGTTGTAAGAATTTTTAAAAATGTCTTATGGTCACCATACTACCAAATTATTTTGTCTTTCAGTACATTGCCGCTGAGACATTATTGGTCCAGAAAGGTTTGCGCAGATAAGTCGATCCACTCAAAATTCAAAAGTTCTATTTTTCCAACAGCCTCAAATTTTGGCTGCTGCACCAGAATTTATAGATAACTTGGCCAAGACTTTTCTCAACTCTACAATTTCTTGGTCTCAACATTGACATCCAATAGAAATGTCAATAGGCTGACGGAGCAAGGTAACTAAAGCCAAGTTGTGAATTATGCCAGTTACAAGTTATTTTTGCTAGCAAAGGTTCTGATTTTGCTCTGTCATTTCCCCTCAACCGAAAAAAAAATGGTGCTGGAGTGAACTAATTTTTGGAAAGGAAATGCCAGCTATTTACCACGTACCAAGATTTCGGTGAATTGAATGAGCAATCTGCAAGTTAGTTTAGCCCCTGACCAGCAGAACCATGTTTCATAAAATGTTAGCTCATTGACATACCCCTGCAGGATGGAGATGTGATCTTGTTTAATGTCTCATGAGAAGGATGATTGGATTGGACGTGGTACTATAATTGTGTAGTTTTTGTTTTGATACAGTGGGGAACAAAATGGGCTTGAGGCATTAGTTGGTTAAAGAAAAACAATTTGAAAGAATGATAATTTGACAAGTGCAATCTCCTTCTGATGCAGGTTTGTTGGGTAGTACGTACACAATCGAAACTGTGATGAGAATACTTTTGCTCTAGTAAGTCATATACAGTCATATACACTGCAACAGCCATATTCTCTACTGCTTACAAGCTTTGGCTACAAAACATTGTACTTCTGTGTTTGCTTTAAGACTAAACATTTATATGAAAAATTGGTTTTTAATGTAATTTTTATATTCATGATTTTTGTTAGTTAGACCAATGACCACTGCAAAACTTCAGACACCTTTACAGCCCGAGATGTGTGCACAGCCTAAGTTGTACACTAGAAAGACTGACCTTTATACTTCATAACTTTATGAAAACTCTAAACTAAACAAAATCTAATAATGAATCTGGCTTAATTGAGTTAACAATCCAAAAGGATACATTCAGCTGCACTTCATGATCGTATGCCACAAAAACATCATATCACTAAACATAATTACATTCAGTCTTTATTATGTTACAGCAGAACCTAATCAAAGCACGTTTAAGTCTTGTGCTTTGGCGCCACATAAGTACAACTTGGAAATAATTGGTCAAATTCCAGAGATTTAATGGAAATATTCTGCTACTGTATATGACTTACTAGAGCAAAAGTATTCTCATCACAGTTTCGATTGTGTACGTACTACCCAACAAACCTGCATCAGGAGATTGCATTTGTCAAATTATCATTCTTTCAAATTGTTTTTCTTTAACCAACTAATGCCTCAAGCCCATTTTGTTCCCCACTGACTTTCCCTCCTAAAATCATTCTGTTTCCACATTGTAGGGATTCTATGAAATCTATTCGCCACATGGTGAAAAGGAATTTAACTTTCCTTGCTTTTAATTCTGCATTTACTAGTGTACTATTTGAATCTTTCAAGAGTAACACACTTGGATTAATTTAGTAACGTTTTCATCAAGGAAATGAAAACAGGGTTCTGATTAGGTTCAGTCTTCCTCAAAGTCACTCTTTCACAGGCCAAGAATTTGTCTTTTATACAGCCCAAATATTAAAATAAAAATGTCTTGAGGAATTACCAATCTAGATTTGGAGAAGATGGTGTAATGATTATGTCCTTAGACTAGCAATCTAAAGATCCCAGTTAATTACTCCTGAGGGCATGGGTTTAAATCCTGCAACTGGTGGGTATTAAAATGAAATGATTACGTACTGAACTAAAAGTTAAACTGTTATTGTGACCATAAAACTGTCATCAAGGCTCTCGGGTCAGAATATCCAGGTTGAAGTCCTTGCTCTTCAGAGAAGGAAATCTGCCATCCTTAGTCAGTCTGACCTACACGTGGTTCCAGTTCCACAGCATTATGAGCTGATTCTGAACTGGCCTTTGCAATAGTCCAGCAGGCCACTCAGTTCAAATAAAAACCAAAAGAACTGCGGATGCTGTAAATCAGGAACAAAAACAAAGTTGCTGGAAAAGCTCAGCAGGTCTGGCAGCATCTGTGGAGGAGAAAACAGAGTTAACGTTTCGGGTCCGGTGACCCTTCCTCAGAACTCAATTCAAGTGATAGGTCACAAATGGCCTTGCCAGAAAATTTGATAAAAGGCATCTAAGGCAATCTTTTGACTGATGATCAAAAGCTTGGTTCAAAGAGATATGCTTTAATGAGTTTCATTGGAAAGAGACAATTAGGGAGATGAAAACAAAGTACTGTGAATGCCGGTGTTCTGAAAGAAAAACAAAGTGTTGGAGAAACTCAGCAGGTCTGGAAGCGGCTGTGGAGAGAGAAACAACAGTTTAGTTGTGAAGAGTCACATTGGACATGAAACTTTAACTGTTTCTTTCTTTGTGGGGGATGAGGATGAAGAAGTGGCTCAGTGCTACCACTGCCAGGCACCATCCAAGACAGATGCTGAAGTTTGTAGACAATGACTGCAGTCAGGATTTGTTGTGCTATTATCAATGACATACGAAGGCCTGCTGAAAAGAGGAGAAAAGAAAAGCTAGGAAAGTCAACTATGAGTGGAAAATAGTGCTGGGCAATTTGATTTCATTAAAATGAGCATTCAAAGAGAAGATGGATGTGTTTGGCAAGGGAAAGGGCAAGTACTGAAAGTGACCAAGAGTAACGGTTGTAGAAATAAGGATAATTTTGATCTTTCACTTTTTGGACAATGGGTGATACTGACTTAACTGCCCAAACCTCCAAACCCTACACAAAAAAAACAGCTCTCCCAACTTCTGTTCGAGTTCAAAAGGGAGGTTTTCCAACACCCAGCCAATAATATATATGTTGCCTCTTTTATGGTATCATAACCATTGCAGTTACCTCCGTAGCATTTCAGAATGTTCAAGCATTCCAAATCCTAACCTCTCAAGTAAAGTCTGCATGCAGAGCATGGCACAGTTCATAACTCAGTTCTAATGCCTCAGCAACAGGATACTGCACATTTTAGTTATTTAAGTTACAGTTCAACAAAATTCCATAAGTGTAATGTCACTGTAGGACTGCTCTCTCAGGGTGAGATGACTGGTGGTAAGTTTAACCTGAGGGTCACTATGTCTCAGGTAAGAGAAGAGGTTGAGAAGGAGATTGCTTCAGGGTAACCTCAGCCAGTACAGGAATTGAATCAGCAATTAACATCACTCTGCACTGCAAACTAGCCAACTAAGCAAATCAACCCCGTTGTGGTATCCTATAGGATGATGGGAAGGGGTACAACTACAAATGCAAGGAATTTGCAGAATCTTCTGGAGCTAAAAATGACTTGATTTTTGCAACAGCAGCTTTAAATTCGATAGTAGGCCCACGATCAAAGAAATATGCTCAAGCTTTGGAGCACTAGGCTCCATTCCAGGTCGAGAACAAAGAACAAAGGCTGGAAGCATAAATAGCAAGAATGTTTTAATTGACTGCTCATTTTATCAAGGGTTGAATTTCTCTACTCAATCAGGAACAGGTACAGGAAGGATGGCCTGTTCATAACCAAATGAGAATTGAAAGTATTGGCGGAAAGTCAGAATCTGAGATTTATTGAAATGAAAGTAAGGACAAAAGACTGATATTTTATTCTCAGCAACATGATATCCCCCTCCCATTAAATCAATATGATCAAAGATTTTTTTTAAAATTGTTTGAATTGAGAAAGGTTAACTGGAAAGAGTATTAAGAATATACGATTGGTATCATACATTGCTGGCATCACTAACAGACAGAAAAAAGCAGGATCCAAGATGGTTAGAATATTACAAAAGAGTTGACTATGCAAAGCAATGGTGTTATTAGTGAGGGACTGATCACAGGATCTGATCTGCATTTGGATCAAATGACAGTTGGGTACAGGACTGGCCTGATTTCTAATAGCTAAAGAACTGAGAGATTCCATTGAAAACTACTGCATGTGTCAAGCACAACATGCAATGTACTGATGCTTCATGTGCATCCAAGAATCTCACTTACCCAGAGGATGAAAAGCATGACTAAACTGCCAAGAGTCCAAACTCAAGGACCTCCTGTCCCTCACTCCTGCATTTGTTTACTGAACTAGTCAGATGTATTTTGCCCTGAGCCAAATATTAAATTTATTAACAGCAGAAGGCAAAAGAGCAGAAATAGTTTAGTTGCCATTGGTGATTTCTACAAAAGATAGCTGTTTTGTGACAATCTATTGGCAAAATGGTTATTCAGGTAAGGAAACATCTGGATAACAAGGAAAACTACATAAGATTCTTATTTATTGACTTCAGCTCTGTATTCAAAACCATTATTTCTCATCTCCAAACTCCAAGACCCAGGACTCTGCTCCACCCTCTGCAACTGGGTCCTTGACTTTCTGGTGTGTCTCACCTGGTTTTGTGGACAAATTGGTTAAGTTAGTAAATTTTCCTGCTGTATCTCACTCATGAGAACATACAATTGGAGCAAATTACCTTTTTGGTTGAGAAGTCAGGTGAAAGCCAGACCGACCATTGAAACCTTTCTCAAGTCTCTTGTGCTTTTGGGTTGTTCTCCACTGAGTATTAACTGGTTTTGTTAACATTCAGGAGCAATGATATTACAGCTTGGCTTTCCTTGGCCTCAGCCAACAGGTGGAAGTGAGAGATATTTAGATACAGAAAAGTGCAGAAGTTTTCACAACGCTCCCACACTATTCCCACATTCCTGTGTCATTAATAACTAACAACCCATTAATCTCTTGTTTTGAAATTAATGACTGATCATACATAGCCCTCAAGGGTAGAGAATTTCAGAGACGCACCCTGAAGAAATTCCTCATCACAGTTCTAAATGGACTATCCATTATTCTGTACCTTTGTTCCTCCTACCAAAGTTTATAACTTTACATACTTATGCACAGTATATTCCATCTGCTATGCTTGCTAAGCCCAAATCCCCTTGAAGACTCTTTGCATCCTCCTCACAACCTACATTCCCAACATGTCTTGCATAGTTGCAAATATTACACTTGGTCACCATTTCCCAATCATTGACATAGATTGTTAGCAGTTAGGTCCCAAGCCCTGATCTTTGCAGTACCCCACAGCCTGCCAATCTCAGGATGCCACAATTCTCAAACTTTGTCTTCTGCCTGTTGACCAATTGGTCAAACCTGCAGTGTCACCAGTGTCTTGATAAACAGACAATAATTACAGCTCTGCCAGCATTGCCCAAAGCCCCAGAATAAATGAAGAGAACAAAGTTTTATGTTTTTTTTTAATATTGTGTTGTTTTTGATGTGACCAGTTACATCTTATACATTAATTAGATGAATTTGTCAATTATCCACACTTATATACATTCCATACAGTATTTTCATGGACATTCATTAAGAAGCTGATAGCAGTATACATAATAGAACTGAATCACTAATGCACTTCTTTTTGATTTACAGCAATTCAGTTAATCACCAAATGCCAAAAATCAATTAAATGACTGACAGAAGATTTAATCAGATGGCCACGGGCAAATAACAGAGGACGTAAAATTTTCTCTTCTCAACACCAACCAAAGGGTCATTATTTCTAACTTAATCATTATTGGAAAGGTGCTACTGCACAGAAATTACAATCAACATGACAAACAGTCTTCCCTATAGCAACTGGATGGAAAGATAGTATGGAGTCAACCAGAACCTGGTTACATTCATTAGCTGTTAGTTAATCACAAGATCAAAATCTTATTTGGTATTACCACTGCCTGCTATCTTCTGCTTAATAAGTCTCAGTATCGTTATTAGTCAACAGTTACAGATTTTAAAGTGCATCATAGGGAAGAGGACCAGAAACTGCATGCAAATATTGTATTCCAGACAACAGTCACCAGTCTTGGCATATTATTAGCTACACAGTCTGTATGATTAATATGCAAAACGACAAGGATATCTGATAGTTATCAACTAGTTTAATACTCTCACTGATATTATATAAATTAGTGTCATGGAAAATGTTGGTACAGTATCATACTCGACCAGTTTCTCAGTCCACACTAGTTACTATGCTGAGATTGGAGCCTATTTAATGCTCTGCGTGGCCTCATTAGTACGCTACAATTCTGACACCTCATATCCATACAAGAAAACAAAACTGAAATTGCTTCCAATATTTGTCCCCTTCTGAGCTTTGCTTCTATTGGAAAACTTGGAGAAAGATTTGTAAGGAATATCTCTTTAGCCAGACATCTCCATAAGAACTCAACTGTGTGGAACAGCTCCGTTCTCCTTGCATGGGCCAGGCCCTCGTTTTGGCCAAGATTGGATGGGTAACTGATAATTGGTTTCTTCTAAATGCTCACAACTGGACAATTTTAGCATATTTATAATTTGATCAGCAGATGATTCTTGAAAATTATTTATGCTATCAGATGTTCCACATACTTGTCACTAATGTTATTCCTTTAAGTGGAAGGCTCTTTGGCTTAAGTTGGTGTCTAATAATTTTGTTAGAATCATGTCTTTCAGATGCAACCTTATGTATATAGCCCACATTCACTTCTTACCATACATTTTCTCACTGGACCTTTTACGAGGCCTGAACATTGTGGCAACCCTTCAGGAGAACTGAGAGAGAAGGGGTTTGTAGGGGCAAGTTGATCCTTTTGTAAAGGGGACAGGATGGGAGAGAAACCCTGTGAGAAGGTAGAGCTCTGCTTTAGCCATTGCTGCCTTGCAGGTCACGACTCATTTGGGGCCACTCTGCCTATATTGGAAGCCCGGCTTTACAGCTAGCAAAAAGTAGCTTGTGGACTAATGTCCTCAAACGTCTGCTCAATACCTGATCATTGTTCCCTTCGAACGTCATACCTCCTCCCACCCATCCTCCATCTTGATACCACTCCTGTGGTAACATTGGTGAAGTATCACAAGTCTAGACTTTTAATAAAAAGAAAATGCCTTTCTTTTCCAAGGCAAAACCATGGAAACAGAAATCAGAACATCATATTTTGTTGGGATCTTTTACTAGGGAGTTTGTTTACTTAGAAAAGGAGGTATTTTTGATCATGAAGCTGCCCTTAGGAAGGATTTTAAGGAAAAAAAGTTACATATACAAAGACATGAAGTGACCAGTTGCTTTTCTACAAAGTATTACATTTGCAGTTACTTATTCAATCAAAACAACTGAAAATTTAGCTAAAGGTACAAAAGAGTAGGCTTTCTGCTCTGGATCAGTCATTTGGGAAGGGAACAGTGGAAGTTCCTTCATATAGATTCAAGTTATTGCTTTGTATCAAGCAACAGAGTTTGTCTGTGGGTGCTTTCACATGACTAAGAAACCTTGGTCTGAATTATGCATTTTCACAAATGGATCATATTACAGATCGTTCAGTAACTCAGACTATTCACCTCAATGGAGAATTTTTAAGATATTTTAAGGTGCATCATTGGAACCCAGGGTCCACTGGTTCAACATGGCTCTTGTACCTTTATACAGAAAATCTCCATTTACTTACCCCAAGAGTCCTGTTACACACTTATAGAAATACAGAGGCATAATGTAGATACAGAACATGAAGATAACTGATGCAGGAGCTGGCTTTTTAACAAGCCGGGTATGGCGTAAACATACAGGAAGGAAGTGGGGGAAGAACAGAGAGAGAGAGAGAGAGAAAGAAAGAGAGAAAAATAGATGTGACCAGGCATGAATTGTTCACTTCCGTTAAAATCCACAGGCATCATTTGACACACATTCATAAGCGTATCTATAATTTATTTTAACTAAAAGTGTAATTGCAAGAATAAAATCAGATAAGATACTGAACCAAGAAGTAAAGCTCAAATAATGAGTATCTCTTGACGATTTTATTATATCCCAATTCCAGGGCTTCTCTTTGCCAATTAACTTCTTAGATCAGGCAGAGGACGGAGGAGGGAGGCAGTCAGGGGAATCCAGAAGACCAAAGAAATACCCCACTGCCCCCCCACACACACACACACAAAATCACATCTACAAGCAAGTTGCTTCAGTGGTCACAATGTCAAGTGGGTGAGATTACTGGCACTGGCTGCTCTTCACTGCTTCATGAATGGATTCTGCCACGTAGTCCAAGTTGCCAGAGGTTAGGCCACACATGTTGATGCGGCCACTGGCCATGAGATAGATATGTTTCTTCTTTCTCATATAATCAACTTGGGAAGCTGAAAATCAAAACAGAGGAAACAGAGAAAGGATCAGAATCTGCTTATCAGGATGTTTGTCATTTGCTCAGTCATTTCTGTCGCTTAGACACTGCTCATAAACAGTTTAATCGTGTCTCAGAAACCAGACATCACCAGTTAACTTGGAGATACAAAACTTCCTATAAATCTTTCAGAAAGCTAGTAAAAAAAAGACTGTGGAATTGGCTTCAATTTATGTTTTTACGCCATGAATTTTCAACAAGAATTTCAGTGGAATCCCTCTCTCCTGTCCTTTGGCAGCAGCATTATTCAGTTAATCATTTCCTTAAGTCAAAGGTATGACTTGAGCATAGGAAGAGTCTAGGACAATACTTCATTGCGGCAATGCAGGTGGTATCATCTTTTGGATTAGATGTCAGACCTGAAGTCTCCAGGGAAATATTTGAAAGGGGGAGATGTAAAAAAAAAGAAAAAAAATCAGCAGAATACCTTTCAATGAACAATGTTTGCTTTCCCCTGCTTGGTCAGTGGTAAGCCTTGCACAGACATTGACAGACGTCCCCAGACCTGCAGCTAGTTACTTTTCACAAGATATGCTGGATGACACACGCAGTTTCACCTTGGGACAATTACACAGCAGAAAGCAGCTGCCTTCCCAATCAAGGTAATAATAAGGCTGTGTGGTACAGAATTGACCACTTCTATCAATGAAAGAGTAGCCTAGACAGAAACATAGGACTTAGGAGCAGTATTAGGCCATTTGAACCTTTAAGCCTGCTCTGCCATTTAATTGGATTGTAGGTCATCTGGTTGTGGTCTGAACCCTTTTTTCACCAGTTCCCTATAGCTTCTGGCTCACTTCTCTACCAAAGTGAAATTCAGCCTTGAATAAATTCAATCTTCCAGCCTCCACTATTTTCTGGGGAAGAGAATTCTGCAGACGAACAACTCTCAAGAGTTCACAATTTTTTCACATCCAAGTATTAGAAGGGAGCCCTCATACCAAATGTAAACAAAAATATGATATTAAGAGAATAAAATCCATTTACGAGAACTATTCAAGTGCTAAATTTTCAGCTTAAAGCAGCAGCTTTATCCAACTTACATCCAGAATTCTACGAAAATTATGTTTAGAAACAGAAGTGCTAAATTTCCAACTTGTGAAGGCTAAAGATCTTTGAAAATTCTTCAGACTGAGATAAGAGCACAAACACACCACACATTACCAGATGGGGCTTATATTCAAGGACTTGCTGCAAAGATTGGTACAGCACAGAAACCTCCAGCCCAGTCTGCTCAACCAAAACATGTCTTTTCAACACTAGTAACTGGTAGATTTTTCAAAGATTTAAAAGGGGCCTGATGAACTGAGAACTTTTGGTTTGAAACCACCAATGCTGAAAAATGTAATTAAACACTATTGCAAGGTTAAAAGAAGCACATTGTTTCAGAAGTTTTGAAATCTTAATAGAAAAGATGAAAAAAAAGTCTCATCAGTGGGAGTATCATTCCATCACATCCAGACATTTTATTTTGTATATTCACGCCAGCGCTAAGTGAATTTTCATATCCATGAGTGCTTTCACTAAGACTTACTCACTTAGAATGTGATCTGAAAAGGGAAATGCTGTCAAAGCTTTTTGTTTTGCAGTCATGAGGATTGACACAAGGACACCAAATTTCAAAGGGAAATTTAGTAGAAACGAATGCTTCCTTGAAATTTAGAATTCTTCTATTTGTCCTGACGAGTGCAAGATGATAGGTTTTGGGGAATAGCAGTCAGAAAAGCTCCTTTAACATTGTCTCTCACTACTGGACCTATCCAACAGACCCATACAATGTCTCATATCTTCAAAGAGTAGCAGAGCAACGTAACATCAGATCTTGCTTCAGAATATTAAGATTACAGTACAGTCAAACAGATGAAATTTTTTGTAGGTGTACTAAATGAGACCCTGCAAATGAAAATAAATACTCTTTTTTTAAACGTTGTGAGTCTTATTACTAACTTTACAAGGGATCAGAAACTGAGAGTTGTAAATACTTAAATCAGAAGTCATGGATTTGAGTAGCCATCAACTAAATTCCAAAATATTCACTGGCCATAATTATAGCTGGGGAAATCACAACATGGTTTTGAATGCATTCTCTTGTCATCCAGTCTGAAGAGACAACTGGAGAAATGTTTGTAAAGACTGTGTCATGATTGGCTGGCAATATGATGTTTAATAGCAGCGTGTTTTTAAATGCTGACATTATAACTGAATTAAAAGGATCACTACCAAGGTCAAACTAAACCATAATTGGGTTTTTGGTACAGAGTAGACCAGACTTGATTACTGTCAAAATACAAGGCCATATCAGCATTGGGTGGGTACATTCTGATCTCAAAATTTAGAAAGTCAAGCTTGATTGTTGGACTAGAGCACACAATATTTAGACTTATCAGTTTATATTAAGAGTGTGCTGCACTGTCAAGAGGTGCTGTCAAATCCAGGGTAATTGTTGTCAGTGGAACTCAAAATTCCATAGTGCTATTTAACAGAGGATGGCTTGTCCACTATTATCCCTTAGTTGTTCATTTCCTTTAGTTTATCAGACCATCATGCTAAAGTGTAAATTGTACAGTAGGTTTGCTTCCATAGTAAGAATGACTACACTTCAAATATAATTTATTGGTAGTGGAGATCTTGAACCTTTTTTTACCTTTCTTCAAGATATCTGATTGTTTAATTACTGCCTTTAAAAGGTAAACTTTCTCTATCTCCGTCATGCAAACAGCAAATATACTGTTTACTATTTAAATACTATTTAAAAAAGGTGATGGAGAGAAAACATGGAATTTTAGTCCAGTTAGCCCGACACCAATAAAAGGGAAATGCTGCAGTCCATTATAAAAGATTTAATAGCAGAGCACTTGGAAAACAGTATCATGAATGGACAGGAAGGCTGACGTTTCGGGCCTAGACCCTTCATCAGAAATGATGATGAAGGGTCTAGGTCCGAAATGTCAGCCTTCCTGCTCCTATGATGCTGCTTGGCCTGCTGTGTTCGTCCAGCTCTTCACCTTGTTATCTCAGATTTTCCAGCATCCGCAGTTCCTACTATCTCTCAAGAATGGACAGAGTCAGCATGGATTTAAGAAAAGCTAATAATGCTTCACAAATTTGCTCAAATATTTTGAGGGTGCAATTAGTAACGTTGATAAGGGAGAGGCAGTGGATATAGTTTACTTGGACTTTCAGAATGCTTTTGATAAGGTCCCACATAAGAGATTAACATATAAAAATTAAAGCATGTGGAAGCAGGGGTAGTGTATTGACATCAATAAAAATCTGGTTGGCAGATAGGAAACAAAGATTAGGGATAAACAGGTAATTTTCCAAGTAGAAGCCAGCGACTAGTGAGATACCACGGAATCAGGGCTTAGACCCCAGCTATTCACAATACATATTAATGATTTGGATGAGGAAACAAAATATAAAATGTGCAAGTTTGCAGATGACACAAAACTGGGTGGGAAGATGAACTGCGAGGAGGATGCAAAGATGCAGATGTGATTTGGACAAGTTGAGTGAGTGGGCAAATGAATGACAAATGAAATGTAGTGTGTATAAATGTGAGGTTATCCACTTTGGTAGCAAAAACAGGAAGGCAGCTTATCTGAATGGCAATAGATTGGGAAAGAGGGAAGAGCAACAGACAGTGAAGAAGTCAAATTGTATATTGGTCTTCATAGCAACAGGATTTGAGTACAGGAGCAGGCTATGCTGCTACAATTGTATGGGGCCTTGGCGAGATCATACTTGGAGTACTGTGTGTAGTTTTGGTCTCTTTATTGAAGGAAGGATGTTCTAGCTATGGGACATGTGCAACAAAGATTTAGCAGAATGATGGCATGGCAGATCTATGAAAATTGACTGGATTGGTTCAACTATATTCAATGGAGTTTAGAAGAATGAGGAGATCTCATGAAAACCTAAAGAATTCTAACAGGACTAGACAGGTTATCTCAAGAAGGATGTTCCCGATAACCAGCCAGTCCACAACCAGGGTTCACAGACAAAGGATACTGAGTAGATCAGTTAGGACTGAGACAAGGAGAAATTTCTTCACTGAGATGTGGTGAACCTGTGGAATTGGATGTCACTGAAAGTGGTTGAGGCCAAAACATTGAATTGAAGCCAAAACATTTCAAGGAGTTAGACATAGTTATTAGGGCTAAAAGAATCAAAAGATACGGGGAGAGTGCAGAAACAAGACACTGAGTTGAATGATCAGACATGATCATAGTGAATGGTGAAGTAAGCTCGAAGGGTCAAATGACCAAATCCTGCTCCTATGTTTAGTGTTGTCATCTGCCTTTTAGACCAAGGAGGGCACAAATTTTGGCCCTGCTCTAACCTGGATCATGGTTAACAAGGAACTAAAGGAGTTTTTCAGTTCCCCACACTGGATTTCTGTGTACAAGAATACAGACAAACAAAGTACCATATTATTACATTTTTCTGGAGAGGAAAAACTAAAACAAGGTCAAAACTACATATCAAAAATGTAGTGGGAATATACATCTGCTGTTGAGAATCTTGGAATCTCTCCCCCAGGTATGTGGGGAGGGTGAACTCAACTATTCAGGGCAAAACTTCCATTGAGTAAAAACTTCCAAACAATAAAGTCTACATTTTAAAAAATAAATATTTAGAAAGAGTGCAAGAAAGAAAAAGGAGAGAGCAAGAATATGAGGAAGAACAAACACAAAAACAACTAAGCAAAAAAGGAACAAAATGCAAGCACAAAACAGAGGAAAAAGTGAAAGGGACAATACAGCAACAGTCAGACCTTTCATTCCTGATTCTGCTCCAGGTGACATTTATTGCATATCTCATGGGAGCATATGACTGGGACAGTACTGGACTCAGCTTCAAAACCCTCATGGTCAAATTATCTCACATCCAGTGTTACGGGTGATGAGCAACTATTTGTATAATGTCCTGGACAAAGGCTGTGTCAAGCAACCGAAACAATGAAAAGAGTCACTGGCACTTTTTAAACCAGCAAACAGGTCGAGCATTGTTCATGAAAAGGATATTTTAAAGATAACTAGGATACCAAAATCCTGGAATAAAAACTATGGCTAACTTATGTGCTTAAAATCGCCATATCCAAAATATTGGAATTAGGAGGTGAAAACAGGCTGAAAAAAGGAGACAGCACACAGAAGAGAGGAACAGGGGTTAGAGAGACAGTGTGAGAGAGAGAGAGAAAAAAAACAAAGACAGCGTGTGAGAAAGAGAGACAACGGAGAAAGGTAGAGAGGGAGAGAGACAGGCAGACAGAGAGAGAGAGGGTGAGAGGGGGTAGAGACAGACAGAAGAAAAGCAGTGTGAGACAGACAGAGAGACAATGTGGAAGAGAAACAAAAACAGAGACCTTCTCCTAGCTACAATCAGTTCTGATGAAAAGTCACTGGACTCAAAATGTTAACTCTGCTTTCTCTCCACAGATGCTGCCAGACCTGCTGAGTTTTTCTGTTTTGTTTCTGATTTCCAGTATATGCAGTTCTTTGGCATTTTGTTCAATGAGAGAGAGAAACATTATGAAAGAGAAAAACAAAGCTAGTTAGAGAGAGAGAGCGAGAGAGAGAGAGAGAAAGAGTCCATGACAACGTCATATTAAACAATGAAGCTTGCTGAAAGCAGCCCCTCGGAAGGCCTTCATCACAAAAGTGAAGTTTTCCCCAGTGTCCTGCTATAACAAATCCAACAGGATATTTTGGAATCGCCAACATTTGCATGAGCTCTGTGTGTCAGGAACCAGGGGCACTGGCTCATCATCTAGCTAGATACAGAAATAGCTCAATTCTGAAAGGTCACCTATCTATCGCAAATCTGTAAGTGGATTTCTCAACGTGACTATCGGATACCTGGGGTATTTCTATAAATAGGAGGAGACATTGCTTGGCAGCCGTCAAAAGACCCTGGTGGTATGTTATGTGTACATCTAATTGACTCCTTCAGGGCACCAAAACAGACGCTCTCAACAGACTCTCAAATTGCATAAGATCCTTTGCTAAGCCAAACAGTCTGCTTCCCATTAATAAAAGTATGATGCAGTTTTTTTCTCTTCCTTGTTTTTTTTAAATATTAAGTTCTTGGGTCCTTTGTGAATCCACAACTATCCAAAACAAAACACACAGGCGGTACAGCTGGATGGCATTACTGCTTTAAGTAATGTATGATACATAGTCTTGTTGGACAAAGGGATATGGATCAATTAGTGCAATTGTTTCATATTAAAAAGGTCTGAAAGAGTGAAACCAAACTTAATGGGATCTATAGGAAACCCAATGTGGCTGTGAATGATGTGTGCTGACAAGGGGATCCTCCACTGCAGCTTTTGGTGAGAACACTTGCACGAAAGCTATGGAGGGCTACCCTTTTTATGATTAAAATGAATAAATCAGAAAGTTTCCTACAACATGAAATAATTTTATACATCATGATGTTGTAAAGGATGATTAATGGCTGCAGGCAGGTGTGTGGTGAGGGAAAGCAATGTGCAAACTGTGCACTTAATCGGTCCCCAGCACATCTTCAGGAAGTCTCAAATCATTTCAAGTGGAATGAGTTACTGCTGAACTCCAGTCACAAACAGAGCCAAAGGTAGTTTGTGTCAATTTATGCACAGTGAGATTCCGCAAACAGAAAATAAGATGAACGAGCACAATCAGTTTTTGGCACTGTTATTGGAGGGAGGAATCTAGCCAAGATACTAAGGGAACTTCATGGTTTTGAATAGTGTCACAGGACCTGTAACAATCCCCTGAGCCAGAAGAAAACACTGACTGTCTTAGTTCAATGTCTCACCTGAAAAGCAGAAACATTCTATGCACTGCACTGGGACATTAACAATTAACAGCCACTTCACAACAGTGAAGTCAGGAAGGTTTAAATGGCAAGTGAAAACAGGTCAATCAATATCCATGAACAGAAAGTCAAAGTTTCAGATAAAAGCTTTCAATGGACCATGCTTGGGAAAAGCGTACTAGTTTTCATTCCTAAAGGAATTTCACCAATCACACAATTTGATGGAGAGTTGCGATATGGACCAGGGCTAGCGTTACGGCACTATCCCCAGTGTATATCTCCTGATGTGGGGTTTTTGGTAGACCATAAGATATAGATGCAGAATTAGGCCATTTGGCCCATCAAGTTTGCTCCACCATTCAATCATGGCTGATATGTTTCTCAACTCCATCCTCCTGTCTTCTCCATGTAACCTTTGATCCCCTTATTAATCAAGAACCTATCACTATCTTAAATACACTCAATGACTTGGCCTCCATTAGCCTCTGCAGCAATGAGGTCCACACATTCACCACGGTCTGGCTGAAGATATTCCTCCTCATCTCAGTTCTAAAGGGTCACCCCTTCACTTTGAAGCTATGCCCTCGAGTCCTAGTCACTCCTACCATTGGAAACATCTTCTCCGCATCCAGTCTATCCAGGCCTCTCCAGAACTGATGTAGTTACCCTGATATTTTGGGCAAGGGTCAAACATTCAACTTGAAAGCACACCATCACTGAAGTGTGTCTTTTCAAAAAAGTAATTCCACCTACATTCCCATTGAAAATGCAGTGAAACTTTAAGTGGCATCACATGCCAGCAATTTGCTGCAGACAACTGGGCTCATGTCATATTGCTGCAATCAAGGCAGCAAGTGCAGTTCTTCTCAAGGTGCTGATGGAAATTGATGACAATCTTTAGATGCAACTACACACCAACATGAGAGTTGGTTAAAAACTAGGATACTGGATCTTATGCACAGTTTCCTTTTAAGATCAAAAATAAAATCATGGAAATGGCCAATTAAAAGAATGCTCTTCTGACAGCTTTTCTGTTGAATACTTTCATACTCTGTGCAGCATAGCAGTGAAACACTGCAATGAATCCACATAGTTACTGGACAATGTCAACAGATTATGGGATCAAATTCAGTACTACTAAAACAGAGATTGTTTGGTTTAAAATCAAGAATTCCAAACATTGGAACCTTTAAGGGGCTGCCATAAAGACAAGTACATCCTCTGATCAATTCCATTCACAATTTCTCAGAATATGTGGAAGCCCAAGTTAATCTACAACAGTTGGACAGCTGCTGAATATTTAAGCACTGCTTACAAGCACCAGGCAATGACCATCGCCAACAAGAGAAGCTAGCTATCTTCCCTTGACATTCAACAGCATTACAATGCCTAGCATTTGGAGGTTACTACTGACTAGAAATTTAACTGAACAAACCACTGAAATACTTTCTGATTATGAGTACAGATCAGAGGCTGAGAATACTGCAGCAAGTAATTTACTTCCTGACCCTCCAAAGCCTATTCACCATCTACAAGGGACAAGTCAGGAATGTGATGGTATGCTCCCCACTTGCCTGGAATGAAAGCCACAGAACAGCTTAAAATCAGCCAGAACAAAGCAGTATAGTTGATCAACACACTATCCACTATTTTAAACAGTCGTTCTCTTCACCATTGGCACACACTGTAACAATGTATTCAATCCACAGGATTTAGTGCAGCAACTTATGAAGCCTCCTTGAAAAGTTCTTTCCAAACATGCAGCTGCTAACAGCTAGATGGACATGAGCGACAGACACATGGGAACACCATCACCCCTCCAAGCAGGTAACTTCAGCGGTCAAGAGCATTCGGCCTCGGATCTTCGGGTAAACGTCCTCCAAAGAGGATTTTGGGATACACAACAACACGGAGTTGCTGAGCAGAGGCTAATAGCTGACTTTGGTACCCATGAGGACAGCCTCAACCACGACCTTGGGTTCATGTTGCACTACAAGTTACCCCATCATACTGTACACTCACACACACATATACTCACACACACACACACACACTCAATCACTCACTCTCTCACCCCAAACCCCTCTCTCTCTCACACAAACACACACACACACATAAATTTACGAAGTGAATTTGCATTTGCAGATTTGTATTTGCAGATACATTCTATTTGGTTCAAAAAGCACACAATCTGTAGACACAGTCAGTGAGTGGGGCATTTTATATATTCCTGCTTCGGAAATAAAACTAGTCTGACTCCATATTCAAACACGGACAGATCCTAAACAAGGCCTCACACCTAAATGACTGACCTGAGATGCCACCTCTTGTATACACTGATAAAAGCTTTAGTTATCTTGAGGCAGTGACTTGAAAGAAATTCGGGGATTTGCATTTTAATCAATGAAAACCTGCACCTCCTTTCTAACTGATTAAAAATATAACAGGAGGGAGTCAGCCAGCCATTTTAGGTTTATTTAATACATTCGCATCACTTGTATGATCCTTCGATCTTTTACTTATAAATTCTGTCTTGATACCTCCTCTCTCACTACACCTGAGGAAGGAGCAATACTCCGAAAGGTAGTGTTTTCAAATAAACCTGTTGGACTATAACCTGGGTGTCATTTGATTTTTGACCTTGCCCAACCCAGTTCAACACTGGCACCCCCACATCCAAGCAGGCAGGTAAGGACAGCAGATGTTAACATGTCCCCTCACCAAAAGACGAATGGTTAGATCCTGGATGCTAATGGCAAGAAACTTCACCCACTTTGACCCAAACCTGTCCATCATCTGAATCAGAGGTGGTGGAATAGTGGTAATACATTTGACTAGTCACTCAGAACCACAGGTTAATGTTCTATAGTCATGAGCTTGAATCCCACATTGGCAGACAGTGATATCTGAATTCAATAAGAAGCTGGATAAAAGTGTTGTAAAACAAAACATCTGGGTCACTAATGTTCCTAGGGAAGGAAATCTGCCATCCTTACCTGGTCTGTTCATCATATGAGTCCAAACCCAGAACAATGTGATTGAAAATGAGGGATGGGCAATACATGTTGGCCTAGCCGACGATGCCCATATACCATAATTAATAAATTTATTTAATATGCTAATATCCCACAACAGCATTTGCGCAGATAGTTTATTTTTTGTTAAGAAAGAAATTAAGCTGAATCCCGCATGCTTTGAGAGAAATATCTAGCAAGACCTCAGTTATTCAGAGACTCCTGCATGACAGATGCTTTGGCAAGAACATTATGGAAGGTCTTTGTAGGAACTCTTTGGCTGCCCAGAGCTTTCAACACAATTAAACTGACAATAAACAGAGACGACCCTGGGCACATTTTGTAATGGTCTGTGCAAACACTGCAGCTGCCGGCAATAAATGCTGCAATGAAAATCTGCAAAAATTTCCAAGCTATTTGCCAGGTGCATTAAAGGAAGAATGGACAGCTCTCAGTATCTGTCACATGAATTGGGAACAGCTGAAGATCCCAGAGTCTTAAACTATAGCAGACACTTGGCACTTGCTAGGATCTCAAGCACTACATGCTGGAGGACGCATATGCTGTTTTCTTTATAACCCACCTTCAGTGAAAAGTCTTTAGCGAACCTAGGAAAATTATTCCTCACTAACTCAGGGAGTTCAACTTTCAATACTTGGCACTACTAAAAGAGATAAAGGTATTTGTTAGGAGTCCAAAAGAAAAGCTCAGTTCTCAAGTTGTAAATCTAAAAGATAGGCCAAACTAATTTCTATTGCAAAAAACCAAATGAAGGTTCTGAAGAAGGGTCACTGGACTCGAAACATTAACCCTGCTTTCTTTCCACAGATGCTGCAAGACCTGCCGGGTTTTTCCAGCAATTTCTGTGTTTATTTCTAATTTCTACAGCACCTATCACAGTCTCAGAATGTCTCAAATCACTTTACAGGCAATTAATACTTTTGAAGTGTAGTCTCTAAAGTAGGTAAGGTAGCAACCAAGTTTTACACACGGTTCAATGAACAGAAGACTGACTGAGAGTGATCAGATCCCCTGCTTTTGTGACATTGGTCGAGAGATAAATACTGACCAGAAGTACGCTGGGGAAAATGTTTCTTCATTCCATAACTTATCTACTTTAAAACAATGTGAAGGGATCGTTTAAGTCCATCTGAAGTAATGCGTCACTTGAAACAGAGTTCTCCCGCAATACTGCAGTGCAGTGTCTGACCAGCTTTTGCACTTTTCTGAAACTTAAAATGGCCTTTAAAACCTGCCTCTTTAAAGTCAGCAAACAAAGTGGCAAATGGAATGTGGGTGGCGAGGATTCCTGGAACACAACAGCAGAGTAGGTGCCAGTTTTCCAGTTCCAGACATGCAACCTTGACATCAGCAACGCCAACCTCCTTTGCTGGTGCAGCAGCAGAAGATGCACAATGGTTTATATAAAGGCACTGTTTTGTGCAACTTGAATCCACAGTCTCCATCTGACTGGCAGCAGACTATGCCAACAATCAGCCATGGCAAGCACCATGTTAATTTCTTTCTGGTTAAGCCTTCTACTTAATTCAATTTTCAAGCTGCTGTTCATTCTAATGAGAATATCATTCCCTAATTCCTGAAAGTGAAAAAGGGATTTTGCAAAATGATAAACATGAGATCAGTATCTGGTTTGTGATTCTGGTTAGTCTGAATTAAAGTTATAAGTTTGAATGTGATGAGATTGGTGCTTTATTTCTGAAATTGAGAAGCTTGACATCACCTTAGTTATCCCTAATCAAGTATCATATATATTGTTTTTAACTACAGTGGTATTCTGAAACATAGCACCCAAAAGTATTACAAAGTATTTATGGTACAGAAATGCCCAAAAGATCTACCCCTTCTATTCCTACACCCTCCTATCTATTCATCTTCCTTTTGAAGGCATTTTCCAGAAAGGTCCACATTTCTAACCACTCTCACAGGAACATAGGGACTGGAGCAGGGCATTGCATCCCTTGAGCCTCTTTTGCCATTCAACGAGATCATAGCTGATTTGAGTCTCAACTCTATTTACTCTTCTTTGCTCCATTTCCCTTAATATCTATGGCCAAAAGAACTCTATTGGTGTCAGATCTAAAATTAACCATGGATCTAGAGTCAGCTGACAATTCTAGACGAGTTCCAAACAAATCACTCTTTATGTGGCAAAGCATTTGCTAATATCATTCTTTAATATTTTGTTTGTAACTTTTTAATTACGTCCCCATGTGCTACATTCCCCAACCAATGTAAATATTTTCTCACTGCATCCTATTTGTCCCCCTTAATATCTTGAAAAGTTCAATTAAGTCATTTCTTAACCGTCTAAATTAAAAAAACTCCCTCAGTTTCTCCAGAATTCTCTACTGGATATGGGAAGAAGGCGTGATGATAGGTCAGACGCAAGAGGCAGGGAGTTGCTCTCAGTGGTCACACATTGCTTGGTATTCATTTCCTCAATAAGGCATTCACTGTCTTTGATCAAGAGCCTCCCGGACCAGAAGTAACAAGCTGCCTGCAGGGTAGCAGCTGTTGTAGGCGCCGCTTGCCCAGCTGTGGTTGGATCAATCCTGAGGGCTGTGGGCTGAAGCCCTCAAGTCATCCTTAATTGGCCATTTAAGGCTGTCAACTGGTAGTAGGACAAGGTGGTCAACTATGAGTCATTCTGCCCAGCAATCAGGGAGGTGATGTCCTAGTGGCATTGTCGCTGGACTGTTAATACAGAGACCCAGATAATGTTCTGGGGACCCAGGTTCGAATCCCACCATGGGAGATGGTGGAATTTGAATTCAATAAATATCTGGAATTAAGAATCTAATAATGGCCATGAATCCATTGTCGATTGTCGGAAAAACCCATCTGGTTCACTAATGTCCTTCAGGGAAGGAAACTGCCATCCTCATCTGGTCTGGCCTACTCCAGACCCACAGCAAGGTGGTTGACTTTTAAGTGCCCTCTGGGCAATCAGGGATGGGCAATAAATGCTGTATAGCCAGCGATGCCCTCATCCCGTGAATGAATAAAATGGTGGCTCAATGGTTAGCACTGCTGCCTCACAGAGCCAGGAACCCGGATTCAATTTCAATCTTGAGCACATGTCCGGAGTTTGCACATTCTCACCATGTCTGCGTGGATTTCTTCCAGGTGCTCTGGTTTCCTGCCACAGTCCAAAGATGTGCAGGGTTAGTGGATTGGCTATATAAATTGCCCAGGGATGTGCAGGCTAGGTGGATTAGCCATGGGGAAATGCAGGGTTACAGGGATAGGGTATGGGGGTGGGTCTGGGTGCGGACCCAATGGCCGAATAGCCTGCTTCCATACTGTAGGGATCCTATGATTTTAGAAACAATTCTGGCAAAGGTGAGAAATCAGCAGGGTTTGGGTGCAATACCATCCTGTCTAATGAAATGCTCATCCCACCTCCAATCTTAACATCACTAGGGGCAAAAGATTCCACCCACTGTACTGAAGATTGGCAACGCATTGCTGCTTTAGACTTCCTTTAGAATTCATAACACTCTTGACCAAACTGTGTCCGCAGATATTAAGCAAGGTCATCACTCCAACTGCTGGTATTACCCTCCCACTGTGTGGCATCTGCTGCACAACTACTGCAGCATCTTAATCTGTGGTTGGTTAATCTCCATGAAATATCAAACACATGTCAAAAGAAATGCAACCTCAGAGCCCTCTTCTGATCAGGCAACAGTATAGACAGATTTCCATTAATCTCTGTACATACGATCAAGTCCTGTGAAGCTGAACATTCCAATTTGCTGGGTGAGATGGTCCCAAGTGCCTGGGGTTCCCAGTTTCTGCAGCTTCTCTTTCAACTGTGCTCTCATTAGTAAAACACGGTCAGCCATGGTCTTCACGTTACCTTTCCTGGGGAAGGGATGGTGGGGAGAAGAGATAGCAGATAAAGAATATTAATAAAGTAATTTACTACAATGGATCAGGTGCCTGATGTGATAACAAACCCTTGCTCAGCAGAGTTAGTTGACTTCAATTATGGTGGACAGAAGTGCTGACAATTAATGTTCATATCCTACATTAAAGGGTTTCGACGCTACTTTCAGCTCATGCACTTCCAGTGAAATGCAGCAGTGAGCATTAGCATGAACTGTGCTTCACTTAATACATACCTGTAAAATCACCACAATTTAAGCTGGTAAACAGGATTACAAATCTTCCTAGGTCATTGTGTAGCTGTGGAAATGCACACATAGCTGTAATAAGGGACACAGAAGGGTAACTAGTTTGGAAGGGAAGTCTACAAGTCCTGTTTGTGGAAATGATGGAACACGGAGAGGGAAGCAACAATGGTCTGCAATTAATGCAAAAATTTATTCAAGCACTTGCCTCAAAATCAACTTAAGTATTGAGAATACAAAAGGACCTGGCGGAGAATCAGAGGAAACAGCAAAAGCAAAAACAAAGTATGGCATAAATATACAACTGAGTAGAGGATGATATATTTTAAAAAACACCTGGTAAAAATCTGGATTGTTGTAAACAAGATTAAGCTAAGCTGCTGCACTGGCACTGATAAATGCTAATCAGAATGCATCATATAAGCCACCACAATCAAAAACACCAAGGCTAAGTACATGACAGCTCACATCATAATAGGAAGGGAAGCAAAACTGAAACCAGCAAAAATAGGTCCAACCATTCTGGTTCCTTAAGTCTCGTGTTGTGTACTTTTTAAAAAGGCCAAATTTGCTTTCAATTAGGGAGGACAAAGTAGTACAGCTGGAAGCTCTGTACTGATAGTTCAGACATCGTGCAATAAGGACTTATCAGAGTTCAATATATAGTGTGGAAAGGGCAAGCTCTTTCATGATATGCAGTTAAAAAATGCTCCAATTCTGGTCTTTCTCACATTTCATTTTTATCATTCCACCATTGGTAATTGTGCCTTCAGATGTCCAGTACCTAAACTTTTAGAGGCGACAGTTCGGTGGTATTATTGCTGGACTCTTGATACAGAGACCCCGGTAATGTTCAGGGGACCTGGATTCGATTCCTGCAATGGCAGATGGTGGAATTTGAATTCAATAAAAATCTAGAATTAAGAGTTTAATGATGATCATGAAACCATTGCTGATTGTCAGAAAAACCTATCTGGTTCACCATGTCCTTTAGGGAAGGAAGCTGCCATCCCTACCTGGGCTGGCCTATATGTGACTTCAGACCCACAGCAATGAGGTTGACTCTTAACTGCCATTAGGAATGGGCAATGATGCCCTCATCCCCTGAATGAATTTAAGAGGTTCATCTTCTACAATATGGAGACCATAGAGCTATCCAAAATACTCTAAATATGATCTAATGAGCAAGGAGGTGATGCGGCACTTGTAAAAGGCATTTGTCCTCTTGAATTCTCAACGGAACAAAGCTCACCCACACCTCCAACCAGTTCATTCCAGACCCAGACCGCTCATGTGCAAAAGCCACAGTACAGTGTACAGTTATGTGCACAACACTACAGGAAGATGTCAATGCATTGGAGACAGTACAGAAGAGATTTACAAGAATTGTTCCATTGTTGAGACATTCAGTTATGAGGATAGGATGGAGAAGGTGGGACTTGAAGAGATTCCCTGGAGGTTCCAACAGGCGATCTGATAGAAGTGTCTAACATGTGGCTGGGGGTAGGGGGAAATGACAATATATTTCCAAAGCAAAATGGTGAATGGCTTAGAGGAGAACTCGCAGTTGATGATAGCTACTGCTCTTGCTCTTCCAGATGGTAGTGGCTATGAATTTGGAAGGTGCTGTCTAAACAGCCTTGATTATATTTGCAGTTCAACCTATAGAAGGTCTACTCTACTCTCGAGTATTGGTAGTGAAGAGAGAGAATATTTGAGGATGTGCTTTGTCCTGGATGCTGTCACGTTTTTATAGTGTTGTAGGAGCTGCACTCATATAGGCAAGTGGGGAGCATTCCAGCACACTCCTGAATTGTGCATTGTAGATAACAGGCAGGCTTTGGGGAGTCAGGAGGTGTATTACCTGCAACAGGATTTCTAATCTCTGTTCTGCTCTTGTAGCCACAGTATTTATGTGGCTAGTCCACTTGAGTTTCTCGTCAATGGTATTCCCCCAGAATGCTGATAGTGGTACTGGTACCACTGAATAGCAAAGAGAAATGGTTAGTCTCTCTCTTGTTGGAAATGGTGTGCCATGAATGTTACTTGCTATTTTCAGCCCAAACGTGGATATTGTCTACAAGTCTTGCTACACTTGGACATGCACTGCTTCAGGATCTCACGAGTGACAAACGGTACTGATCACTGCACCAAGATCAGTAAACATCCTCACTTCTGAGCTTATAATGGAGACATGATTCATGAAGCAGCTGAAGATGGTTGGACCAAAGACACTACCTTAAGAAACCGCTGCAGAAATGTTCTCAATGGACATGATTGGACGTCCAATAACCACAATCATTTTCCTTTGTGCTGGATCTCCCTGCATTCCCAGGGATTCTAAATTTACTAAGTTTCCTTTATGCCACTTTTGATGTCAACAGCAGTCAGTTCGTTGCTCAGTACATGGAGTATAGGAGTTAGGACATCATGTTGCGGCTGTAACAGACATTGGTGAAGCCACTTTTAGAATACTGCATTCAATTCTGGTCTCCCTGCTATAGGAAAGACATTGTTAAACTTGAAGGGGTTCAGGAAAGATTTACAAGGACGTTGCCAGGTTTGGAATGCTTGAGCTATTGGAAGAAGCTGAATAGGCTGATGCTTTCGTCCCTGGAGCATCAGAGGCTAAGGGCTGGCCTTAAAGAGATGTATAAAATCATGAGGGGCATGGACAAGGTGAATAGTCAAGGTCTTTCTCCCAGGGTAGGGGAGTCCAAAATTAGAGGGCATAGGTTTAAGGTGAGGGGGGAAAGATTTAAAAGGGACCAGAGGGGCAACTTTTTCATGCAGAGGGTGGTGTGTGTATGGAACGAGCTGCCAGAGGAGGTGCAGGAGGCAGATAAAATCACAACATTTAATAGGCATCTGGATGGGTACATGAATAGGAAGGGTTCAGAAGGATATGGGCTGGACTGGCAAATAGTAGATTAGTTTAAGACATCTGCTCAGTGCAGACCAGTTTGACCAAAGGGTGTGTTTCCTCTATGACTTTCACTTCCGCTACGGAGTTCAGACTGTAGTGAGGTCAGCAGCCAAGTGGCCCTTTCAGAACTCAAACCGAGCATCAGTGGTCAGGTTATATAAGTGCTACCTAAAACGATGACGTCTTCCACCATTTCGCTGATGATCGAGAATGGACTGACAGGAAGGTAACTGGCTGTGTTATTGCCGGAATGCTGCCAAGGCCCATTGCCTTTGCAGTATCCAATGCCTTCAGCTATTTGCTGATATCACCTGGAGTGAATAGAATTGACTAAAGACTGGCATTGTGATGTTGGAAACCTTTGGAAGGAAGCCTAGTTGGATCATTTGCTCAGAATCTCTGGCTGAAGATGGTTACAGATGCTTTAGCCTTATCTTTTGCACTGATGTGCTGGGCTCACCCATCATTGTGCCCTGGGATTTTTATGAAGCTTCCTGCTGCAACAAGTTGTTTAATTGTCTAACTCCATTCAAGACTGGATACAGCAGAACTGCAGAACTTAAGTCCAATCTGTTGGCTGTGGAATGTCTTATTTGCATGTATCACTTGTTGTTAATACTATTTGGCATGTGTTATCCAGCATTGAAACTTCACCAGGTTGACCCATTTCACTTATAGGTATGCCTAATGCTGCTCCTGGCATGTCCTCCTGCACTCTTTCATTGAACCAGGTACTGTCAGACCTGGTCAGTATTTAAAGCATATTCTGCTTTCAGTTTAGAATTCCCTGATTTGATTTGGTTATGCAAAGTTCATTTAAAAATTGAACATTCTACTCTGCATCTCACTGCGCATTTAGATCTGTTGCAAAATTGTTCTACGAATGAAGGGTTTGGTAACCACTTCCACTATGGGTATGGTTTATAGTCCATTACTCCTGTCAGTCAACAGAAGTTCAAAATTTTGGAATTACTTTTGGGTGTAAAATGTGTTTTTTGTTTCAAAACAGCTGATGCATACTTTTTTTGCTTAAGAAGGATTAAGAATCGCTATTACATAATGTATCTTTAAATCATTTGTCAAATCAGCAACCTCTTACCATTCAGCTAAGAGCTGTGGGTTACTCAGGGTCCTGGTTACAACTAGAGCCCCGTGAGCTGGCGGATTTGACCAAATAGTCCGGGCTATCTTCTCCATTTGAGAGCGAATCCTTGTCACATTGTCAGTGTCCTTGGCCACAATGCACAGGTTCCCAATTCGTTCATCTAAAAACAAGGGACAAGGAAAAGGAAAAGAAACGCATAATTCTCTTAACACTGCACTACGAGTTCCTAGTGTCCAAGGCAAATTTATCAGAAATTAAAGTATCATTTTTGCAGAAGCTTTTCCTCATTGGTAGCTCAACATATCTCCAGGCCATTACAAATTACACAACACCACAGAGTCAAACAGCAAGCATGCGTAATGATATTGAAGATTCTTTTACGGGGATAAGCCAACACTAAATGTCTGAATTATCAAGTTGGCTCCAAGCATCCCCAGTAGGAGTACAAGGTCAGAAAATATAATGTTTCTGATTGAGCAGTCATTTAAACCCAACACTTGTTTTGAATTCTAAATCTTATAAAATGATGGAAATAGAAACTGTAATGCGGGACTTCCACAGTACAATTTCTTTTGATAATGGAATTATTCACGCTATTCACACAATTATTCACGTAATAATACAATTGTTGCAACTAACTTTTAAAACCTAGCAATGATTCTGACCTTGCCGACGATAATCATATCCTAAGAATGAACAAAAGAACCCTTTTTCAAAGGTGCAGAAATCCTAAAGCACTACAGAAGCATGAAAAAAGACGCCAAGTGAAAGGAAAGCGTAGTGTACGAATAAAAAAGTGATTGATCACAAGTATGACCTTTAAGAAAAATAGTGAGGTAGAGCGCAGTGGAGAAGAAAATCCCTGAGCATAAGACTGAAGTGTTGAAAGTACAACTAATTAAGGTTATGCAAAGAATTCTGGAGTCTGAAGAAGAGTGTTTGAGGGTAGGAGGAACACTTATATAGCTAGAGGAATTCACAGAGACAGAGAGGGCTGAAGTTACAAAAACATGATGAAAATTTTACATCCAAATTTGATGGACTTAGAATTGACATAATAAAGTTTAAAGAAAGGTAGAAGGTGATGGGGTGGTGGACAAGCAAGATTATGTAGAATTGAATCAAGGGCTGCAGAATTTTGAATGGGCAGATGGTAAATTGAGGATGTGCAACCAACTATGAGGAATGTAAGAGTCTGGAAGTAAGAAAAGTGCTTGGAATTTTAAAAAATCCCATCAGACTAATAAAGCATATCGAGAATGTGAAATTACTGGATCTTTACCACTACATGCAATCTTTTGATGTATAAAAAAATTTAGATTTAAAACGGCATCTGAACACATTCAATCCACTGAAATACCATGACAATTATTTGATTACTGATGGTCACCTCTCACTACTGGTTGATTTTGAGAAAAAAAAAGTATAATTCCTGTCGACTCAACCCCAAAATAAGTGCAAAAGAACTGAAAAGCATTTTTATTATTCTGCACAGACATAATGAGCTGTACAGCTGCCTTCAAATGAACAGGTATGCACCAGGGCAAGTTTGATTTCGGTGGCAAAAGGGTGAGTTTGGATTTTTTAGTCAACATTCAGGGGCTTACTTTTATACAAGGTTGACTGTTACTCCAGTATGACTATATCTGCCTTATTACTTATCCCTTAAAGCACAAATCATTTATTCTCAGATGACCTAGTTTTAAAATTTTATTTTATGTTAGGGTTAGAGTTAGGGTTCTCCTACACTTTATCCCTGGATAGTCCAGTTCTAAGGTTATGGTCTCTTATTTTGGACATTGCCATAAAAAAAATTATTTCTCTTCATTAATTATCTTAATCATCCCAATTGAGACACTCCCCAACCTTCTAAGAAAGAATACAAGCACAGTTAACTTTTAGTAATGTTGTTTGTATGCGTGTTTCTCAAATTGTTCCAAACTGGACTGCTGCTGCCGCCATCTTGAAAATGCCCCCTTTTCCCAACTTTATGTCTTCTATTAATTAACCAAACTTCTATCCATGCTAATATTCTACCCACAACACCATGGTTTCTTATCTTATTAAGTAGCCTTATGCGTAATACTTTATCCAATGCTTCCTTGAAAATTCAAATATTTTACCATCTACTATTCTGTCTCTTTACTTACATCCTCAAAAGAACTGTATTACATTTTAAAGCCATGTCTTCCCCTTCATGAAGCCATGCTGACTCTGCTTGATTACATCATGTATTTCCAATTTTTTTCTTCCTTTTTATTCATTTTTTGTGGGATGTGGGCATCACTGGCTGGCCAGCATTTATTGCCTGTCCCTAGTTGCCCTTGAGAAGGTGGTGGTGAGCTTTCTTGAACCGCTGCAGTTCACCTGCTGTGGGTTGATCCACGATGTCATTAGGGAGGGAATTCCAGGATTTTGACTAAGTGACTGTGGAGGAACAGCAATGTATTTCCAAGTCAGGATGGTGAGTGGCTTGGAGGGGACCTTGAAGGTTCCCATATATCTGCTGCCCTTGTTCTTCTAGATGGAAGTGGTCATGGGTTTGGATGGTGTTGTCTGAGGATCTTTGATGATTTTCTGCAGTGCCATCCTGTAGGCAGCATACACTGCTGCTACTACTAAGCGTCAGTGTTGGAGGGAATGGATGCTTCTGGATGTCGTGCCAATCAAGCGGGCTGCTTTGACCTGGATGGTGTCAAACTTCTTGAGTGTTGTTGGAGCTGCACTCATCCAAGAAAATGGGATGTGTTCAATCACACTCTTGACTTGTGCCTTGTAGACGGCGGGACAGGTTTTGATGTGTCCAGATGTGAGTTACTGATTGCAGTACTCCTAGGCTCTGACCTGATCTTGTAGCCCCTGTGTTTATGTTGTAAGTCCAGTTGAGTTTCTGATTAATGATAATCCCCAGAATGTTGATAGTGGGGGATTCAATGATGGTAACACCAATGAATGTCATGGGGCGGGTGTGGTTAGATTGTCTCTTATTGGTGATGGTCATAGCCTGGCATTTCTGTGGCGCAAATGTCACTTGCCACTTGTCAGCCCAACCTGGATATTGTCCAGATCTTGTTGCATGTGGACATGGACTGCTTCAGTATCTGAGGAGTCACGAATGGTGCTGAACACTGTGCCATCATCAGCGAACATCCCCACTTCTGACATTATAATGGAGGGAAGGCCATTGATGAAGCAGCTGAAGATGGTTGGGCCTAGGACACTACCCCGAGGAACTCCTGCAGAGATGTTCTGGAGCTGAGATGACTGACCTCCAAAAACCTCGACCACCTTCCTAGGTGTCAGGTTTGACTCCAACCACCTGAGAAATTGCCCCGATACCCACTGATTCCAGTTTTGCTAGGACTCCTTGAATCCACACTCCGTTAAATGCGGCCTTGATGTCATGGGCTGTCACTTTCACCTCACATCTGGAATTCAGCTCTTTAGTCCATGTTTGAACCAGGGCTGTAATGAGGTTAGGAGCTGAGTGGCCCTGGCAGAATCCAAACTGAGTTTCAGTGAGCAGGTTGTTACTGAGCAAGTGCTGCTTGATAACACTGTTGATGACACCTTCCATCACTTTACTGATGATCAAGAGTAAACTGATGGGGTGTTAAGTGGCTGGGTTGGATTCGTCCTGCATTTTATGTAAACGGTCTATTATATGATAGAGTCATAGAGCTGTACAGCACAGAAACAGACCTTTCGGTCCAACTCGTACATGCTGACCAGATATCCTAAATTAACCAAGTCCCATTTGCCAGCATGTGGCCCACATTCCTCTAAACCCTTGCTATTCATGTACCGATCCAGATACTCTTTAAATGCTGTAATTGTACCAGCCTCCACCACTTCCTCTGGCAGCTCATTCCATACACACATCACACTCTGCATGAAGAAGTTGCCCCTTAGGTCCCATCTATATCTTTCCCCTCTCACCTTAAACCTATGCCCTCTAGTTTTGGACTCTCCTACCTGGGAAAAAGACCTTGGCTATTCATGCTCCTCATGATTTTATAAATCTCTATCTTTTATAACATATTCTAACATCTTTCCAGTGACCGATATTGAGTTTTTCTCAGTTAAATTTTATCTCCTTCTCTTTTTAAATATGGTAAATGGTCCCATCTGACCTCAACATCCAGTCTCAACGCTGAAAGTCACTCATTTTAGGCCCGTGCTCTAAAACAGGGTCTAAAATATAAATCAATCCAATGAAGCAAATAAAAATCTAAACTACTATATCCTGACAATCTAAATAAAGTTGAGAATATTTTGCCACTCTAAACAGTCTCACTCAGGTGTGGTTAATTTCCCATTAGCGAGTGCAAAATTTCACTATAAACTATGCTGGAAATTTAGCAGAATCCAGCAACATACAAACCGTCCTTATCATGAGAGATTAAATCCCCCAACTGATCCAATTCTGTCTGGTCACAGCAATTAGTCTGCTCCCTTATACTTAAGGAAGAGAATATGCTTACATTGTAAAACAGCCCTCAAGATTATCCAACTCATTGGGAACACCACTTCTAGTGTTTAAAAATTGAAATCTTATACTTCAAGTTGTTTTGTTGGGTTCACTCAGAATGTGATGGATTTTTTTTTTTACGGATTCAAAAATTGTTAAGCTGCAGCCAAAATTCCTACTGAACTAGGTCTCATCAAGTACACAGAGCAGCTTTGGAAAGACAAGCAGATGTAAAATCACACTGATTGTTCAAAAGGAAAGAATAAAAGAACAAGAACAGCTGGACCTATTGAGTGTGCACACTCATTTTCTGAGGCATACAGTGCAATTCAAGTGGATATTTTGATTGTCATAGATGTTGCTATTAAAATACCACTGTTGATGAAAAGACTTACAAGATGGCTTGACCAATATCCGACCCTTAACCAATGTACCAAAAATAAACTTAACTGGTCACTTGATTTCATGTGGGATCCCATTTCTCATGAAATTGCTACCACATTTTCTCTCAATGACCAACCAGAAGGTGATGAAAATATTCCCTTTCAGAGCGCATGAAATGCCCTGACAAGTATAAACTCACCTGCCACATACATTTAAAGCATTCAAAGTTTTTGAGAAGATTTGTAGTTTGGGTTGTGGATGAGGTTGTAGACTTGCTCGCTGAGCCTTGTTGTGGTCTGTCGCAGAAGTAACAGCCAGACACACTAGTCACCCTACCGTACATCAGAGACATATCAGAGATGACCACAAGACTACTCAGATCCCTAGGTATCAGGGTAGCCCACAAACCCATAACTACCCAATGACAGCTACTGACAAACATAAAGGATCCCATACCCACAACCAATAAAATTAACATAATATGCAAAATACCATGCAAGGACTGTGGAAAAACATTACATAGGCCAAACTGGAACAAAATTGACAATAAAGGATATACAAACACCAACTAGCCACCAAGAGACATGACCAATTCTCACTGGTCTCAATACACACGGACAAAGGAGGACACGAATTTGACTGGGACAACACATCCATAACAGCACAAGTCAAACAGAGACATGCCAGGGGATTCCTGGAGGCCTGGCATTTCAACCAGAACTCCATCAACAAACACACTGAACTGGACCCGATCTACAAACCACTGAAAAACAAAGCCGGAAGTAATGCCAAACACCCCAGCAACCCAAGGCATATAAATAACAAGCAGGACAAAACACCAACGCTTCACCGAAGGCGCACTGATGATGTTACCTAGCAGGGTGATGAAGCATCTGCAAACAAACACACCTGCTCGGTGAGCAAGTCTACAACCTCACTAAAAGCATTCCTTTTTCATACAATCCAATGGATTGTTCCAACTGTTCAACACAGCAATGAACTATGCACACCAAGAATATTATGCAACAAATTCCTGGCCTATCTGGAGACAGTTAATCTAAGATTAGGGCACAGAGAGCCAACTCACTCTTGTTAAGAAGCCAGACTGGAACTGGGGTCATTCAGTCTTCATTAACAAACAGAATATTATTAGGGGTTCAGTTGCAATGTTATGTGACCAGAGTTATCCAAAACACAACTGGCCAAATTCTAAACTGCATCATCTTTTTCATCTGTTTTAATAACCTATGGTGGCTTCTGGTTAAGCAATCACCCAATTTTTAAAATGCTCGTCTTTATTTTCAAATTTGTTCATAACCATACCTTTGCTCAATTCTATAACCTTCTCCTGCCCCACAATTCTCCCAGATGCACATCATCAAAGTTGAGCCTCTTGGGCAATACAGCTTTTAATTGCTCTACCATGAATGGCTCTGCTTCAATCTTCCAAGGTTAGAAATACTGGAATTCACTCACTAAGGTTATAAGGTTTGGCAGCATCTGTGGGAAGAAAGCAGTGTTAACGTTTTGAGAGTCACCAGATTTAGAACTATAGCTCTTTCTTCCTACAAATACTGCCAGCCCTGCTGAGTTTTGACAGCAATTTCTGTTTTTGTTTAAGATCGCCAGCATCCGCAGTTCTTTGTTTTATTATATTGTTGAATTTTATAAAGTGCTTTCCATGTAACAATTGGTTGGCTGATGCCCAACCCCATTTCAGGAATTATTTTCTTGAGCACAGTGATTATCAAATAAGACCAAACTGGCCCCTACGCATGAGAAGAAGCAACCTGGGATGCAAGCTGGTTGTGACAGGCCCAGTTGATGTGCATGCCACGGAGACAGTGGTGGAGGCTGGGGCTGATGAAGCACAGCTTCCCCTCCGCAGTATTTTTTAAAAATTCATTCATTCATGGGATGCGAGCTTCACTGACTGGCCAGCATTCATTGCCCGTCTCTTTTGAGAAGGTGGTAGTGAGCTGCCTTTTCATACTACTGCAGTCCACATGCTGTTGGTAGACCCACAATGCTGTTAAGGAGGGAATTCCAGAGTTTTGACCCAGCAACAGTGAAGGGACCGGTGGTATATTTCCAAGTCAGGATTGTGAGTGGCTTGGAGGATAACTTGCAGGTGGTGGTGTTCCCATGTATCTGCTCCCCTTGTCCTTCTATATGGAAGTGGTCATGGGTTTGAAAGGTGCTTTCTGAGGGCTTTTGGTGAATTTCTGCAATGCATCTTGTAGACAGTACACACTGCAGCCACTGAGCATTGCTGGTGGAAGGAGTGGATGCGGTGCCAATCAACTGGGCTGCTTTGTCCTGGATGGTGTCAAGCTTCTTCAGTGTTGTTAGAGCTGCACCCATGTGGGGAGTATTCCATTACAATCCTGACTTGTATCTTGTTGATGATGGACAGGCTTTGGGGAGTCAGGAAGCGAGCTACTCACTGCAGTATTCTTAGTCTCTGACCTGATCTTGTAGCCAATGTGTTTATGTGACCAGTCCAGTTGAGCTTCTGGTCAATGGTAATCCCAAGGATGTTGATAGTGGGAGATTCAGTGATGGTAACATCATTGAATGTCAAGGAGTGTTGGTTAGATTCTCTCATTGGTGATAGTCATTGCCTGGCATTTGTGTGGCACGGATATTACTTGCCATTTGTCATCCCAAGCCTGGGTGTTGTCCAGATCTTGTTGCATTTAAACATGGACTGTTTCAGTATCTGAGGAGTTGCGAATGATACTGAACATTGTGCAATATTCGGCAAACATCCCCACCTCTGACCTTATGAGGGAGTGAAAGTCATTGATGAAGCAGCTGAAGATGGTTGAGCCTAGGACACTACCCTGAGGAACTCCTGCAGAGATGTCCTGGAGCTAAGATGACTGAACTCCAATAACCACGACCCTCTTCCTTTGTGCCAAGTATGACTTCAACCAGCAAGTATGTCTCCTGATACCCACTGATTCCAGTTTTGCTAGAGATCCTTGATGCTACACTCAGTCGAATGCAGCCTTGACGTCAAAGGCTGTCACTCTCACCTTACCTCTGGAATTCAGGTCTTTTGCCAATGTTTGAACAAAGGCTGTAATAAGGTCAGCAATTGAGTGGCCCTGGTGGAGCCCAAACTGGGCATCACTGAGCAGGTTGCAAATTAGATCTCCTCATTCCACTGCTGGACTAAGGCCAACATCCAGGGTGCAGGGACAAAGGCCAGCCCTGGGGGCCAGACAACATCTTAACACATGGGGGCTTGGAAATGAAATATAATGCTGTTACTCTTTGTCATTTTCAGATGATGTCACTTCCTCTTTGTGCACCAATAGGTGGTGTTTGTCCAGATCTCAGCTTTCAAGTTAAAGGTTAGAAATTGTCATTTGCGAAAGTGGATTCTAGTCCAAAATATCAAAGCAGACCTTTTAAATGTACAGAATTTAGTGTTACACATTGAAGAATTTATTTTCAATCCTGCGCTCGTGCACTTCTAAGTAAACGTATTCTGTAAACTGGTAATTTTTAAAATTAATATCACCTTTTGAAACTGTGATTGTCTACGCTTATTAAACTTCACTTTCAAAAAGTCTTTTCAATGCAGAGGGAGAAGGTCCGAGTAAAGCTATTCAATGGTAGTTTTTCTCTATTCATTTTCAGTGACACCCATTTCCAGCTTTCAAATTATATATTAAAAAAGTCAGTGATTTTAAAGCCGGGCTACTCGCAGACAGAGGACTGGACATCTTAATTCAAAGTACTTATTTTTCCTGCTAAACTGCAACAGATTGGGCTGATATATATGTCAATGACTACTTTAAGAGTTAATAAAACCAACACGTGAGCTCTAGTATGCTGCCCATGGAAAATACAATGATTATTCAAATTAATTTTAGCAGAAAATTGAAGCCTAACCCAACTAGCAACTTAAATTGCATTTTGGATAAAATTTCCCAGTTGGTCCCAAAGTAGAAACGAGGTGCATAAATCTCAGTACCTGTTATCGTGGCAAAGTAAAATGCTGCTTAAAACTAATAGCTAATAAAGTTGCCATAGTCACAGAAGCCCATAGGGCTGCTCTCTCAATAGAGAAAAGATAACTAGTGGTGAGTTTAACCTGAGGGTCACCATGGCTCAGGCAAAGGCTGTGGTTGAGAAAGCAGGAATTCCATGCTGACCTCCGGAACTGAACCTGCACTGCTGGCATCACTCTACATTGCAAACTAGTAGCCTTGCCAACTAAGATAACCGAATGGCGTGCACCCTGATACACAATTACAGAATCTGTTTGGAAAATAAATTTTCCAGCATATTTTCAAACAAAACACACCAGTTGCTTATTCAGGACCCAATGGAACAAAATGAAAACACAAGTTTTTTTTTCTGAGCATCATATGCCCCTGAGCAAAAGCTTTCATCTATTTTAGGAAAGAAACAGGTGTAAATTATTACCCATCTATACTGCAACATCCTTTGCACTTGCACTCAGTGCCTGCCACCTTCTGGCCTTTTAACAGTACAGCGTAGACAAGGTGTTGAAGGAGATCCTTCATAGAATCTCAGTGCACAAGACAGCCTTGTGACCCATTATGACTGTCACAGATTCAATCAATCTCATTCCATTGTTCTCTCTCCTCATGTTCCTGCAATTTTATATTTTCTTCAAATTATTTATCCATCTCTGCTTTTCAAGTCACTATTGAACTCCCTATCTCTTCACAATTGGGGACATCTCTGTTAAATTTCCCCGGAATCTTTTCTGTTCTTAAATGAGGACAGTCCAAGTTTCACCAGCCTCTTCAACAAAGAGAGACCTAGGGGTGCAGATACACAGTTCCTTGAAAGTGTCATCACAGGTAGACAGGGTGGTGGAGAAGGTGTTTAGCATGCTTGTCTTCATCGGTCACAGCAATGAGTACAGGAATTGGGACATCGTGTTACAGCTGTACAAGATATTGGTAAGGCCACACTTGGTGGACTTTGTACAATTCTGATCACCCTGCTAATGGAAAGGATGTTATTAAACTGAAAAGCGTGCAAAGAAGATTTACAAGGATGTTACCCGAGACTGGGAGTTTTAAGTTATAAGGAAAGGCTGGATAGACTGGGTTTTTATTTCTTGGAGCATAGGATGCTGAGGGATGACCTTATAGAGGTTTGTAAGGTCATGAGGGGCATAGTTAAGGTGAGAAGTCAAGGTCTTTTCCCCAGGGTAGAGGAGTCCAAAACTAGAGAGCATAAGTTTATGGTTGGAGGGGTAAGATTTAAGAGACCCAAGGGGTAACTTTTACATACAGACGGATATGAATGTATGGAACAAGCTGCCAGAGAAAGTGATTGAGGCAAGTACAATTACACCATTTAGAAGATGTTTGGATAGGTACATGGATAGGAAAAGTTCAGAGGGATATGGGCTGAAGGCAGGAAAATGAGACTACTTTTAATTTAGAAACCTGATTGGCATGCACAAGTTGAACCGAAGGGCCTGTTTCTGTGTTGTATGACTCAATGACTCTAAGTGAAGTAATTTGTCTGCAATACTATTATAGCAAATGTTTAATTCTGACAAGGACAGCTGTTGCTAGAGAAAGAGGTGAGGTTGAAAAACTGCCAAAGAATTTGATGGACTTGAGCAGATATGGTCCCACCTTGTTTCCAGGAGTCCTTCAGCTTCAAATCACTTTTCTTCCTCTTGGCTTTGCCACCAGCTGTAATAGCACTTGTCCTGAACACATTTCTTCCCCACCTAACAATGCTAATATTAATGGCAGCAGTTTCAAGCAGCAGATTATTTAATTGTGTTTCAGAAGTTAAAACGCTCCCAGGCCTGACAGAAAGAGCCCTGACTCAGAACAAAAGTTCCCAGCTTGTTGGGAAAGTGTGAGGTTATGCACTATGGCAGGAAGAACAGAGGCCTAAAAAAACTGAAGCACAAAAGGATTTAGGAATCCTAATTCAGGATTCTCTTAAGGTTAGCATGCAGGTTCAGTCGGCAGTTAGGAAGACAAATATAATGTTGGCAGTTATTCCGAGAAGGCTAGAATACAAGACCAAGGATGTACTGCTGAGACTGTATAAGACTCTGATCAAACCACACGTGAAATATTGTGAGCAATTTTGGGCCCCATATCTCAGGAGGCGTATGCTGGCCTTGGAGGGGTTCAGGAGGAGGTTTACAAGAATGATCGCAGGAACAAAGAGCATGTCATATGAGGGAGGAACAGTTAGGGACTCTGGGTGAGTACTCGATGGAGTTTACAGGATGACGGGGGATTTCATCGAAACTTACGGAATACTGAAAGGCCTGCATAGTGTGGATGTGGAGAAGATGCTTCCACTAGTAGGACAGACAAGGACCTGCAGGCGCAGCTTCAGGGTAAAGGGGACTATCCTTTAGAACTGAGATAAGGAAGAACTTCTTCAGCCAGAGGGTAGTTAATCTGTGGAATTTATTGCCACAGAGGATTGTGGAGGCCAAGTCATGAGTCTATTTAAGACTGAAATAGTCAAGTTCTAGATTAGTAAAGGGATCAAAGGTTATAGGAAGAAAGCAGGAGAATGGGTTTGAGAAAAATATCAGCCATGATCAAATGGTAGAGCAGACTTGATGGGCCGCATGGTCTAAATCTGCTCCAATATCTTATGGTCTTAAAAAATATCAAGGGCAATCTTTCTGCTGTAGAATTCTTAGACATGTACAGATGACATAAATATTTGAACTATGAAATAATTTGAACCGCTTTTAAGATCTTTTCAGAAAAATTATCAGTAATTCAGTCACTGAGTCAAACAATTCTTTCCTAACACATTTCTCTTGACAGTAGCTCAAGTGTCAATTTTCTAAAAAAGCACAAGACATCAAGCGGTGGGCAGATGGCAACATCACGCTTGTAATGCATTAGTGCTTTAAGTTTATTTTTTCCTCATTCACCTGCAGGATGTGAGTATTGTTGGCTAACCCAGCATGTGTTGTCTGCCTTGAATGCCACTGAGAAGGTGACAGTGAGCTGCCTTCTTGAACTGTTGCAGAGCAGGTGGTGTAGTATTTGGAGGCTGAGCAGATACATGCATTTTCTCAAATTGAAAACAATGCAAAAACAAAGGAAGAGAAAGCAGTCATCATCCTTCCTTATACAATGTGGGAAGAGTTAGCTCCAGACAATTTGGGAGAACTGCTCATTCCTTTATCAATGGATTTGCTTTTAAAGATATTTTGTCCTGGTAGATATGGAGAGGGGATTTAAGGCACAGAAAATGGAAGATAAATAAAATATAAAGAGCAAACGTCTTTGTGAACTATGCATGGTTGACAATAACTAATGTCCTGGGGAAAAACTCATTGCAAATACAAGCATGATTTCACAAGTCTTGCAACATTCTACAAATAAAATTCTTTGAGTTACACAGAGACTTTGATCGCACCAGTTCTCCATTATTTCACCTTACTACTGAATGGTCGTTGGATGATTTAAAGCAATCTTCCCTCCTTCTAATCTCAACATGGCTTCTCCTGGAGGGTTACAAGTGACAAATACAAAAATCTGATTCTGATCATAACAGGGTGTAGCAGGAATCAACAAAGTAGCTCAGAGCACTTAAAATGGCAACAGAAATCAATGAACACGAACATTTATCAAAAGCAGGCCCAAATTTGCATCAATTGGCAACAACTACAGCTTAGTTGAGAGCCCCGTTTCCTGCTACACTTATTCAGGCTCGTCCAGAAATGGCAACCTACTTAGAGCTCTGTCACCTTTATTAGTTTTGTGCATCAGAATGTGTCCATTTATGCTTAGACCACAATTAGGTTACAGAATTCTCAAGTTGCTTGGAGGTGTATGTGATATTCATAGGTATTGTTACTACTTTGTCGCTTTGCTTCCTCTACAGCTTTTGGAGCCTTAATGTTCTAAAAATTGACAGGAAGCTATTACTTACTGTATAGTCCAAAATTCTTAGAAAAAGACTGTGCACAGAAGAGCTCGAACCCCTGGCTCACAAAGTAACGAACAGCCCAGGCATCTTTATCCAAGTCACCAGATGCAAAGCCCTGATAGGCTGCATCAAAGAATGGGAAAAGGGACCTCTTCTGCAAACAGACATGAAATATAGTCATGAGAATGCACAGAACACAGAAAGCCAAAGGAAAAAAAAAAGTGAAAGATTACTTTTAGCTCACAGTTAAAATTCAGTCTTCCATATTTTGAGCAGTTTCAGCAAATTTATCAACAGATTTAATTTGCTCTTTGTTCCTACACAGTTCTAAATAGACAACAAATGCAGATAGAGTCTGCAATAGACATCTCACCCAAAACATCATAATCGCAAATGGTGATTAAACAATGCCCAGGTGAAAGCAGTGAAAGGAAACATCAATTCACTAGTTTACCAGGTGGTGGAAGACATCATCCGAGATGCGCAGCTGTTACTAAGGGATATTGTCCACTTTCTGCCAAGAGTTATTGAATTTAGAACATCTGGCACATTATGCCATTATTTTGAAATTGATACAGGTAGTGCAGGATTCCCAAAGGTACCCAGATTTACACATCTGCTCCTGAACAGAGAAAAATATAACAGAAACTGGAATGTGAGAGTTTTCAAACAGCAAACAACCAGCATGTGTTATCATCACTCGTCTGTATCTAACCATATGAGTGAAGGAATCTTGCAGTGACAGTCCCTCATTCACTGCTACACCATAGGCTATGCTACCCTCTCAGCCACACACCAACCCATTTCATCAAGATAGCAATCTGCAAAATCAATTGATCTGACAAGAATTTCTGTATTTCCACTCAAATCTTTGCTAGAAACCCCACTAAAAGATTTGATTTTGATAAAATTGTTTGATTAGATTTGAGTGAGTTTCTAAACAATGAGAAGAGTAATAACTATTTAATAACCGATTCAAGTCTACTTTATATTGGCGGAATAGCATTTAAAAATCTAGCTAATTACAATGGAGACCTTTTGTGAAGTCTGTTTGTGATATTTCAGCTTCTACCTGAACCCCATGTATGTGTCCCAAACTTTATGTTTCTCGGAGAAAAAAAAAGATTAAAAATGATTGGAAGAACTTAGCAGGTAAGGTGCCATCCATGGATACAGAAACTAAAGTAATGTTTTGAGTCCACACGACACTTCTTCAGAACGTTCGTTAGGAGAGTCACATCGGACATGGAAGTTAACCTCTATTCCTTACTTCACAGATGCTACCTGGTAGTTACTGATGATTAAAGGATGCCACATAATGGAAGTCTCTTTCTTTAATGCACAAGGTTTTCACCATGTAACAGTAAATATAATTTCAAATGTGTCAGGCAAGGAGCGTACAACGACAATGCACTCTGCCCTACCCCTAAACAAGAACTTCAGATCCTATTCAGTTAAGAAGATAGGTCAAATACATTATTAAGCATGCTGAAAATCTTTGCTATACACTTTTGATACCAGATCAGTAACTGATATAATCCTACTGAGATTCTGAACACTGCATGATAACTCCATAAGAAATCATGTTTAAGTTGAGTCCAATTCAAATGAAACATTTCAGACTGGGTGCAAATCAAAGCTAATACAACAAAAAGCTCACAGGTATTAAGTTTTTAGAAGAATGGGACTATTTTTGAC
>NC_063351.1:45877190-45908257 GCF_021869965.1 Rhincodon typus | reverse complement strand
TGCAAATCAAAGCTAATACAACACAAAGCTCACAGGTATTAAGTTTTTAGAAGAATGGGACTATTTTTGACAACATTTCATTTCTTACATTATAATTTTACAAACAAATAGAGTTTAATCAGGGCATGACATGTTGAAGATAAAACGCTATTCAAGTTAGTTTAGACATTATTAACTTCTAATGAGTAAAGCCACTGAATTCAATATTCCTCACATTAACTTCAAATGCACAGACACAAAGATATCCAAGTGAGTGGTAATAGCGTCCAGTTGATTTTATGACTAATAGACTTTAAAGACAACTCTTAGTGCACCTTCATGACCTCAGCAATCTTCTTCCATTCCTCTGGTGTTGGGTCCGTACCAGTTGGATTGTGCGCACATGCATGCAGCACAAAAATGGAAAATTCTGGAGCATTCTAGTGGTGAAAAGAAAAGGTAACCATTAAATATTAGTAACAAAAACAGAAATTGCTGAAAAAGTTCAGCAGGTCTGACAGGATCTGTGGAGAGAAACCAGTGTTAACACTTCAGGTCGCATGACCCTTCTTCAAATATTAGTGTACTGCATATATAAACAGGAAGATAGGCAGCTAATTCAGGTTTAAAAAAAATCTTGTCAGGTTACTAACTTCTGTGCCAACTACTCAATTCCCTATACCTCTTCACACCCACTCTCCACACAATCACCAGCATTCTAAATAAAAACCAAAAGAACTGCGGATGCTGTAAATCAGGAACAAAAACAAAGTTGCTGGAAAAGCTCAGCAGGTCTGGCAGCATCTGTGGAGAAGAAAACAGAGTTAACGTTTCGGGTCCGGTGACCTTTCCTCAGAACTGATGGTGGCTGGGAAAACGTCAGTTTATATGCAGAAAATAGGGAGGTGGGTGGGGTAGGGAGTCAACGATAAGATAGAGCCCAAAGAGAGAGAAAGACAGTTGGACAGACAGAGGAGTTGCTAACGATCAGGCTGGGAGGGTGAATAGTTGTTAATGGGGATTGTTAGTGACTGACAACAGGGGGTGTGTAGTGGGAGGCTATGTGGTAACAAGGCCTGGTGTGTGGGGTGGGGGGCTGGGACATGGGAGAGTTTAGGCCCTAAAATTATTGAACTCAATATTGAGTCCGGAGGGCTGTAGAGTCCCCAAGCAGAAAATGAGGTGTTGTTCCTCCAGTTTGCGTTGGGCTTCACTGGAACACTGTAGCAAGTCGGAGACAGAGATGTTGGCCAGAGAGCAGGGTGGTGCACCGAAGTGGCAGCAACAGGTAGTTCAGGGTCTTTTTTGCGAGCAGAACGTAGATGTTCTGCGAAGCGGTCGCCAAGTCTACGCTTTGTTTCCCCAGTGTAGAGGAGACAAATATTCCCCTCCCCTCCCTTGTCCGCCTTCCGCAGAGACCGTTCCCTCCGGGACACCCTGGTCCACACTTCCTTCACCCCCAACACCTCCCCACAGCCCTATGGCACCTTACCCTGTAACCAGCGAAGGTGCAACACTTGCCCATTTACCTTCTCCCTCCCCACTATCCAAGGGCCCAAAAATGCCTTCCAGATGAAGCAACACTTCATCTGCACTTCCAAGAATCTAGTCTACTGCATTCGCTGCTCACAACGTGGTCTCCTCTACATTGGGGAAACGAAGCGTAGACTTGGCGACCGCTTCGCAGAACATCTACGTTCTGCTCACAAAAAAGACCCTGAACTACCTGTTGCCTGCCACTTCAATGCACCACCCTGCTCTCTGGCCAACATCTCTGTCTCCGACTTGCTACAGTGTTCCAGTGAAGCCCAACGCAAGCTGGAGGAACAACACCTCATTTTCCGCTTGGGGACCCTACAGCCCTCCGGACTCAATATTGAGTTCAATAATTTTAGAGCCTAAACTCTCCCATGTCCCAGCCCCCCACCCCACACACCAGGCCTTGTTACCACATAGCCTGCCACTACACACCCCCTGTTGTTAGTCACTAACAGTCCCCATTAACAACTATTCACCCTCCCAGTCTGATCGTTAGCAACTCCTCTGTCTGTCCAACTGTCTTTCTCTCTCTTTGGGTTCTATCTTATCGTTGACTCCCTACCCCACCCACCTCCCTATTTTCTGCATATAAACTGACGTTTTCCCAGCCACCATCAGTTCTGAGGAAAGGTCACCGGACCCGAAACGTTAACTCTGTTTTCTCCTCCACAGATGCTGCCAGACCTGCTGAGCTTTTCCAGCAACTTTGTTTTTGCACCAGCATTCTAAACTTTCCTCAGTCAATTCTCTTGACTCTAGGTGCTCAGTCTACAATCTAGGGCCATGTGATCCCCAAACTCAGTAACAGCATCAGAAACATCTGCAGTCTTTGCACGATATTTGAAACCCACTCTCCCTCTGCCCTCACAAATGAGTGTAAAGGATACCACGGAACTTTCTGAAAAGCAGGCAGTTCTCCAAGCCAGTATTTACTTGTTGACAGTAGTAAATATCAAGTTATCAGTTATTTCATTCCTGTATGTGGGAACTTGATCTCTGCAAACCAGCTACTTAGTTTCCTACATTGAAAAGTAAGTACACTTCAAAACTACTTGACAAGCTATTCTGCAAAATTCAGAGGTCATTAAATGTGCTGAATAAAGAAAGGTTCTTTTTATTTCTCATTTGAATTTCAGTGATCTCAAGGTTAGGATGAAACACATTTTATCATTGCTGTTTCATTGATGGATCAATAATTTGAATGCCAAGGTTTAAATTACATTCTGTTTCTTTCAATCTACACACCTATGCAGTTCACAAGGACAAAAGGTTTGTTCAACTCCACTTGAGACTATTTTCCTAGGAATGGATGTAGATCAGGTTGTCATCATTGGTACAGCAGTTGCCAACTGTTCATTGTGGGAAAATACACAATGCTTTTGTGTGATGTGTCATGACAGTATTTTTGTAAGCAAACTATAGCAAAGATTAGTTTATGATATAATGCCAATCCTCAGCTTTCAAGGTTTGTCAACAAAACAGTCCATTGAAATTACACCATTCCAAGCAGATTAGAGTGTGCAATTCCCATTAAGAGCCAGACACTTTCTTATTGCCTGCTATATAGAAATTGAATGTTTTTTTGATTTGCTGCTACCATCTCCTGGTGGGGAGCGGTATTAGACTACAGCTCCACAAGTACCAGATACTATCCAATGTTTTATTCAAGTGCCCAAACTTCACACAAGAGCTTTGATGTTGTACAATCAGCTAAAATATTGCAAAGTAGCACCACGATTCAGCTTAATCCTCTCAATGATTCAGTTCCTGTTCGTTATGTTCTTTTTTATAATAGAACATCCAAATTTATGCACAGTGGTCAACTGTTATCTTACCTAAAATACGAACAGCATATTTGTGGCTCAGGCTACATTCCCCAACCCCAACCTTTTCAGGATATTTCTCAGTACGCATTTTGACACCTGCCTGACCATTTGCCATGGTTCATTTTATAACACCAGCAAACTTTACTAGTGATCTCTAGTATTTCAGCAGCAGTCATTAAAACATTTATTGCACATTATTTCTGACCTGCCTTCAACTTTCAACATTTTTTCCTACCTCCATTTCATCCTACCTATTCTTTCAACTGAATATTTTGGCAGTCCTCTTAAAACGTATAATTCATTTTATGCGATTTGCTAGTTCCTTTTATATCACCTCTGAACTTCTCCTTTCAACTCCCCATTGTTCTTTCTATATTTCTAATTTCCTTGAATGGCTCCTTTTAAGCTTTAGCTTTAGTCTGGCTACTCATCAACAGAATAAGGAGGGATCAAAATTACAGAGTTTATCACAGGAAAGAGTTACCAAGAAGGCACTGCCACCCATGATGGCGAGCACGCCTCAAACAAATCACAAGCAAGGCTTTCATAATAGATTTTGTCACATATCTGGCACTTGAAAGAGCAAAATAGTCAAGTGTTCCACTAAGCATATTTTGGATAATGGCCAGAACTAAAAACACATTTTACAAAATATACCTCCATGTCCTCCAGAAGCCCTTGTAGATGGAGGCCACGCTTGGCTGGGTCCCAGTAACGATAGTTGCGTATGTCAGTGAATCCTGCAGCACCGAACACTCCATTATGGTTTGCTATAACAAAATATTCACAATGTAACTAAACACTGGCATTCAGACTTTAAAGCTGATGCATGTGATGGTAATGAAGAACAATGCCTCTGCAAAGGAGAACAGTGGTGTTGACATGTTATTTGCTTTGGCTTTCCCGGCTCTTGACTCATATGCTTCAATAGTTTTTCACCTCAAGCGAGAAGATGATTACATCTGTAATGAGGCAGAGTTAATTGTTAATTGTTGTAGAAACTCAACTCGTTCACCAATTCAGACTTTAAAGCTGATGGATGTGATGGTAATGAAGAACAATGCCTCTGCAAAGGAGAATAGTGGTGTTGACATGTTATTTGCTTTGGCTTTCCCGGCTCTTGACTCATATGCTTCAATAGTTTTTTGCCTCAAGCGAGAAGATGATTACATCTGTAATGAGGCAGAGTTTAACACATGCTACTTAGTAAAAGTGAAACTGTTCCATGAGTACAGTGACAAATGGATATTCTCTGACAACAGTTCGACAAAGGAAATTTCATCTCCATCACTGCAATAAAGAAGAACTCTTCAGTCAGTAACAACTCTGGGAGTTCTGAATCTTCTAGTCAGACGTGATTTGAAATATGCTCAACAAGCTGAATGCCAATCTTGAACTCCTTGCTGAATGAGATATGCTAGCAGTTATGGTACCCAGAGGTTGTGGTCTCAAAGTCCACTGCAAGCTGATCACGTGTGGTCTGGCACCAAAGTGAGTGACCACAAAACATGTTAATTGTTGTAGAAACTCAACTGGTTCACCAATTAGAAACCTTTCATTCAACCACATATGACTCACTAGTGGCTGCAGTCCCTCAAGACCTGGTTACTCCTTAATGCCCTTTTGGATTTGAAAACAGCAAATCATTGCACACCAGACTTGCAGGGTAAATAGAAAGACATAAACCAAGCCTTGCTAATTCTCCAAGAATTGAGGGTGAAATAACTGTTACTGAAAGGGAGTCCCTGCCACTTTGGGATAAGCATTACAAAATTTGTCTCGAGGAGGCAGAATTAAAAGAAGAATTGCAGAAATATCGGACAGTAAATTAAAGTGTTTAGTTTGCTAATGGATAGAAAGATAAAAACTAACCTACTGCATTGCAAACATAATCATAATTATTGAAGAAAGCTTTACTTTTAGTGTCTCTTGCTGCCATGTTATACTTTGAAACAGATTGAACAAAGCAGGAGAGGAACTAATATTTGCTTAGAATTCTTACCATAGTAACAGGAATCTTTCATAATGCTTGGTATCAAGAGGCAACTCAAGAGATTACACGTAACCCTCACTGATAAAAACCTTTCAATGAGATTATTGTGTGGTCTCAAGAATTCAAAGGATTGAGAGCTTAGAGTTGCTTGAGACCATTAATTTATCATAACCTAATTTATATAATGTGACTCACTGGCTCAATTCAGTATCTACAGAATTTCCCAAGATTTATGTCAGCACCATAATCAACGACAAAGCAAATGGGAACTCAACTCAGAATGGAGTGAATGTGTTTCAATTATAATCCTTCCATTCCCTTTTCACTCTGCTACTGACTCATTTGTTCGGGTTTAGTTCCACATCATTCAGGTGTTCATTAATCGTAGCAAGTGCCAATAGCGAACAGGCATGTAGGGTGTCTCACAGTCAATCCCAACTATATTCTCATTGTATGTCCATACTGTGGGATTCATAAATGATCAAAAGAAGGAATCAAAGCTGAGTTTTCCGTCTAACCTTGAGCCGATCAAATCCAGTGCTCCCACAAGTGAATGTGTTAACCAATTCAAAAAAGAGCAAAAATCAAAAATGGTCTGTTGTTTCAAGAACAATTATCAACTTAATTTCCAGGCCACGATTTATGCCACACTTACACTACCCCTTTGGAGTCATATACAAGTGCAGTAGATATTTCCCCATGGTGCGAAGCCATGTACACCAATTAGCATCTTAATGAAAGCATGATTGAAATTGGGGAAAGCAGGGTAATAAATCAAAGTTAATGATCACACCTGGCCTCTCCAGTGTCTCAGAACTCCAAGGTCTCCCATTCAACCTTGGCTTTCTGATGAATCAATTTCTATTATTTCACAGCTATGAAGACAAATTCAGGTTGCAAAAAGAAAGGATAACAGTCTACGCCCTGAACCTTCAATAAAAAAAATGAAAACTGACTCAGCATCTCACAATAAGTTTGTATAAATACTCCGGATTGTGAATGTACTGTCAAAACCATCTTCTCAACATTCAGCTATTCAAATCTTAACATTAGTCTCTGATTTTGTCAAATGATAGCAAAGTGGGTCAGCACAGTGATCTTTCATTTTTGGAATCATAATTATCATTTTAGAATTTTAATATCTTCTCACGTCTCTGAAATGGGTTTTGGCCAAATCATCCAGTTCCTGATGGGTACAGGCTCTTAACACAAAACTGCGCAAAACCAAGCAATATCCATGTTAGCAAAAGAATAACTTGTATAGGGAAAAGTCACAAGGTAACATCTTGTGATGCACATTTCTGGGTCAGAATTAAGATAATCTTTTTCTGTGCTGTATCTGACACCTGACCACCTGATATTGTGTAAAGAGGAAGTAACAGGGAGTACTTGCCTTGATATGCACAACAAGCTCAAAACAGCAAAGTTTTTGGTTCCTTCAGATAAAATTTTCTTATTCCACCACTGCAAAGTGTTTCTGAGTCACAAATTATTGTGCTGCATTTACAGAGAGCTATTCACAGCAGCTGTAAGCTTTGGCTCAGAATTCGATGTAATGATAACAAAACTGTCAGCATCAGCAACCATTATTGAGGAAAAACCTGACAACAAAATTTAACATCCACGATTAACAATTGAAATTCAAACATTGTTGTCAGTGATACCCAGCTCCTCCATAGACCATACTACTGTAGGCTTCACAGATGTAACTCAATGTACAGGGGTGCATTTCAGTTTCTCTTGCTGTACATATGCTATTGAAGCTACTGTAAATGTTATGCCTTGTTGAATGAGGTGTAATTAAGATTTTCATGGCACTGTAACTCATAATTACTGGGGAACAATACCTCTGGACTGAAAAAACTGAATTCAAAATGATGGAGTGTCATTCTAAGATAAACAACTAACTAACCAATGATTTCAAATATCGAGTTTTTGATATTTCAGTTTATACCTTAATCTTTCATTTCTTTTCCTATAGCGAATTTTACTTCCTACTTTGTTGTCAGATGATCCGTCTGACTGCACCGCTGCTAGGCAACACCAAATTCAAAGTTGTCACGGAATAGGGTAAAGTAATAATCTACAGCCAACTATATTTTTGTGGGCATCTTTGCAAGTGTAGTAAGGGGAGGCAACGGCCTAGTGGTATTACTACTGGACTGTTAATCCAGAGAACCGGGTAATGTTCTGGGGACACACCTTCAAATTCTGCCACAGTAGATGACGGAATTTGAATTCAATAAAAATCTGGAATTGAGAGTCTAGTGATGACCATGAACCCATTGTCAATTGTCAGAAAAGCCCATCTGGTTCACTAATGTCCCTTAGGGAAGGAAACTGCCATCCTTACCTGGTCTAGCTTACAAGTGACTCCAGATCCACAGCAATGTGGGTGACTCTTAACTGCCCTCTGGGCAATTAGGGATGGGGAAATAAATGCTGGCCTAGCCAGCGTTGCCCTCATCCCATGAATAAATAAATAAAAAGTGAAGAATTCCATTCCTTCACCAGTGATGTTAAAAATCCAGTCTAATGCTATGTCATTACATTTGCCTTTTATTTCAACTCTCCAAGACAAATCATGTTCAGCAGAAAGTACTTGATAGGACTGAACTCCTACATTTATTTTAAAAAAGCTGAAACTTCAAAAGGCAAACACATACCCCATGTAGGTGAAGAAACATATAAAGGTGTGGATGTGTTGTTAGGTCCATTGTACCAAAGGCGCAGAAAGTCAGCACCCATTCGAAGAGCACCAGTCCCTCCTAAACACTGCACGCCACCCACCTGTTACAGAAAGATCACAGGTCAACCGCCAGACACAAGTGCAACAATGAAAAAAAAATGTACATGAAAATACTTCATCATGTTGCTGCTTGAAGCAAGAAAGAAGCACTTCTTTAGTTTTATGATTGAAAACACACAAATGGGTCCTTCCCCACTATTAATGCCAGTGTCTATCTGTATTTTCCTCCTGCAAAATATTAAGCTGAGCACAAAGAAACTAATACTCTCAGCTCAACCACAGAATCCTACATTGGTGTAACAGCAGTTTCATGTGCTTCAAATGGGTACAGTAGCACAGGAATTATATTACAGATTAGTAATCCTCAAGATGTGGACTAATGAACTGGAGACAAGTTCAAATCTTACCATAGAAACTAGGAAACTCTTTTCATTGTAAATTAAGGTAATAATGGCAATCATGAAACTACTGGATTGTTGTAAAAAGCCAATGATTCACTGAAGTCCTTTAGGGAAGGCAATTGACCCATACGTGATATCAGACCTACAAAAACAATCTTAGTAAGACACTCAGATATATTCAAAACAGCACATTCTCAAGAGCAATTAGTGTAGACAACAAAAATTGAGTTAGGCAGCAACATGAAATCTCATAAATAGATAAACAACAACTATCTTAGCTTGGCCAGACATACAAAACAAAGATGTAAAGCCAAGCAGGGTCCATCAATTAAAGACGTATTTTAAACTGGGTCAGGTTTAAATGGAACTGCAGGATTGAAATTAATTAAGTTACAACCTTCTGCAACAGGTTATAAAAGTAATGGGTGTTGTTTGACTTTTGGTTTAGTAGCACTCTGCATACCATCAAATACATCAAATGTTAACTTTCTATGCATTTCTATGCCATTTTTTAAAAACATCTTTATCTGACTGGGTATGCATGTTATCTTTTTTTCGAAGAAGTTCAATTTATGTCAAAGTAGTACTGGAGTATGTTTTCATACATTTGCGAATATTAGCAAATTATGGATGTTACTATAAAACACGTTGTTTTAGACAAAGCTTAAAGCACTAAAATGCCAATACGGTCTCAGCTACCTGCTAGTGCTAAAAGATGCTGATCATCAGAATAGAATTTAGGTCTTATTCAATGTTATCTTGCTATGGAACTACCCTTTAATCAGTGCAAATCTATTATCAATGGCATAACAAGTCAGCACCTACAAAAAGAGCAGCAGTCTAACCTAAATAAGGTTCCAGAGGACAGTTAGAAGGAGGACAGGTAGAAAAGAAAGTAAATGAATTAATTTAAACCCTACATTTCCATTCGAACATTCAATCAATTACTGCTGTAATTTTACTGATGGTTTTGTACAGCTCCTTACACTACTTCTGAAATATTTCCATGCACACGCCACTACCCAATTTGTGCATCTAAACTTTCATATTTTCACAAACTGGTAGACTCACCCTATTTTCCGCGATGGCAGGGCTGTCCTTTCCAAGAATTAGTTCACAAGCGAGTTTAGTGAACTCTGGAAAGCCCAGAATGGGCACATATTCATGATTAAGACTGTTATCATTAGCAATCTCCTGTTCCACCTTCCTCACTACAGGCAAGACCCAGGGTTGACCTTCATCAGTACGATAAGCTGCAAGGGGAGCAAAGGCGAGAGTAAATGTACAACTTTATTAGATAGCACAGCTAAAGCATAAATATACAATAACTGTCTTGTGGTTCACGCCCAGAAATTCAAGGCATTTTTAAAATGGAACCTGATTAAAAGGAATGTTTGAAGGTGCAACATAACTACACAAATACCTCAAGAACAATTTCATACTTTTCATTTGAGCTTTGAAAAATTTGAACTTAGCATTTCAGAAGAACTCCACCGCTAACAAAAACTCAAAGTAACACTTGTACAGCAGTATATGGTTATACTGAACAAGCATTAGAATTTATTCACACATCTGTAACTCTCACAAAAAGATTGCATGTCACACCTTTTTCTTGCATGGAATGCAATTATAGCTAAATAAATTATTTGCAAATAATTTAAACACCAGTTGCCTAAATAATTTGATTGATATGGTCTAAGTTATTAATAAACACAGTATAGTAGCATGAAGGTAACTGCATGAGATCATGTAGTTTACACCGAGCCAGTCAGTCCTGCCAGAATTAGCCTTGACTGCAACTCTCACTCATTTACATTGGATTACAGTTTTAAGCATGGTCATTTGGATGATGCAGATCTGCACTGTGAAAATAAAGGAATAATAATCCCCTACCCTCGTTAAAAGTGTAGAATAAGTAATAAATTTTTAACTGTAATATGAATATGATTGCAAATGAAGTATCTATATTCAAACAGATCTTAATACTTCTAAAACAAACGGCCCAGGTAGCTATCAAAAAAAAGGATGGAATATAAGAGATGTCAGAAACTCAGTGCACAGTGACCCAAAGGTGAAGCCAATGACATTTTATCAGCAAAACCAACTGCAGATGAGTACATAAGAATATAAGAACCAGAAGCAGGAATATGCCATCTGGCCCTTCAAGCCCACTCTGACACTCAATAATATCATGGCTAATCTTTTCATGACGTCAGTTCCACTTATCCACCCTCTCACCATAACCCTTAATTCCTTTACTATTCTTCCAAAAAATTATCTATCTTAGCTTTAAAAGCATCCAGTGAGGAAGCCTCAACTACTTCACTGGGCAGAGAATTCCACAGATTCACAACCCTCTGGGTAAAGAAGTTCCTCCTCAATTCATGCCTAAATCTGGTCCCATAAATTTTGAGTTTATAGTCTCTTGTTCTAGTTTCAGCAGCCAGTGGAAACAACCTCCCTGCTTCTATCTTATCAATTCCCTTCATAATTTTACATGTTTCTATAAGATCCCCCCTTATTCTTCTAAATTCCAATTAATATAATCCCGGTCTATTCAGCCTCTCCTCAAAAGCCAATCCTCTCAACTCTGGAATCAACCTAGTGACTGTCCTCTGCACCCCTTCCAGTGCCACTGCATCCTTTCCCAAGTAAAGAGACCAAAACTGCATGCAGTACTCCTGGTGTGGCTCACCAACACCCTATACAGCTGCAACATAACCTACTTGCTTTTAAACTCAATGCCTCCAGCAATGAAGCACAAAATTCCATTTGCCTTTTTAATTATCTGTTGTACCTGCAAACCAACCGTCTGCGACTCATGTACAAGGACACCCAGGTCCCTCTGCACAGCTGCATGCTGCAATATTTTACCGTTCAAGTAATAGTCCCTGTTATTCCTACTAAAATGGATGACTTCACATTTATCAACATTGAATTCCATCTACCAGATCTTTGCCCACTCACTTAAACTATCTATATCCCTCTGCAAACTTCCAGAGTCCTCTGCACACTTTGTTCTACCACTCATCTTAGTGTCATTTCCAAATCTTGGCACACTACACGTGGTCCCCAATTCCAAATCATCTATGTAAATTATAAACAACTGTGGTCCCGGCACTGATCCCTGAGGCACACCACCAGTCACTGTTTGCCAATCAGAAAAGTACTCATTTATCCCCACTCTGCTTCCTGTTAGATGACCAATCCATGTTTCATGCTAACACATTGCCTGTAACGCCGTGCACCTTTATCTTATGCAGCAGCCCTTTGTGCAGCGCCTTGTCAAATGCCTTTTGGAAATCCAGATACACATCTACTGGGTCCCCATCCGTTGCGCTCATAATGTCTTCATAGAATTCCAGCAAATTAGTCAAGCATGACCTGCCTTTCATGAACCAATGCTGCGTCTGCCCAATGGGGCAATTTCTATCTAAGTATCTTGCAATTTCTTCCTTGATGATAGATTCAAGCATTTTCCCCACTACAAAAGTTAAGCTAACCAGCCTATAATTCCCCATCTTTTGTTTACATTCTTTTTCGAACATTGGCTGTTTTTCAATCTGCTGGAACTGCCCTACAGTACAACGAATTTCGGAAAATTAACACAAGTGCATTTGCTATTACTTCCGCCATCTCTGTTAGTACCCTTGGATACATTCCATCAGGGCCAGAAGACTTGTCTACCTTTTGCTCCATTAGCTTGCCCAACACTACCTCTTTCGTGATAATGATCATGTCTAAGTCATCACCTACCTTAGTCACTTTGTCATCAATTACTGGCAAGTTATTTGTGTCCTCCATTATGAAGATCGTTATTAAATCGCCACTCTGATCCTCTAAAGGACCAATGTTTACCTTAGCCAATCTTTTTTGTTTTATATATTTATAGAAACTTTTGCTATCTGTATTTATACTCTGAGCTAATTTAGTCTCATCATCCATCTTACTTTTCTTTATAGTCTTTTATTGCGGCTTTCTGTTAACCTTTAAAGTTTTCCCAATCTTCTAGTTTCCCACTGGTCTTTGCCACTTTGTATGCCTTATCTTTCAATTTGACAGCCTTCCTTATTTCCTTAAATATTGATGGCTGATTACCTCTTTTCCTACAGTCCTTCCTTTTCGCTGATATATACTTTTGCTGAGTACTTTGAAAAAATTGATTTGAAAGTCCTTCACTGTTCCTCAACAGTCCCACCATAGAGTCTTTGCTTCCAGTCTACTTTAGCCAAATCCTATTGGCTAAATCCTATTATAGTCTCCTTTGTTTAAGCACAGGACCCTGGTATTGGATTTTATCTTCTCACTTTCCAACTGCATTCTATACTCAACCATACTGTGATCACTCCTTCCAAGAGGATCCCTAACTATGAGATCATTAATTATTCCTGTCTCATTACACAGGACCAGATCTAGGATAGCTTCCTCCCCTATCAGTTCCATTACATATTGTTCAAGAAAGCTGTCATGGATACATTCAATGAACTCCTCCTCAAGGCTGCCTCAACTGACCCAGTTCGGCCAATTCACATGTAGATTAAAACCCTCCACGATAATTAATTACTGTATGATTTTTACAGGCATTAGTTCTTGCTTAGTTTATTGCCCGATCCAATATGTTGTTATTATTTGGTGGCCTATAGACTACGCCTATTAGTGACTTTTTCTTCTTAGAATTTTTAATTTCTACCCAAATTGATTCAACCTAATTCTCCACAGAACTTTTATCATCTCTCACTACCACCCTGATGTCATCCTTAAACACCACCTCCCTTACCTTCCTGTCTGTCCTTCCAAATAGTCTGATATCCCTGGATATTTAATTCCCAGTCATGACCATTCTGCAACCATGTCTCCGTAATGGCTACTAAATTATACTCATTCATGATATTTTGTGCTGTTAACTCATCTACTTGTTTCGAATGCTACGAGCATTTAGGTAAAGTGCCTTTATGCTAGCTTTTATACATTCTTTTGAATTCTAACATTCTACATTATAAATATCTCCCCAGTTTTCCTTCCTCTTAACTTCCTTCACAGTCCTCGATGTGGTTAAACCCTCCTGCATAAATGTTAACCTGCTGTTTCCTTTTCTATTTACCATTTATATGTCCTGTCATTTTCCCCTTCCCTTCCCCCCATTTCATTAGTTTAAAGTCCTAGTGACCACCTTACTTATCTTTTTTGCTAGAATACTGTTTCCAGATCGGTTCAGGGAGAGACCATCCCCACAGTACAGATTCCTCCTGTTCCAAAACAGATGTTAATGTCCCATGAAATGGAACCCCTCTTTCCCACACCAGTCCTTTAGCCACGTGTTTACTTCCCTAATTTTCTTATCCCTATGCTAATTTGCATGTGGCTCAGGTAGTAAACCAAAGATTATTAACCCTTGAGAACCTGCTCCTTAATTTCGTTCCTAGTGCTTGATAATCCCCAAACAGGTCTTCCTTCCTAGATTGCCTATGTTGTTTCTCCCAACATGGACCAAAACAATTGGATCCTCACCCTCCCGCTCCAATATCCTTTCAAGCCAGTTAGAGATGTCCCTCACCCTGGCACCAGGCAGGCATCACACCATGCAAAGGATGCTATCGATCCCCCTAATTATAGAAGCACAGTTGTGTTTTCCCGCCTGGTATTAAATACCAGGCGGGAAAACACAAAAGCGCTTCATCGGAGGCTGCACTGATGATGTTACCCAGCAGGGTAATGAAATGTCTATGGAACAACAAACCAGCTTGGTGAATTTGAAATACTCAATCTACCAGGTGTGACCACCTCCTGTAACAAAACATCCAGGTACTTCTCCTCCTCCCGGATGTGCTGCAGTGTCTGAAGCTCAGATTCCAGCTCATCAACTCTGAGCTGAAGATCATCCAGCAACCAACACTTGCTGCAGATTTGGTCACCGCAGTTCGCAATGGGATCAACCAGCTCTCAAATCATACAGCTACAGCACATTATCTGTCCAGCCATCTCTACTTTTAATTAAGTTATTAGTTACTTAATCCCAGTTAGTTAATTTATTTATTAGTTCTGGAATATCCTTTCTAAATTTAGGACAGATTTCCCATTAGCCAATCAGGTCACAGCTCTCCTATGACATCACCTTTCCAGTTAGGTTTCAGTTACTCCAGCTGCTCCTCCCTCTGACTCTGCTCCAGGAAACAAGGCCGTGAATCCCTGAGGTAAGTTAGATTTATACTTACCGTGCTCCAGGTGCTCCTCCCTCCGACTCCACTGCCTGCCCAATGCTAACTAAGAACGAAAAAATATGAGCAACAAATTGCACTGTCACTACATCAGAAGGTATCATTTTATTTATAAATTATACATAGGCTTGAAATTTCAGACAGGAGTCTTCCTGTGTACTTTTCTCATTGGTCTGTTTTTCAGCTGCCTGCCATTTTTTTGGGAGGGAGAATGTTGAAAAGTCTAAAGTCATAGAATCATACCAGTCGTCATTGTAACAAGGTCAGCCAGGAGGACCTCATAGAATATGAGTTCCCTGATTGGCGCTGTTAATCTGGTTCTAAGAAATTCGCTCACAATAGTCGTCTTTTGAGTTTGGGGTAAGCATTTCTGGCATCATGCCGTTATTTGGGAAGCTTGACTCATTTGATCCTGCTGAAGACTTGCCCAGTATATGGAAAGAATATGTTATGTTTTCCGGGCAAATGACATTGGGACAGAGGAAAAGCAATGAGTAGTTCTCCTGATGGCTTGTGGACCTGCACCTTTTTCGGTTATTAGGAGCCTAATGTTTCCTGAGGCACAAGATACCAGAACCTTCCAAGGGTTGGTGGATTTGGTTAAGGAATATTATGACCCCCAAGCTTCCAAAAACTCTGAGATGCTATCAGTTTTAATCAGCAGTTTGAGAACCAGGGGAATCCATGTTGGGATTTTTGATGAGGTTAAATCGACTGGTAGAGGAATGAGACTTTGGTTTAACCCTTAATGAGATGCTGAGAGACCATTTGGTACGTGGGATGAATGATGTAACCATGCAGAAGTGCCTTCTAGCTGAAGCCTATCTATACTTCAAACAGACACTACAACTGGCTTTGTCATTAGAAAATGCATCAAGTAGAGCGTGTGAGTTACAGGGTATGCCAATAGAAGTGGATACCCAGGCTGACTGAGCTTGGAGAACACCATTTGTGTGAAAGCAAGTGCATAGCCTCACTCAAGATATGTCCTGAACAGATGGACTCTATGTCAACTCACAGCAAAATCAGAAAATAAAGCCAAGCCTCAGCCAAACAGTTAACACTGCCTTCAGAATCCAGGCCGGCAAGCCATTGTAGTTGCTGCCAGTATGCAGACTTGAGATAGTGAAAGAATCCCACTGGGCCTGAACTGAATAAGATAATTCATAGGCTGGTATCCAGGACTGTAAGCACCTGGAAAGCCCTCCTAGACCTTCTTGGAACAGTTAAATTGCTTAGCAAAATCCAAGTCAGCACCAATCAAAATATATATCTGGTTAAATGGTCACCTGTTTCTAATGGAGGGTGGTAACGGCACAGCTTACTGAACCAGATTTTAATAAAATTCGCTCTGGACTCCAAGCCTTAAGTTTGCATAAGACCTTAGCTAGACCAATCATCTAAGGTGTTGGAACTGTGATCCCATGTGAGATCTGGTGCTGACATGGTATTGGGTAGTGTTGGCTCACGGAAGGCCCGAAAGAGAGAGACGCCCAAAAGCAGGACTTTGGCTGATGCAGAGAACAAATACGCCAAGATACAGAGGGAAAGTTTGACGGTCATCTTTGGTGTAAGGAAGTTCCACCAATACCTTTATGGACGTAAATGTGTAATAGTAACAGACTACAAACTGCTGCTAGGGCTACTGAAAGAGGACAAGGCCATGGCACCCGCAGCTTCAGGTCAAATTCAGCAGTGGGCTCTTATTCTATGTGCGAACAACGACAAGTTGGAACACCGTTCGAGGCCAAGTAGCAAGTGTGGATGCCTTCAGCCACCTCCCGCTGGCAGATATGGTGATGCTGCCACTGCAAGAGTCCGATCTGGTTTTAAACTTTCTGGACACCCTTCCAGTTAACACTGACAATATCAGATTGTGGACACAAAACAGATCTAATTCAGGCAAAACTAAAACAGCCTGTGGTGATGGAAGAAACAATAGGGCCATCACAACCAGAAATGAAATCTTTCTGAAGTGACAAGACCAGATCAACGTACAGGACGGCACTTTACTATGGGGAGTAAGAGTAATTGTCCCGAGCAAAGGTCACTGACAGATACTGACTGATCTCCACCAGGGTCATCCAGGGATGTCCAAATTAAGATGTTGGGGAGACATTATAACAGGTGGTCAGGACTGGATGCAGACACAGCCACAATGGTGGGGCAGTATTCAGAGTGCTAACAAGGAAAAAAATTACTGCCAGCAGCTTCCCCACATTTGTGGGAATGGCTGAATAAATCATGGACTCGCTTACTATACAGGCCCTTTCATGTGGTCAATGTTCTTGGTCATTATGGACGCCCACTCAAAGTGGTTCGATGCACGTAGAGTTCATTCGTCAAAGACAGGGACAAGCATCTTTTGCAATACATGGGATCCCAGAAGTGTTGGTCATAGACAACACACCATCATTTACCAGAGGGAATTCGGGTCTATCCTAAAGTTGAATGGCATGTGATATATACAGACAGCTCAATACAATCCATCCAAGATGCCTAATTATCCCGGTGCCTATTTATTTATAGGACCACCCCTCATGCAACAGCAGAGATGGTGTGCATGTGTGTGTAATGGCATCAGGAACACTATTGCCAGACATCAGACCAAGCAAGAGAAGTGCTTTGCTTCAGGGGAGGAAGTTTGGTGCGAAACCATGGAAATGGCCCCTCCGTGGGTAAGAGACTTGGTCAACACGAGATCAGATCCCATGACGTACAAAGTTCAGGTAGCTAAGGCAGTCCTGCACAAGCATGTGGACCATATGAAAGCTGCAAACTTGCAAATGGGGCAGAAGCAAAACATAGCCAAGCCCTCGGAACAGCCAGAAAGGCTGTCGGAACCCATGGGTTCTCCCCCTCCGTTTAGCTTCCAAGAAACCTTGGAGTCTGAGATGGGCATGGCAGAGGTCGCAGCCTCAATGCCTTTACTGCCTGAAGAAGTGCATGAATTTCTTCCGAGACGCTCTGGGTACAAGAGGCAGGCTATGGCCACCCGTATCTAAGGCTAAGTCGGAGGAACAAAACCTTGTCCGAAAATGCACCAGGAGAGGCTAAAAGAGAAAGAACAGGCCTATATCCGTGAGAGGGGGAGGGATTAGTTCTCTGATTGGAACTGTTAACCTGGTCCACTCAGTCCTGGCTGACAGGAATGTCAGAGGTTCTGTTCACTCTGACAGCTGGCTCTGAGGAAGCCAGACCGGTATCATGTACTATGCTCGTGTAAATAAAGGGTGACTTGGTGACGGGATACTGGCCTCTGTGGAGTTATTTCAGTACCCATCATGAATGTGGGGAAGACCTGATGGATGGGCCACTGACAGGACACTCCTTATGTGTCTCACATTGTGGAGAACAAGGTGCTTGGGGTAGAGGGATAATAAGCTGCAGGTGACTTTGGGTTCTGTTATTCCACGATATAGCTCTAAATCACTGTTGTAGTGGTGTAATCTGTTCAACCAAGAATAAAACACAAAAACTTGAACAACCATTGCATGTTAACATTACATCATAATTCCTGAGGGTCTTGTGGCACAGTACTAGCATCCCTACTTCTGGGCCATGCAGCCCCAGTTCAAGTTCCATCTGCTCCAGAAGTGTATCAGGCCAATTAAAAACATCTAGAGCACAATTCCACCCCAAATCTTTGCATTTGCTTCCTCTAAAAGATCATATCACTGAAATTTGTTTACTAGTTTTATCAGTTTGATTAATTTTAACTTGTAATGTGTGGTAATATTGCCTCATAACTCCCCCCCACTGCTGATTTACGTTTGTGTTACTGCACCAGTAACCAACGATATTAACCTCAATTCTGACCTCTTCTACATCCCTGATTTTCCTCACTCCACGACTGGCAACCATGCCTTCTGCTACATATAATCCAAACTCTCAGAAGCAATAATATTAAACCCCTTTGCCTCTCTAACCAAAATTCTGGTCATCTGACCCAATACCACCTATGTGTCATGATTTATTGATTAAAATTCCAGAAATTTTACTGATGTAATTTAAACGCAAACAGTTGCAGTATACAGGAATAAGTTGAGTTTGACATTAGGTTTGAAGCTTTAAATGTCAGAACACAAATAACTAAAGCAATTGTTCACTGCAAGTGGCAAAAAATGTACTTGGTGTTTGAGAAGATGGGCAGTGAACTGATGTTCATATCAACAACAATATGAATACACTGTCTAAACACTATACTGCAAGAAAATAGGAAAGAGAGAAAACAGAACTACAAGTTTGACAAACATCAGTCATAACTTTTAGAACTCATTATTAATACACAGCACTTAGAAAATCATACACCTAAATGGTGCCAGATGTTTATGTTGTCTTATGGCATGCATTGAAATTAAACTGGATATTTATTACCTTCAAAAACCAGACTAACTGGTCAACATGACTACACACGCAGGCTAAAAGCTGGTTAGAAACAGAAATAAGATACTGTCACAAACTCTATCCACAAATGCAAGGACACCAAAGATACCATGATACCGGTCTGGCTTCCTCAGAGCCAGCTGTCAGAGTGAACAGAACCTCTGACATTCCTGTCAGCCAGGACTGAGTGGACCAGGTTAACAGTTCCAATCAGAGAACTAATCCCTCCCCCTCTCACGGATATAGGCCTGTTCTTTCTCTTTTAGCCTCTCCTGGTGCATTTCTGAGTTTCAAATTTTGATTGCCCTTTTGGTAAAAAAACAAATATTGACAACAGCAAAAAATAAGGTTCTCTTCCCAATCTCAAACTTCAATAAACAGTACAAAAGCAAACCTTTACCAACAGGTTACAGCCCATGGTTTGAATATGTGGTCCAGCCTATGAAACTGTATCTTAGGAAGAAATCTATGGTCGAGGGAGGGTGTAGAGAAATTTAGTAGCAGAGAAATAATTTCAAAAGATTACTGTAGTAATTTATAGTAATCCAGAGTCCTGGACTAATAATCCAAAAAAAAAGTTCAAATCCCAGAGTGGCATTTTTAGATTTCAAAATTAATGCTTTTCTTTTATAGAACCGAAAACAGAATAAGCTTGATACCATCAGTCAACCTTTGAAGCCACCGGATTGGCTTAAACATGTATCCAAACTGTCTTATAGTAGACTCCAGTCTCAGGCTAAAATGGTAGACTCTTAGCAAGCCATCCAGTGGCTTTAGTTCATGTAATTAACTATGACCAGTTAACTTTTAACTACATTTCCTCCTCTTTCTAATTTGTACCTATGCAGCGCAGGCCCTGACCCTGACCTAGAATGTCAACGATGACCCAGCTTACGTCAATGGACTGCAGTTTCTGGCTTAAGAGGTCTATAACCTGAAACAGCAAGCATGTTGGCAGTAGACTTCTTTTAAAATGGCACTAGTGTGACCACATAAGCTATCAAAATGGTCAGGCTACCGACACAGCTTTGAGCTGCTATTGTCCTGGAAACATAAGTCAAAGTAACTTAATTTTCTTCTATAAAACTTAGTACCATATTTCTTGCACCTTATGAAATGCCCTGGTTAGAAATGATATGGTGAGAAACCATGGCCCTCAATGCCCTAGAGCTTTAAATGGACCACATTACAACTCCAACTAGCATTGTGTGGAAAGACAGCTTGGGTATGAGAGGGCCAAAAGATAGCACCTTGGTAGAATACCAGAGACCCAGACAAAGGGCCATAAAAATTCTTTGAATTTCATATAAGATAGGGGAGTACTAAAGCCACCATGTTTTTCTTACTTTATCCAGGGACCAGCACTGAAATGTCAATATGTAAGATAAGGGCCAGAAAGTAGAAAACAAACACATGACACCAGATATTGCCCAAGCTGCAGCAATATCTGGTCAAGGATTTGGGAATATCCTGATGAACAACAGTTGTGGAAGGAAACACTGAAGAGATCATGTGTCACACTTTCTATAAATCTATTCTTTCGTGGGATGTGGGTGTCATTAGCAAGGTATGTGTGTGCTGTCCATTTCTATCACCCTCAAATTCAGTGCCTTGCAAGGCCATTTCAGAGGGCACCACATCGCTGCGAGTCGGAGTCACAAATAGACCATAGAAGGTGAGGACTGCAGATTTCCTTCATCCGCCCGAAAGTATATTAATAAATGGGAAGGACTGTTACTTTAATGGTCACCATTACTGCGAATAGATTCCAAATCCAGATTTCAGTAATCTATTTAAATTCCACCACTTGTAAGAGTTGTTTCCACCTTGGGCAAGAAAATTGGGTGCAGTCACATACACATCCTTTACTACCTGGCTAAGGCTCTTGCACTTTTCACACGGACGCTTAGTCCTGAGTTAAACACTACACAAAACAAAATCCAAAGAACTACTGAGGTTGGAAATTAGAAACGTTGCTGGGAAAACTCAGGCGGTCTGACAGCATCCGTGAAGAGAGAAACACACAGTTAATGTTTCGGGGTCCAGTTCTTCAGACCTCCGGAAGGGTCACTGGATTCTCCTAACAAGTTCTGATTTTGTTTCGAAGTTCTGAGTTTGTTTTCGCTGATGGAGGGACGGCTCCCCGCTGCCAGGATCAGTGTCTCTCTTCCAGGATTCCTGCACTGCTCAGCTCCCGGCATTGTGTGATCCCCAAACCGACCCGCTGGGTCTCAAGGCTATCCCCATCCCAGCACCGCTGGATCCCAGAGCCGTCCCGATCCCTTCGCCGCTGGATCCCAGCGCCGTCCCGATCCTTGCGCCGCTAGATCACAGTGCCGTCCCGATCCCTGCACCTCTGGAATCCCAGCGCTGTTCAGATCCCCGCAGCGCTGGATACCAGGACCATCGCGATCCCCGGGCGGCTGGACCCCAGGGCCATTCCGATCCCTGCACCGCTGGATCCCAGGGCCATCCCGACCCCCGCAGCGCCAGATTCCCGCACCTTCCCGACCCCCGCACCGCACTTACCCCCTACTCCCAAGTTGACCTTCTTAGGGTGCGTGTCCGCTTTGAAGTCAGCCGTTAACTTGAAGACGACAACAGGCGACGCGAGCGGTACCGCGGCGAAGAGCGAGGAGGCGCATGCCATGGTGCACAGGTCGTGGGGGGCAGCAGGGGGTGCTGAGGGAAGGAGCACGAAAATCCGCCAGCAACCGCCGCACCAACGACAACTGCAACCGCCGCCGCGCGCGCTGCCAATGACCTTCAGCACACGCAACCAAACCGGCTGGCAGCCTCTGTGATGTCACTGGCGACTGACAGTTCATTCACACAATCAGCGCCAGGAATTTAGAAGCGCTCTTCGTGTGATTAGCTAACTGTTATGAAATGAGGTGGGGCTTCCAGTGTAGTTAAGCTAGGTTGCACTGCCCCGCGTTGTATTCTGGGTTTTGCTGGATTTCTGCTTTCAACGTTATGATTTCTCTGCTGAAATACTAGACAAGAAGAAAAATGAAGATGCTGGAAGTCTGAAGCAAAACGGAAATTGTTGTAGAAACTCAGCAGGTCTGACAACATCTTTGTAAGGAAAACAGTGTCAGTGTTTCAGGCCTAGTGACCAAGGGTTCAAACTTCATTTCTCTGGTGTCTCAACAGATTTGCATAAGCAAGGTCTGATTAGGGATAGTCAGCATTGATTTGTCCCCCGGAAGTCATGTCTAACAAATCTTTTAGAGTTTTTTGAAGTGGTAACAAAGAGGATAGATGAGGGTAGGGCAGTGGATGTTGTCTATACGGACTTTAGTAAGGCCTTTTACAAGGTCCTGCACAGAGGCTAGTCATGAAAGTTAGGATGCATGGGATCCAGAGAGAGCTACCTAATTGGATTCAACATTGGCTATATGGTAGGAAGCAGAGGGTGACAGTTGAAGGTTATTTCTCGGACTGGAGGCCTGTGACCACTGGTTTGCCACAGAGGCTGGTGTAGGGACCTTTGTTATTTACATAAATGATCTGGATATGAATGTACAAGGCATGATTAGTAAGTTTGCAGATGATACAAAATTAGGAGGCATGATTGTTAGTGAGGAAGGTTATCAAAAATTACAGAGGGATCTTGATCAGATGGGGAAATGGGCTGAGAATTGATAAATGCAATTCAATACAGATAAGTGTGAGGTGTTGCACTTTGGAAAGTCAAACCAAGATAGGACTTAGACAGTGAATGGTAAGGTCCTGAGGAGTGTTGTGGAACAGAGGGACCTAGGAGTACAAGTTCATAGTTCATTGAAAATTGTGTCACAGGTGGACAGGTTGGTGAAGAAGGCATTTAGCATGCTGGCCTTCATTATTTGAGGTATTGAGTATAGGAGTTGGGATGTTATGTTACAGTTGCATAAGTCGTTGTTGCGGCTGCACTGGGAGTATTGTGCACAGTTTTGGTCATCCTTTTATAGGAAAGCCATAGTTAAACTGGAAAATGTGCAAAGAAGATTTATGAGGATGTTGCCAGGACTAGGAGGCCTGAGTTATAGGGAGAGGTTGGCCAGGAAAGGACTTTATTTCTTGAAATGTAGGAGAATGAGGGGTGACCTTTTTGAGGTAAATAAAATCATGAGGGGCATAGACATACTCTTTGTTTTTTTTCCCAGGGATGGGGAATTGAAAACTAGATGGCATAGGTTTAACGTGAGAAGGGAAAGATTTAAGAAGGACCTGAGGAGCAACTTCTTCACGCAGAGAGCGGTGCATATATGGAATGGGCTGCCAGAGAAAGTGGTTGAGGCAGATATGATAGCAACATTTAAAAAGCATTTGAATAGTACACGGATGGGAAGGGTTTAGAGGGTTATGGACCAAATGTGAGCATTTGGAGCTAGTTGGGTAGGCACCATGGTCAGCATGGACCAGTTTGGGCTGAAAGGCCTGTTTCCATATTGTATGACTGTATAACAACTTGACTCTTCTGGTATATCGTAAACAATAACAACTAGATTTACCTCCTGTCTCTTCAGCAAAAAATTGATTTATCTAGTGTCTCATCAACTTGATTCTTCTGAAAACTTAACAACTTGATTTCTCATGTCTCATCAAAAATAACAACTTGACTTTCTCTGGTGCCTCAACAACAAACTTGTCTTCCCTGTAGGCTCAACCAAAACCCACTTTGAAGATGGTGAGCTGAAAAGGATATATTTGCTGAAGTTGTTTTCCTTAGAGCAGAGGAGGCTGATGGAAGCTTTAAGGGTTTTTTAAATTCATTTGTGGGATGTGAGCGTCGCTGGCTGGCCAGCATTTCTTGCCCATCCCTAGTTGCCCTTGAGAAGGTGGTGGTGAGCTACCTTTTTGAACCGCTGCAGTCCTCCTTCTGTGGGTTGACCCACAATGCTATTAGGAAGGGAATTCCAGGATTTTGACTCTGCGACAATGAAGTAATGGCGATATATTTCCAAGTCAGGATGGTGATTGAGTTGGAGATGACGGTGTTCCCAAGGTGTACAAAATTATGAGGGGCACAGACAGAGTAGTTAGGGAGAAACTTTTCTCCTTTGTAGAATGATCAATAAAGTGTGGTGTACAGTTTTAAAGGAAGGAGTAAGAGGTTTAGAGGCGATTGGAGGATATTCTTTCATCAAGAGGGTGATTGAAACTCACTGCCTAAAAGGATGATAGAGACAGGTAACCTCAAGACATTTAAGAAGTATTTAGGTGAGCGTTTGAAACACTGCAGCACAAAAGGCTGCAGGCTGGAAAATGAGATTAGAGAAAGTGGATGTTTGATGTCTGGTGCAGAAATGATAGGCCAAAGGGCCTCTCTCCGCATTGTATGATGTACTCAATGACACTTTGAATTGTTAACTGTGTTTCTGTCTCTACGGATTTTGCCAGATCTGCTGTCTTTATACAGAACTTTCTGTTTCTGGACATTTTTCTTTCTGGTAGTTAGAACAACGGCAACTTACTGGCTTAGTGTTTAGAATGAAATGCAACCATGCACAAATCTCTGTTCTAGTCTGTGCTAGGAATATAACCTCTACCATGAGGCACACACCCTGTAGGCACACATCTTAAGCTTTGTTTCAATAAAGGCCTCACGTTGAACAGACTGCTGTGTTGTACACTCTAAACATATTGCAAGAAGTGGTTAGTGTCTGGAGACAAAATAAAAAGCACAACTGCAGAGCTGTGAGCTACCACTGAAAAAGAAAATAAAAGACAAAGATTGCACTGCAAAAACTGTTAAAGAGAAACTTGCTGCAGCTTTAACCCATCAGCTCCTGTTAAAATCATTGGAGCTATAAGGCAAAATCGGAAACAGTGGCAGAACTATGCAATAATTACGGGTTTGTTGAGCAATCCAGAACTATGCAATAGTTACGGGTTTGTTGAGCAATCCAGAACTATGCAATAGTAATGGGTTTGTTGAGCAATCCAGAAGAAGTACAAGTCACAATACATTTAATACTATTGGAAGAGACTGTTTCAAAGTCTTTTTAAATTCACTTGTGGAACGTGGGCATCACTCGCTGGACCAGCATTTATTGTCCGCCTCTAGTTGTCCCTGAGAAGGTGGTGGTGAGTGCCTTCTTGCACCACTGCGGTGCCACGATGCCATAAGACCATAAGACATAAGAGCAGAAATTAGGCCATTCAGCCCATCAAGTCTGCTCCACTACTCAATCATGGCTGATAAGTTTCTCAACCCCATTCTCCTGCTTTCTCCCTTAAACCCTTTATCTAGAACCTATCTATCTCTGTCTTGAATATACTCAATGCCCTGGCCTCCACAGCCTTCTGTGGTAATGAATTCCATAGATTCACCACTCTCTGGCTGAAGAAGTTATCTCTGTTCTAAAGGGTCCTCCCTTTCCTCTAATGCTGTACCCTTGGGTCCTAGTCTCTCCTGCCAATGGAAGCATCTTCCCAATGTCCACTCTGTCCAGGCCATTTAGTATTCTGTAAGTTTCAATTAGATTCCCCCCCCCGCCTTATCCTTCTAAACTCCGTCAAGTATAGACCCAGAATGCTCAAACATTCTTCATTCCTGGGATTGTTCTGGTGAACCTCCTCTGGACCCACTCCAGGGTCAGTACATCCTTCCTGAGGTATGGGGCCCAAAATTGCTCACAATACTCCAAATGTGGTCTAACCAGAGCTTAATAAAGCCTCAGAAGTACATCCCTGCTTAATATCCTAGACCTTTGAAATAAATGCCAACATTGTATTTGCCTTCCTAACTACCGATTCAACCTGCAAGTTTACCTTAAGAGAATCCTGGACTAGAACTCCCAAGTCCCTTTGCACTTCAGATTTCTGAATTTTCTCTTCATTTAGAAAATAGTCTTTGCCTCGATTCTTCCTACCAAAGTGCTTGACCTCATACTTTCCCACGTTGTATTCCATCTGCCACTTTACCTACTCTCCTAACCTATCTGAATCCTTCTGCAACCTCCCCACCTTCTCAATACATTACCTGTACCTCCAGCTATCTTTGTATTCTCTGCAAATTTAGCCAGAATGCCCTCAGTTCCCTCATCTAGATCATTAATGTATAAAGTGAAAAGTTGTGGTTCCAACACTGACCCTTCTGGAACACTAGTCACCGGCTGCCATCATGAGAAGGACCCTCTTATCCCCACTCTCTGCTTCCTGCCAGACAGCCAATCTTCTATCAATGGATGTGGTACCTTGCCTCTAACACCATGGGCTCTTATCTTACTGAGCAGCCTCCTGTGCAGCACCTTGTCAAAGGCCTTCTGGAAGTCTAAGTAGATGACATCCATTGGCTCTCCTTGGTCTAACCTGCTCATTACTTCCTCAAAGAATTCTAACAGATGTCACACATTACCTCCCCTTGATGAAACCATGCTGACTTTGCCCTATTTTACCATGCACTTTCGAGTATTAAGAAATCTCATCCTTCACAATGGACTCCAAAATCGTACCAATGACTGAGGTCAGGCTAATTGGCCTGTAATTTTCCATCTTTTGCCTTACTCCCTTCTTAAACATGGGGGCTACATTAGCGATTTTCCAGTCCTCTAGAACTGTCCCTGACTCCAGTGATTCCTGAAAGATCACCACTGAAGCCTCCATTATCTCTTTGGCTATCTCCTTCAGAACTCTGGGGTATAGTCCCTCCGTCCAGATGATTTATCCACCTTCAGACCTTTCAGTTTTTCTAGCACCTTCTCCTTGGTGATGGCCACCATACTGACCTCTGCCCCTACTCACTTGAACTTTTGGGATATGACTGGTGTCTTCCACTGTGAAGACAGACAGAAAGTACTTATTCAGCTCTTCAGCCATTTCTTTGTTCCCCGTTACTACTTCTCCAGCAGCATTTTCCAGTGGCCCAATGCGCACAATGTCAAATGAGCTTGTAGAAACGTGTGTACTTGCACAATTAAAGGATGAGCTAATTAGAGATAGAATTGATTTAGTGATAATACTAAAATAATAATTGTATTAGGAATAAGGAATCCAAAAGTGAAAGCATTCCTGCTGAGAGAAGACAAACACAGGCTCAGGAGAGCAACTGACCTCTGCAGAAGTGCCAAGGTTGGGAATTGACAGCTTCAGCGTACTCGACAGTACCAACCAGGTCTTGTATTAAGCTGCAAGATAGTCAAGGCACACAGGAGAAAACGATGACAGAGAAATGACATAAAGCAAATACTGCAGAAAACATCATGCAAAAGAGAAGAAGGCATGTCCATGGTGGAGAGAGCAATGTTCTCGCTGCAAGAAGCTGAATCCTTTTTTACACAGGTGTATGATTAAAAGGAAGCATAACAAGCAAGTGCAATTCATTGCTTATGCTGCTTGACATTTTCACTGCTCCATAAAAAGTATATCAACACAGACACAGTGTCTTGTTACAGTAGATGACGATTCTGATGATGGAAGGTGGACCAGCTGACATCAGTGACTACTACTGAGATTGCTGAATGCACAACTGCACACTTCAGTCATTATGACATTCCTGACATTGTTATTTGTGAAAAAGTCCCTCAGTTCACGAGTGACGAATTCAGCTGAGTTTGGAAATACCAGGAAATTCAATACCACACAAATATCCACACTATCCCCAATCAAATTACAAGGCTGAGACAGGACCAAAAATTGCCAACTGATGTCATACTATGCACAAACTACTCTTCCAGTAGCAAAAAGCCATTGAAGCCAGAAGTCTTAACAAGTATAACAACTCTACACTTGAGATGTATAACATGGAAACAGATCCTTCAGTCCAACTCATCCAAGCTGAGCAGATGTCCTAGATAAATCTAGTCCCATTTGCCAGCATTTGGCCCATATCCCTCGAAACCCTTCCTATTCATATATCCATCTAGATGTCTCTTAAGTGTTGTAATTGTACCAGCCTCCACCACTTCTTCTGGCAGCTCATTCCATGCACGCACCACCCTGTCTATGAAAAAAATAGCCCTTAGAACCTTTTTAAATCTCTCCTCTCTCAGTTTAACCTATGCCGTCTAGTTTTTGACTCTCCCACCCCAGGGAAAGACCTTGTCTATTTACCCTATCCATGCCGCTCATTATTTTATAAACCTCTATAAGGTCACCCCTCAGCCTCTGATGCTTCAGGGGAAATAGCTGCAGCCTATTCAGCCTCTCTTTGCAAACCCTGCAACCTTGGCAACAGCTTTATAAATCTTTTCTGAACCCTTTCAAGTTTCACAACATTCTTCCTATAGCAGGGAGACCAGAATTGCACACAGTATTCCAAAAATGGCCTAACCAATGTCCTGTACAGCCTCAACATGACATCCCAACTCCAATACTCAATGCACTGACCAATAAAGGCAGGCATACCAAACGCCTTCTTCACTATCCTAACTACCTGCAATTGCACTTTCAAGGAGCTGTGAACCTGCACTCCAAGGTCTCCTTGTTCAGTAACACTCCCCAGAACCTTACCATTAAGTGTATAAGTCCTACCCTGATTTGCCTTTCCAAAATGCAGCACCTCACATTCGTCTAAATTAAACTCCATTTGCCACTCCTCAGCCCATGGCCCATCTGATCAAGATCCCATTATACTCTGAGGTAATCTTCGCTGTCCACTACACCTCCAATTTTGCTGTCATCTGCAAACTTACTAACCATATCTCCTACGTTCACATCCAAATCATTTATATAAATAACAAAAAAAGTGGACCCAGCACCAATCTTGTGGCATACCACTGGTCACAGGCCTCCCGTCTGAAAAACAACCCTCCACTACCAGCCTCTGTCTTCTACCTTCGAGCCAATTCTGTATCCAAATAGCTAGTTCTCCCTGTATTCCATGTGACCTAACCTTGCTAACCAGGCAACAAAAGCATGATAACAAGGTGTAGAGCTGGATGAACACAGCAGGCCAAGCAGCATCAGAGGAGCAGGAAAGCTGACGTTTCGGGCCGAGACCCTTCTTCAGAAAATGCAAGGTTAAATGTAGCGTAAAGACTCTATCTTTTTACTTTTGTGTATTTTGATTGTAGACTGAAATGGGAAAAGAATTGCTTAGGCAAGGTAAATTAACTTCATTTTTTGAAAGCAAGTTACTTGACGCTCCCTGTAAGTGCTGATTACACAGTTATTTGTACAGCCAGTGTGGGAAGATCAAAATGAAAACTAGCTGCAGCCAGTAGCTGTGTGCAAATGATTCAGCCAGCAACAGGTAGCTGATTGATCTTTGGACTAGTGACTGGTTATCATTGACAAAGGTCTTCTGCATGCCAACAACAATTAAATTGGCTGTCGAGTAGCTGAACAGCTTGTGGCTGTGAATGCACTGGGGGAAGAAGCTATCCAGCTTCCAGAAGAGAAAGAGCCGTTTTTGGTCTGCAGTAAAAAGCATCTCAAGTCTGAAGATAGCCAATTTACTTCCCCTTATCAATTAATGTAAGATGTGACTATAAATAAGTTAAAGATCTTTATAAGCGTGAACCAGTTACCCATGCCTCCTACAAACAATTACCTAGAGGTGGAAGATTGAGAAGTAGTGCTCTGGTCAGCAGAAGGATCATCTCAGCAAACCCTGAGGCAGAGACCACTGGATTGCTTTCACAGTCTTTCCCTCCACCCACAACACGTATTTTTGTGTCTATGTGTGTGTAGAGGGGGCATTTTATAAGTGGGTTTGAGTTTTAACTAGTATAGTTATGTGTTGTAAGTAATTGTTTCTCTGTAGTTAGAATTTGATTGTAATAAAACAGTAATTCTTATTAAGTACAGAAACTCAGTCCATGCTTTCTGTAAACCTGGGACTAAAAGACAGGTAAATTGGGGAATTCTATGTACTTTTTAAAATATTTAACCTTTGTGATGCTGACAGGGATAGTGGGGCTTGATTTTCAGCATGCTACCTAGTGAGGCAAATAAGCTGAAAGCCAAATTTCATTTCAGCAATGTTGCTAAATCATTGCCAGAGTTGAGTATTAGAGAGTGAGTCAGGGTACAAACATTCAATAATCTCAACAAAATCCAGTCCAAATGGCAACTTGGGATGTGCCTGGGGCAGTTGTCACTTCAATTGCATTGCATCTTGTAGATGGTACACACTGCTACTACTGAACATCAGTCGTAGAGCGACTGAGTTTTAGTGAATGTGGTACCAGTGAAGCGACCTGCTTTGTCCTGGATGATGTCAAGCTTCTTGAGTGCTTTTGGAGCTGCACTCATTCAGGCAAATGGGGGAGGCAATGGCCTAGTGGTATTATCGCTGGACTGTTAATCCAGAGATCCAGATAACATTCTGGGGAGCTGGGTTTGAATCCTGCCACAGCAGATGGTAGAATTTGAATTCAATAAAAATATCTGGAATCAAGAATCTAATGATGACCATGAATCCATCTTTGATTGTCAGGAAAAACCCATCTGGTTCACTGTTGTCTTTAGGGAAGGAAACTGCCATCCTTATCTGGTCTGGCCGACATGTGACTCCAGACCCACAGTAATGTTGTTGATTCTGAACTGCCCTGTCGGCAATTAGGGATGAGCAATAAATGCTGCCAAGCCAGCGATGCCCTCATCCCCATAATGAATAAAGGAGAAAAAAAGGGAAGTATTCCATTACACTTCTACCTTGTATATAGTGGATGTGCTTTGGGGAGTCAGGAGGTTTGTTACTTGCTGCAGGATTCTTAGCGCCTGGCCTTGGTTTCCACTGTTCCCTTAGACAATAGCTGCTGGCTGCTATTTAATTTGCTTTGGCCAATTTTCTGTCAGGCCCAATTTCTCTGGCTGTGGGTCAAATTAGAATGTTGAACTTTGGGCCCATGGTCACTTGGTTGCAAACCAAAATAATTTATCTAGTCAAATGTTTCAGAGATAGTAGGAACTGCAGATGCTGGAGAATCTGAGATAACAAGGTGTAGAGCTGGATGAACACAGCAGGCCAAGCAGCATCAGAGGAGCAGGAAAGCTGACGTTTCGGGCCTAGACCCTTCTTCAGAAAAATTTTTCTGAAGAAGG
>NC_063351.1:45854685-45876790 GCF_021869965.1 Rhincodon typus | reverse complement strand
GACCCTTCTTCAGAAAAATTTTTCTGAAGAAGGGTCTAGGCCCGAAACGTCAGCTTTCCTGCTCCTCTGATGCTGCTTGGCCTGCTGTGTTCATCCAGCTCTACACCTTGTTATCTAGTCAAATGTTGGCTTTACATATTTTAAACAAATTGTGAAAGAAAATTCACCAAACTTGAACCAAATACCTTATAATATACAATAACCAGCCAAAGGAAATATCAGTTCCTTTCATGTCACATTCCCTAAAAACACTAATTTTCTAACATGTATTAGATCACACAGGATACATGTATACCCATACTATAATGTAGCTCAGAAGGAGCCCACTCAACCCATGTTGCCTGTGGCAGTTCTTTGATAGAGCTATTCATTATTTCCCTTCACCCACATTGCATTTGTTTCCACCATCAATATATATATTAATTCCCATTTCGACATTAATATTGTAATTGTTTCCTTGATCTTTTCAGATAGCCTAATCCCAGATCATAACAGGAGCTGCATTAAAACATTTTCTTCATCTCACCTTTGGTTATTTTGCCAATAAACTTAAATCTTTGTGCAGAGTTCAATTATCCCTTCTGTCACTGGAAACAGTTTCTCCTTATTTACCTTATCAAAACCATTCATGATTTTAGATATCTTTACCATAACCTTTTGTGTAAGTTTCATGCCACACAAATACCAGGCTATGACCACCACCAATAAGAGACAATCTAACCACCACCCTTTGATATTCAATGATGTTACCATCACTGAATCCCCCAATATCAACATCCTGGGGGTTGCTATTAACCAGAAACTCAACTGGACTTGCTACATAAACATAGCAGCTACAAGAGCAGGTCAGAGGCTAGGAATACTGTAATGAGTCACTCATCTTCTGATTCCCCAAAGCCTGTCCATCATCTACAAGGCTCAAAAGCATAGAACATAGAACAGTACAGCCCACGATGTTGTGCCACCCTATTATCGTACTCTAAGATCAAACTACCCTGTCCACCGTACATTTTACTACCATCCATGTGCCTATCCAAGAGACGCTTGAATGCCCCTAATGTATCTGACTCCACTATCACTGCCAGCAGCGCATTCCACGCACCCACCACTTGGATTTGGGTTTGATTCCGGCCTTGGGTGATTGTGTGGAGTTTGTACATTCTCCCCGTGTCTGCATGGGTCTCCTCTGGGTACTCTGGTTTCCTCCCACAGTCCAAAGATTTGCAGATTAGGTGGATTGGCCATGTTAAACTGCCCCATAGTGTCCAGGGGTGGTGGGTCTGGGTGGGATGCTCTTCGGAGGGTCGGTGTAGACTCCATGGGCTGAATGGCTTCTTTCTGCCCTGTAGGGATTCTAAGATTCTATAAGTCAGAAGTGTTATGGAATACTCCCACTTGCCTGGATGGGTGCTGTTCCAGCAGCACTCAAGAAGCATGACACATTCAGAACAAAGCAGCCCCCTTGATTGGCACCACATCCACAAGCATCCATTCCCTCCATCACAGATGCTCACTAGCAGCAGTGTATACCATGTACTGCAGAAATTCACCAAAGATCCTCAGATCATCTTCCCAACCCATGATCACTTCCATCTAGAAGGACAAGGGCAGCAAATACATTGGAACACTAGCACCTGTAAGTTCCCCTCCAAGCCACTGACTGGGAAACATATCGTGGTCCCTTCATTGTCGCTGGGTCAAAATCATGGAGTTCCCTCCCTAACGGTATTGTGGGCCAATCCATAGCAGGTGAACTGCAGTGGTTCAAGAAGACAGCTCGCAACCACCTTCTCAAGGGCAACTAGGGACAGACAATAAATGCTAGCCAGCCAGTGACATCCACTTCCCATGAATGAATAGAGTAACATGCCATGTGTAACTGTACTGGAAGAGCTTGTGTAGGGGAGCAGCAAGTCCTGGGGTTCAGTTCAGTTTTCAGTACTATTGTCAGAATGTTGTCAGGGCCTGTAGCCTTTGCACTATCCAGTGCCTTTAACTGTTTCTTGATATCATGTGGAGTGAATTGAATTGGCTGAAAATTTTTTCTGATGAAGGGTCTAGGCCCGAAACGTCAGCTTTTCTGCTCCTATGATGCTGCTTGGCCTGCTGTGTTCATCCAGCTCTGCACCTTGTTGGCTCGGATTCTCCAGCATCTGCAGTTCCTACTATCTCTATTATATAAGTGTGTGTTTTCACTTCTTCCAGTTAGTGCAAAGTAGACAAAAGTTAGAGCATAAAAATTATGCATTTAAAATTGTATTTGTGGGAGGCAGGCTGTTTGTGATATAGATTGCTGCTTCATCATTACAGTTGTGCACAGCTATATTCTGAGCAGCTCGGAAAGATAGCAAATTCCCTTTTTACCATGAGACTGTCTGGTAAGAGAATATCTATTGAACTCCTTCCCTCTTGGATGTGAACTGAAACTTCTCAACTTCTCCCTGCAATTATCTTAAGCAAAACCAGATCATTCACAAGCTCAGAGTTATACTTGAACCGGAGGTGATATTTTGACTGCATATCCATTCCATTATCAAGACTATCTACTTCCACGGCATAACAGTTCCTTACTCCATCTCTGCCTTTGTTCATCTGTTTCTGACATCCACATGCATGACACTGTCAACTCTAGGTTTGACTATTTAAGTACCTTCCTAACTGGCTTCCCTTTTTACACTTTTCATAAATTTGAGTTTGTTGAAAACTTTACTGTCTGTATCATCACTCTCACCAAACCGCTTTTTATCTATCACCCCTGTGCTTTCCGACCTATATCAGGTTGTATTCTGTCAAGGCCTTGATTTTATAATTCTCTTGCTTGTTTTCAAGTCCCTTGCTGCTTCATATCTCTGTAACTCTTGCAACCTTCAGGACGTCTGCATTCTTCTAATTCTGGTCCATTAGGCATTCTTGATTGCAATCTCTTCAGTTAGTTATTCAATAAATGCTGGAATTTCCTCTCTAACCCTCTCCAGCTCACTACTGCCAATTCTTTTCCGTTAAAACTTAGCTCTTTGCCCGTCATAGTTAAAGGCAATGTGTAAATGCACTTGCTGTTGTTGTTGTTCACTTATAGTCACTGCTGAAACTCTGGATTCCGTGGTTCTGAAAATTCCTTTTGCGCCATTGCACAAGAAAACTGTAGGAGGTCCTGAGGATAAAGCTATACTGACACTTGCCTACCTTGGTGCCACTGCTCTGCTCATGACAGTGTACACAGAGGTTTCTTGAATCCAAGGGTGCACCATAGTAGGGCAGGAATCTGGGTCCAAGCTGTGGCGTGCGGGCCATTGCTGACCCTAGCTGTAGAGTGAGGAACATGAGGTCCCATAAGGAACACATGCAAGATCCTGTGGCATGCCTCAGTATACCCCCTAATATCTGGCTTCAGAACAGCCTTGGCAGAAACAGGTCTCACTTGAACCATCTTAACTGGCATACATGAAGGAGAAAAGCAGTCATAGGAAATACATCTATTTGCATAGTGTTTTATGTAAAATGTCCTGGATTGCTACAATTAATAACTTGAGAGTCATAGTTTCCCCCAAATTATCCTAGGGCTTGGAAGGTTAAGTAATGTGGACAGGTTGCATAAACTTGGTTTACATTTTCTTGGTATTTAAGATTAAATGGTGATCTGATTAAGATATTTAAAATGTTAAAAGGATTCAATAATGTAAAAAAAAATCCTTTTTCCTATTCTGGGGGAATTTCCAGAACAAGGTGGCATAAACTTAAAGTGAAGGCATGACTCATGAATGATGCCAGGAAGCATTACTTTACACAAAGGGTTGTGGAAATCTGGAATTCTGCTGTTGTACTTTATTCCAGAATGCCAATTGATAAGGATGCAAAATTATAGATTTGACCCATGTATCTGTTCATTAAAGCTCAAACTCAGGATCATATCCTTTGCAAATTTGTCTTTTTGACTCAATAGATGGTATAAATGGCATGCAAACCACTTTGACAACGTCCCCTGAAAGTAATATCTAATATGACCATAAGATGGCAGTGCAGTCCACCAAACAGACAGAAGCCACTTCTCTGACCCTACAGCAGTGTGTACTTCTTATTTGACGTAGATCTTTGAAGTTCAAAGTGAGATGCAAAAGCCTTGCACTGCAGACAGAAGGAAAATACACCTTAAATTTCTGACTCCCCCAACAGAGAAAATAATCTTTTCTTATCAAACCCATCAAAAAATGTCAATACTTTAACAATCTTCTCTTAAACCTCCTCTGAGCAATACTGTAACAAGCTGTTTTCTATTGGGAGCAGGATTTGCTACAAGCACATCTTGACTGTGGCTCAGTTAGCAGCATTGTTACCTCTAGGTCAAAGTGATCTGGGTCAGAAACCTCCAAGATGGTTAAGCATATTATCCAGGCTGACAGTTTTGATCACTGGTCCATCAAAAGCAGTGGTCCCAACATAACGTTCTTGAGTCCCTCCAGGAAAAGAAAGATGGGAGATGGTGTTGGCTGGTTCCCTGAGCAGACTGCCAAAGTCATTTGGCAGAATGTTTCATTGACAAAACTTTCAATCCAGCTCTGAGACAAAGCACTTCCCCGACAGGTGCTTCCTATGCGCCTAGAGTCTCACACCCTCCGCACCTTGTCCTCTAGATGCTCTGGTGGAGAGGATACTGTTGTTCATTTCCTTGCAGAACATGTGTCTTTGCAACGACAGTTTGGAGAGAGTTGCACTGCTTTTTGTCAAGTCCATCCAAGCAGTTCTGTGATACAAGACTCAATGAGCTGTTCCCAGGTGATACACACCATGACAAGTATTAACAGTGACTGAAGGACTATCAACTTGATGAAAGATGCTCTTTGGTTCTGAAAAATCTTTGGTTTTCCATGAGTGCTGTAGATTGGCACATTCCTTTTGTTATTCAGTCTTGGGATGTGGGCATTGCTGGCCAGGCCAGTATTTATTACCCATTCCTAATTGGCCAGAGGGCAGTTAAGTGTCAACCACATTGGGGTGGGTCTGGAGTCACATGAAGGCCAGACCAGGTAAGGATGGAAGTTTCCTTCAGTAAAGGACATTAGTGAACCAGATGGGTTTTTCCTGATAATCGACAATGGATCTATGACCATTATCAGACTCTTAATTTCAGACTTTTTTTTAATCATATTCAAATTCCACCAGCTGCCATGGCAGGATTTGAACCCAGGTCCCCAGAATGTTATCTAGGTCTCCGGATTTACAGTGCAGCAGGAAACCACTAGACCATCACCTCCCCATGATCCAAAGTTACGTGCCGAGGGACAAACTTAAAGCTTAGAATAAAGTGGATCATAAGGGGTTAGTTGCAGCAAAAGGTCATTGATCTGAAAAGCTTACTTTACGTTTCTCTAGTGATGCTGCCAGGCCTGCTTTGTATTTACAGCATTTTCTGTTTTTATGTCAGATTCCTAGCAGCTACAGTGTTTTGATTTAGCATTAGGAAGGGGCTTCATTATATTGACCTCATGGGTTAAGAGAAGACGATAGGATAATGAGTCTTGTTCTCAATGCAGAAAGATGAGAGGAAGAGAAAGGGGTGTATGTTAGAATGGAAGAACAGCAAAACACATGCAATGACTAAAGAACACATGTATCATATTTAGCAAGGAGGTTTTGTGATGGAATAGATAGTGCCCCTACCTCTGAGGTTGAAGTTCTGAGTTCAAGACCTATTCTAGGAGGAAGGAAGGTGTCTTCATAACAACCATACAGGTTGACTATCAACTTTGTAAATCCTTCCAATGATACATGGTAAGAGTGGGAGAGATTCCTGGTCAGTTATTTAATGGAAAGAAAGATAGAGCTTCCACCATGTGCATGTAAAAGTGGACACTGCCACAGCAATTCAGGCCAAATTTCATCTGAACACCATCTACAAGTTACAAGAAAGGAGGAGGACATGCCCCTATCTACATCAGTGGAGCTGATGTGGAGAGGGTCGAGAACATCAAGTCCCTAGGAGTGACGATAACCAACAACCAGTCTGGACCACTCACGTAGATGCAATGGTCAAGAAGGCACAACAACGCCTTTTCTGCATCAGAAGACTGAGGAAATTCTGCATGTCCTTAAGAACCCTCACCAACTTTTACAGATGCACCATATAAAAGTATTCTATCTGGGTGCATCATAGCCTAGTACGGTAAATGCTCTGCCCAGGACCATAAGAAACTACAGAAAGTTGTGAACACAGCCCAGACCACCATGCAAGTCAACCTCCCATTCATTGACTCCATCTACACTTCGCATTGCCACGGAAAGCAGCCAATATCGTCAAAGATCCCTCCCACCCCGGTTAGAATCTCTTCCAAACTCTTCTGTCAGGCAGAAGATACAAAAGCTTAAACACACATACCAACTTCTTCCCTGCTGTTATTAGACTGCTGAATGGACCTCTCAAATTTCAAAAATAATGTTGATATTGCTTTTGTACACCTCCTGTGCAGCCGTATTTTTGTATGCCTTGCTCTGTTCAATCACCCTATAATCTGCACGACCTTGTATGTTAATGATCTGCCTGCACTGCACACAAAACAAAACTTTTCACGGTCCTTACGTACATGTGACAACAATAAATCAAATCAAAACCTCCCTAGATGAACTCTTAGTACACACCACTAACCATCATATTTAACTTGGTCTATAGAACGTCAGAAAAGTGAAATTCACTATTTGAAAAATCTGAGACAAAGGAGATTTTAGGATCTGTGACTAAATAGTTGGCCAAAGACCTGGGGTTTTAAGGTATTCTTTAAAAGTTGAGAAGGGGAAGCTTTGGGATGGAGTTCCAGAGCTGTGCTCCTGAAACCATAATGCCAGTGAGGGAGCAAAGGCAGTGAGAGGAGCCAATGGAGGTTTGGGTTGATAGAATACGGGGGTCGGGGCAAAGCTGTAGGGACAGAATTGTTTATGGAGATGCAGTTGGGCAAGGCTGTGGAGAATTGAAACTTGAAGCTTTTCCAGACTGGGAGTGCAAGGTAAATAGGTGAATAGAGATTTCGTGCAGGAGAGGGCACGGATGGCAGATGAACTGAAATTCATGATGGTGGGGGTTTCGGAAAGAGTGTAGAGAATGGAGAACAAGGAGGCAATCAATTTCTGAAGAAGGGTCTAGGCCCGAAACGTCAGCTTTCCTGCTCCTCTGATGCTGCTTGGCCTGCTGTGTTCATCCAGCTCAACTCTATAAAGCCATAAATTAGGGTTTCAGAAGCAAGACGCACCAAAATAGGGCAGCGTTACAGAGAAAAGGGAGCCATTTCTGGGAAGGCTTGGTCACATGTTTCCCATCAAGCCTCTGAAAGGTCAAAATGTCCTTTCCTGAACTTTAAGCCACCTCCCACAGATTCCCAGATAGTTTGCTGGGAGGGGGAGGATATCTAATTTGGCCAGAATATTTTCCTCAGTTCCCCAACATCCCCCACACACTAATCATTCTATACTCCAATGCCGTCCACTCCTCTTCTAGAGTCTCTATATACATTTTGGTAAAAAGAAGAAAAAGATGGAAAATTCTAATCTCGCAACATTTTTGGATGTGAGGCAAAAATGCTGATGAGTTTCCCAAAGAACTGGGGTCAAGGGTTAAATCCTGAAGTATCGCAGATGGCAAAGAATACTGTGCGTGTAGCAGACATCCACAACACACACACTTTGTAAAAATGTATTATATACAGAATGTGACACAGTTTTACACAAAGCTTTGCTTGTGCTTGCCAACAGTGGATCAGCCAAGATACATCTCATGCAAAGGCCCCCCTCCACCTCCATCACTCTGGCCAGAATCTTCACATGATCCAAGAACACAGTGACGAACATCAGCAGAACAATTACAGATGTTGATGAAATGAAACCTCCCCCCTTTACTCAAGATGTTAATTCATTATTATGTAGATTGAAGGACACGATGTGCCATCTGGTAGCTTTCGTACAGAACTGTAATATTGCTTAAAAAAAGAGACAGGAAGCTTTTCACCTTGCGCTCATCAGAATTTAAATGCAAGAAAACCGGATTTCAAAAGGAAACACCAATTTACACTGCATCAGAAGAGGGTTCAGGTTGGTTGGGCTGTGGTTGACATGGAACTGTTAGCTGTAGGAACTGTTAGCTGTTAATCTTAGTGACTGATTAAATTCAAACCAGGCAAGACGATTCCGTTTACTCAGGGTGATTCTATGGGGATTGGTTGTTCCACTACTGAAAAAGCCAATGAAAAAATGCCATATGTGGACATGTTCCTTTTCCTATAAACAGGGCCCGACGTGTGAATAAATGTAGGTCCTACTCTAACTGATAATGTTGAATTGGTTTCCAGTGTAATTCTTAGCAAAGTCAGGATTATTTACTAAATGTTGGCCAATAGCATCTAATGCTGGACAAGAAGTTTTGAGTTTTGCAAGCATCGATTGGTAGACCATGGTCAACCCTTTGCCCACTACAGACAGCCTAAGAGTTCTGTTTGATACAGTGTGTCACTCGTTAATTTGTATGGCCTACATAAGCAGCATTTCACAAGTTCTGAAACTCATATACCACATTACTTATTTGTCTACTAAGCTGAATGTCTTTTGGAAGGACATCAATATTCTGTTAGCAGCAAAAACCACTTTTGGGTTTACAGCAAAGCAGCAGCACATGACAGCTAGCTTCAGCTAGTGCTTAGATGTTTGTGATACTGTAGAGTTCCAGAGTAACCTGATATAGGCTGGGCTCTGGCCAGAGCCAACAGATACAGGTTTAGGCTATTCCATGAGTTTGCACGATATATAGACAGCAATAATTCAATCAGTGTCATAATTATCACACATTATAATGTTGATAAACACTACCTAAGCATCATGGCTATACAGTGTGTAGGGCTCTATTCATGAGGTTGGTAGTTGGGTTTATCTTGTAGAATGTGGGAAGTGTAGGAATCCCAGTGCATCTTTTAAAAAAGGTAAAGTTGCTATCATCCCATCAAACCATTGGGCTATTCTCTCTTGAGAGAGAGAGAAAAAAAACTGGTGGTGGTTTAACCTGAGGGTCAACATACCTCACGTGAGAGGAGAGGTAGCGAAGGCAGGACCTTCGTAGTAACTTCAGCTTGCTGTGGGAATTCAACCCCTGTCATTCTGCATTGCAAGCCAGCCATCCAGGCTAACCCATCCCCATCACATAACTATATTGACCAGTGAATGTAGGCTTGCATTAGATCATTGCAGTTTTGTTTTCTATTCACAATACACCTTCCAAGTGGCTGATCTAACTGAATGAGGAAAAAGCAACAGGATACTGAATACAGAAGATACATGCAAAACATCATTTTACATTCTATTTTACAGTTCACTACATTAGATGTTAAAGCTTATAAATTCTAAGTTTGAAAACCAACCCCCTCCCCAAGCCCATGCTTGGCCACAAACCCCTCATTGAAAAGCCAGAAGCTAAAGCATTTGACGGTGACAGCACTGTTACAATCTCTATATGTTTTCTACATTCGCTAGCTATGACAGTATTCTATATATAGGGTCAAAAATGCTACAGCCCTCCCCTTGAGGCTATCACTGCTGTGTGAATGATATGTCACCTATGCCAGTGTTGGTTTCCCAGCTTCTTGTGTTGCTCAACTTGTCAGCACTGTTTAACAGATAGGCCCTCGAGAAAGAAAGCCCGTCTACATACATGCTCTGTGAAATATCAGGGCCAGGAAAAGTTGATAGTGGTCGCTCTGCAAAAGCAGATCCAGCCTTCGTGTTTCTTATCTCCCAACTGAGTTACCAAGGATTCTGTATTCTTGGGGGCAGGGCTGTAAACAGTCCTGTTCAATGACTGGGACCTCGATAGTCAGGGTGGTGGGTAAACAGGTCATTGCCTCAATCTGTGGCTTCTACCTCCTGACAGTCCAGTGCATGATGCATTCAAGATAACATGAGAGCAGTTTTTTTACAATAATATAGGAACCATAATACTGTGAACATGTCCAAAAACGTCAGTCAGCAATATACCAGGAGGTGCACAGGAACATGGGAAGAGGCCATTCAGCCCTTCGAGCCTGTTCTACCATTCTAGGTCATGGCTGATCACCCACCTCGACTCCACATTCCAACACTATCTCCATTATTCTCTTTGTCTTGAAGTTACCTAATGACCTAGATTCCACAGCCTTCTTGGGTAGAGAATTCTAAACGATCACCACCCTCTGAGTTCCTCCTCATTTCAGTCCTAAATGATTTTCGCTTCAGTCTGAGAGTGCATCTCCTGTACCACATGACCGGGAGAAGCATCCATTCTGCATTTACTCTGCCCAACCCTTTAGGAAATTTCTAAGTTACTACAAGATTGCCTCTTATTCTTCTGAACACTAGAGAATATAATTCCACATTCCCAGAACCCCCTTTCCCTTTGGGTATTTTTGTGCAAAAGAAATGAATGCTCTGAGGGGCAACTTTTTCACACAGAGGGTGGTGCATATATGAAAGGAGTTGCTCCAACACCCCACATGACACGGGATGGGCATTCCACACAGCTGAGCTGTCCTGCAATGCCTTCAGTCCACTTTCAGACTATTTACTTTAAATTGGATACGAGAAAGCAGAAAGTAAAATTACTTACCATTCAGCTGTAATGAATCTAGCTCTGGATTTAACAGCCTGTTTCGGGGTCCATTTCTCACCTGTTCCTCTAGGTGCTGCTGACTGCCTGTCTCAGCACCTCCTCTTGGTGCTCCTCTCGTTATAGTCAAGAAAGTCAGGTCATAGAGTCATTGAGTCACACAGCACGGAAACAGACACCTTTGGTCCAACCAGTCCATGCCGAACATAATCCCAAACGAAACTAGTCCCACCTGCCTGATCCTGGCCCATATCCCTCCAAACCTTTCCTATGATAATAACTGAGTTCAATATGCACTTAACCTAACATTTATTTATGGCATGAAGCCTTACAAGCATATTCTTCCTAACTCAACTCCACCGTAATTTCAGTTTTTTTTATATCTGTTCAAGTGAAATTCCAATTAATGACCTCACCTCCATACAATTTAACATGAATGATTTACAATTGAACAGGTTCATCAAGTTCTTAATATCAGAGAAGGTACAGCAACTGGGATGGAACTTAGCAACGTCCACACACATATGCTATGGGCAGAATTTTCCCAACCCTTGAACAATGTGGATCATGCCAGGAAAGTTGGGAAAATTGTGTGAGGTGGCCGGTGAGGTGCTTCTCAACATTAACAGCAAAAGATTCCATTTTTCCGAACCAAGTATTGAATGGTAAGACAAAATTCTTGCAAGTAGAGGTCACCTGGTCACTCCAACTCACCACTTGTACCTCTAAGTATCCACCTTGGACACTAGGCACTAACATCTCATGGACATCAACCACACACCACCACAGCACCACCCCACCCCACCCCCCCGCCCACTCCATCCAAGGATCTTGACATCTGATAATTATCAGCCTCACTGCACCCTCATAGCCCTTCTCTAATTCACTTACAATACATTCATGCTCTTCAATTCGGAGTGCTGCTAACAGGACACTTTGCACCCAAGGACAGGCACCCAGCTCTTGGATTGACCATGCTGAGTCTCAGGGCTCCTCACCTACTTTCTTACTGCTCACTCACTTTGTGTCTACTTGATTGTGCAGGGGTGCATCGTTGTCTTGCCTTACCTTGCCTTTTGGTGCTTTGTAGCCTCAGCCTTAAGGGGTCTCAGCAATTTTGTCTTGCCTTGCTGTTTAGAGCAGACATAAAGCAACTTGACACGGTAGTGTTTAGGCCATGTTACAGTACAGCACTGTGCTACATCAATCTCTCACCTACTGCACTTGCTAGCAGCGTATACAACAAATATATTGCAGGAGTTCTTTTGTATTCATTCGCAGAACGAGGGTGTCACTGGCTAGGCCAACATTTATTCCCCATCCTTAACTGCCGGGTCCCTAGAATGTTACCTGGATCTCAGAATTTACAGACCAGTGATAATACCATTAAGCCATTGCCTCCCCTGTGCATCAACCAAATGACTGTACCTCAAAGTTTAAAGAGAATAATCCTTAATCAAGATAAAGGAGGCTGCTTTTAATCAGGGGTTCTGGTACAATAAAATACGGATCCCAATCCAGGGCCTTCGACATGGTCCGTTATTCTCTTGGTTTGTAAGTGGGTGTCACTACAGTCTGGGTAGTGGGCCACAGTTAATTTTGTAGGTTCAGTGCAAACACAGTTAGGGGAGTCACAGTAAGTCAGTCACGGAGTTGCACACAGATTATTCTGGGGTTTAATCAGTCGAGGCTGATCCAAATTGGTCAGAGCTGTGAGCAATGGTTAATCCTAGAATGAAAGTCAACCGGGAGTTATTAGTGGATACTTTTGAGGTTGGAAGGTGGGAAAATGAATACTGGGGTTTGGAGACAGCAACCTGGGATGCACAAGACTCAAGAATGGTGAAGGGCGGACATTTGGCATGTAAGGGGAAGATGATAGTGCAAGGGAAGACATGGGACATTGCAGCAGTGGGAGTTTGGGGCAATCTCACTAATCACTTCCGTTGTGGGCTCAATGAGGGAGGGATGGAATGACTGTGCAGCATAATGATAGGCATGACCAAATTGTAGGGCCAGGGCTCAAGGGGCAATGATGAGAGCTGCAAACGTAATTCCAGATGGTGATGGGAACAGGTAGAGGATGAGTACTGCTGGTACCTGGCCAGGGATTGCCAGAGGGAGGAGTATTGAGATTTTTGTCAGGGGGAGCTTGATTTCCAAACTGAGCCTGTGACTCACTGTGCCAACCCTGACCTGCTTTGCCTTCAGTATTCAATCGAATCGACAATGGGCACTGCAACAGAAAAGTGGCTGCGATCATACCCAGAGTGGGTGCATTCCACCTGGGCATGCGAGCTCCATTTGTAAGCGACCATTGCATCAATCATGCACTTGCAGAATACAGGGTGAAGTCATCTGTAACCACAGCATGCTGCATGTGAAATGCATGTAGTGTAACTGTGTGGAGTGCAAATGTAGTCAAAGCAATCTTGACCGTGTCATAAGTCATTGTAGATTGAAGATAGTCATCTCTGAAGCAGAGGTGATCAGAGGCAATATTAAAAGTGCCACAAAATGAAAGACAATGCACAATATCAAAGATTACACAGGGACACAGAACTGATTTCTTCTCACTTTGAACTGTAAGTATAAAGCCATAATAGGAGGTTAGTTAGCTCAGCTGGCTAGATGGCTTGTTTGTGATGGAGTGTGATGGTGATGGTGTGGGTTCAATTCCTGCAATGGCTGAGGTTACCATTGAAGGACTCTCCTTCTCAACCACTTCCCTCACCTTAGGCATGGTGATCCTCAGGTTAAATAACCATCAGTTGTCTTTCTCTCACAAGGCAGCAGCACTATGGTCGGATGGGACTATGGCAACATTATCTTTACATGCTGTTATATTAAATGATGCCTTTCATGGGTAATGTGGACCTGGATAACAAAGTCTTAGTCCTTATGCAGCACTTACAATCTCCAGTGCCCCTTTGTTACTTGACTGCTGATGCATTCATCAAAACAAGGTCCAAAATTGGAGTTCCACATAGAGGTGTCACATGTTCCCACTTGTCTGAGAGATCCATGTCCTACTGTGTGGAGCAGTAAGCTAAATGGTCAATTGTAAGTTATGTCATTACTGACTGCACACACTGTTAATGACAGGTTCTTTTTTTCTGTCCCCTACACAGGTTCATCAGGCCAAATGAGGGGTTATTGTCGCTGTTGCTATGGTACAATGAAGATCCAGAAAGATGGAGGAAGATCAGATGCAGCAGGAAGCCCAGGACCAGAAGCAACCTCCAGCAGAAGCTGAACAACCTCCACATGAAGAGGTGATAGCTGAAGGTCCCTTCAGGATGTGCAGGAGGTCCAGAGTCTATTGTCCCCATTGCCATTTCCTCCAGATGGGTGAGGTGCAATGTCTCCACAGACTGAGGGACTCTGACACAGAACTATGCCTGCTGCTGGAGTGGGTCTCCTGACCTGAAGTAGTGGGTGATCATCCTATCCCAGTGGACATCAAGGTTACAACAGCACCAAACTTTTGTGTGATTGGGTCCTTCCAAGGAGATATTTGGGACTTCTGTGGGATACCTCAATCCTCAACCCAGTCAAAGCTGTTATTGGTGCAATTTATGTCAGATCACACACTGCTTCATCTCGTTTCCCTGTAATGAGGTCAGTGCTGGGCAGTGGACTTTGGCAGTATTGTTGGAATCACCCAGGTACAGGGTGTGATAGACTGTACACACATTGCACTCAGTGTACCAGCTCATAATACAGCTGAGTTCATCAGTCAAAACCTGTTTTATTTCATCAATGTACATGTCATCTGTTATCAGTGATATCACATCCTAGAAGATTGACCAGGAAGTTGTCGTGATTTCTACGTTCACAAGAATTCTGATGTTCCTGTTTCATTTCAAGAGCAGAATGCCTTAAAAGGATGGTTACTAGGGGATACGGGCTACCTTTTGCAACCGTGAATCCACTATACAACCCCTTGATTGCTGCAGCCCATTCTTTAACCAGGACATGGTAGAACAGACGATAGACCTCCTGAATATAAGGAGGATCTTGGCTCAGTCTGGGGTGGGGTGTGGTCTTGCAGTACACTCCAAACAGAGTGTTCTGTATAACTCACCGGTTGTTCCATGGTTAGCACTGCTGCCTCACAGCACCAGAGACCGGGTTCATTTCCACCCTCAGGCAACTGTCTGTGTGGAGTTTTCACATTCTCCCCATGACTGCATGGATGTCCTCTGGGTTCTCTGGTTTTCTCCCACAGTTCAAAGATTTGCAGGTTAGGTGGATTGGCCATACTAAATTGCCCATAGTATCCAGGAACGTGTAGGCTAGGTGTATTATCCATGGGACATGCAAGGTTACAGGATTAGGATGGGAGGGTGGGTGTGGGTGTGATGTTCTTCTGAGGACCAGTGTGGACTCGATAGGCCAAAAGGCCTATTTCCACACTGTAGGAATTCCATGAACTCTAGCACACTGCACGTTTCACAAAAGAGGCAGGCAAAGAGGAGATGTGATAGAGTCTGAAGAGCTGACAGAATGGGAGCACTGTTCTGAGGAGGAAGAGGAGAACATTGATCAGGAGGAACATCACCTTCAGCAGGATAGAGCACTGCTGCATCAGGCACAACCACCCAGACAGGACGAATCGACACCCAGTTTCAGGAAATGAGAGCTGGCTGCAGTGATCATTCAATGACTGTAAACTTATTGCTGCGCAAAAGGCAAACAGTCTGTTTCCGTTCCAAGAGGCAAATGCAGCTTCTATTTCCTTGATTTCCATTAGCTTTTGCTATTGCTGCATTAAAGTCTCAATGTTGAACTATTTGAAGGCTTCCCAATATGTGGTGGTCCTACATTGAGCAGTGATAAGAATGTGGGCTACTCTCGATTAGGGAAAGAGTGGCACTGACTTTGACAAGGTTTTAATATGGCATGGTTTTAAGATGGGCTAACACTGGGTAAGTTGCTTGGCTTGGATCCTAAACAGTGATAGATTACACTTGTATGTGCGATGAAGAGTAAGCCATGCCACCTACATGCCCTGAGAAGTGTTGGTTTGGGTTTGTCCTCCCATTATGAGTAAGGTGAAGGGTAACTCTGGACTGCCAATACTTGACTGGGCACATGACTGAGCATCAAACATAGTGTCAATGTTATGTCCCAGCAATGGTGAATATTTCCACTTATTATGAGTGGGAGAATAGGACAGGTAGAGTGCTACAGGGGTATGGTGCAGAGGTAACGAAGCAGATTTGGGTCACTAGCATGTAAAAACTCACGAAGTGGAGACAGAAACTTTCCATGAAACCTGCCAAAAATAAGACATAGCCAATTGCTGGCAAGAGTCAGCCCATTTTAACCACACAGAATTGTAACTAGAAGCATGAGTAAGTTACAGAACCCTTACCAATCATTTCAGCTATGTAAGCATAAAATAAATCATCACAAAATCACACCAAATATAAGCAACGCATTCTTTGATACATTGAAGCAAACAAAGTCAGCACACAGTCTTAAACAAGCTATTTTTATTTGAAAGATATATGAGGACAATTTCATATATCAATTAAGTGCTGATATGGCCATTTATACTCTCGGTCTTAATGTTATCCCCTTCATTAAACATTTTCACATCTGGGTCTACTGAAATATGGCAATCTGTATATCAACACAGAGAGACATTTAGCTCTGTATATACTTAGCAACTCAAATAAAATACAGTCTGTGGAATCGATGTAAATACTTATTGCGTGTTATGAAAAAGCCAAAGTCCATACAACTTGCAGAACATTTTCAACATGTGGTATGACTCTTGACCTCTTCTTCATGTTGTCAAAGCCACATGTTCAACGTCAACAGAAAGAACTGAATGAGGAACACTGAAGAATTGTGATGTACACACATAAATACCTATGGGCACAGTACATGCATACGGACACATAAACGTACAGACATGCACTTCCAGGGAGTAGCCAGTGTGCAGTGACACCAATGTGACAGTATGACATGTGACATATGGTTGAAGACTGGTCCCCTTGGAATACATTAGAATTGAGGGAATAAACTGGATGAAAGGCCAAAGGAACTTATTGTACATTGAAACATACTAGGACAGTTCTAAGAGAAATGAGGTGGACATGGTGTGAATGGAAATCTTTCTTCCCGTAGGCATTTTATGGATTTTTTTTTGCAAAAAAGCAGCAGCATTTTCCCTTTTAGCTCCTTGACATGCTCATTCTGCGAGAGTGAACAGAATGCATCTTTAATGCAGTGAAAGTAAAGTCAATGCTTGAACAAGAGTTTGATTTCTCAACTTTAATTCAGTCAAGATCCAGGTCAGACCAGCAAAAGATTCTCAAACACTCGAGGGAGGAGAAAAGTCTGTGCAGCTGTGAATTCCGCAAAGATGACCTCAGTGCTTACCTTTAATTGAATCGGGTGCCTAATGCAAGGGTTGGTGCTAACTTTTCTGTGAGGATTATGCTCTTAATCTTGTTTGAAAACTCCAGTGCCAAGATACACAATGCACACAACATTCAATAATATCAGCACAACTGTAAGGCTTCTGACATATCAAAGCTTTAAACACTAACACAGCCACAAATATTGAGAGATGTTCATTGCCAAGCTTCCAGGTCTTGTCGTCAACTAGTCCAATTTTTACAAGACCGTTTTGCTGTCTAAGATGTGTGGAACAGGATGGGACTCATATCAAACACCTGTTGCTTTCTGGATTTGTTGGTTCAAAGCTGCTTTGCTATGGAATAAAGGGCTTCGAGCAGAAAATTCCTGATGTAGGAATTTTTTTTAAAAACCAAAAGAAGTGCGGATGCTATAATTCAGAAACAAACATGGACATTGCTGGAAAAGCTTAGCAGGTCTGGCAGCTTCTGTGGAGAGAAATCAGAGTTAAAATATCGGGTTGAGTGACCCTTCCTCAGAACTGAAATTTTTTATTTGCTTTGCCACTGGTTAATTTTGTGTTTGTCCAGTGACCGATACTACAACAACTTACATTTATATTATGTTCATCCTTCACAGAATATATTGCAAAGCTTTATTAGATGGATTTCTTTCAAATAATACGAAATAAAACAGGGTGATGTAATGGCCTAATGGTATTATTGCTGGACTGTTAATCTAGGGACCCAGAAAATGTTTCTGGGGACCTGGATTAAGATCCTACCATGGCAGCTGGTGGAATGTGAACTCAGTTAAAAAAATGTGGAAATAGGAGTCCAATGATGGCCATGAATCAATTGTCAGGAAAACCTTATGTGGTTCACTAATGCCATTTAAGGAAGGAAACTGTCATCCTTACCTGGTCTCTCTTAACTCTTAACTGCCCTCTGAGCAATTAGGGATGGGCAATAAATGCCGGCCTAGACAGTAATGCCCACATCACGTAATGAATTTTTAAAAATTAAATATTGTGCTGAAATGTAGGAGCAAATTGAGACATGGCATGGTGACTGTAGCAGTTCTTGGGAGGAAACAATGACGATAGCTTGAAACATCTAATGATCATGCCACTTTCAGAATACTGTGTATAATTCTGGTCACCCTTATAGAGGAAGGATGTTGTTAAACTTGGGAGGGTGCAGAAAAGATTTACAAGGATGTTGCCAGGACTGGAGAGTTGAGTTATGGGGAGACGCTGAATATGCTGGGGCTTTTTTCCTTGGAATGTTAGAGGCTGAGGGGTGACCTTACAGAAGTTTATAAATTCATGAGGGGCATGGATAGGGTGAATAGCCAAGGTCTTTTTCCCAGGTCAGGGGGGTCCAAAACTAGAAGGCATAGGTTTAAGGTGAGAGGGGAAAGATTTAAAAAGGACTTGAGGGGTAATGTCTTCACGTAGAGGGTTGTGTGTGTATGCAATAAGCTGCCAGTGGAAGTGGTGGAGGCTGATACAATTATATTTAAAAGGCATCTGGATGGGTATATATATAGAAAAGGTTAGAGGGATATGGACCAAATGCTGGCAAATGGAACTAGGTCAAATTGGGATGTCTGGTCTGCATGGACAAGTTGGACCGAAGGGTCTGTTTTTGTTTTGTGTAACACTATGACTCTATAAATGCATGACAATCCCTTTGTTTAGGCCTATTGTTCTCAACAGTCTTCACTACTGATGTTTTACTTGCCTCATATCTCTCTTTGAATGGTGATTGATTGTTATGCTTGGTCAAATTTTCCATTATCATCATATTATGTGACTCCCAGGTTGATCGGATAAGAAAGACTTGTATTTATGTAGTGCCCTTCACAACCACTGGACATTTCAAAATGCTTTATAGTCAATGAAATAGTTTTGCAGGGCCATCACTGTTGATAATAACTAGATAATCATTTTTAGTTATTTTCATTGAGGATAAACATTGGTCAGGACATTAGAACAACTCTATCTATATATATATCTATATATCTAATATAATATATAACAATATATATTGTTAGATTTAACAATATATCTACCTGAACAGGCAGCTGGGATTTTGGTTTAACATCCCATCTGAAAGATGGCACCTCTAACGGTTCAGCATTCCTTCAGTACTACACTACAGCACTGTGTTGATTTTTGTGCTCAAGACTTGGAATAGGACTTGAACACAAATCTTGTGCCTCGCACAGAAAATTTGAAGGATGCTGGTCTATTTTCATCTAGAAATTCTTGTAATCTCATGCTTATAAAGAGAATGGGGATGTGAGGGGTTTAGAAGAGAGAACAACATACAAGGCAACATGTCCCACCCTCTGAGTAAAAACCTTGCCTCGCACCTCTCCTTTAAACTTTCCCCCTCTCACCTTACACCTAAGCCCCCTAGTATTTGACATTTCCACCTGGGAAAAAGACTCCAACTATCGCCTCTCATAATTTTACATACTTCATTCAGGTTGCCCTTCAGCCTCCGATGCTCAAGCAGAAACAATACAAGCTTTTCCAACCTCTCCTTAACATTCCAATCCAGGCAACATCCTGGTAAACTTTTTTTTTTACACCCTCTCCAAAGCCTCCACATCCTCCCTATAGTGTGGTGACCAGAATTGCATACATCGAAGCCACAAACAAATTGCAATTTTGATTTTGTGGGTGTTAATGACACTGCAAAGCCCAGCAAGACATTCCAGGGATTACTTGACTATCACTGAAGATCTCCTTTGTTCTAAGAGTTTCTTCAGTGTCCACTAGATGGCAATGTTGACAGTCTCAGAATGTCGGTCTCTGAGCAGAATTGGCTGACCCTGCAACAGGCAGCGAGACAGCAAAAGGTCAGAAGGGAAGAAAAGGAAGGAGACCAGAGAAGTTCTTTCTTGTTGACTGTATTTCCAGTGAATCCATGTTGATGTAGCAATGACGTATATGCCACATCATTGATTCTGATGTAAATTCAGCTAGGAATGAAAGACCTGCATTTAAATGGCACCTTTTGCTACCACAGGAAATTCTGAAGTGCTTTACAGTCAATGAATTGTTATTGAAGAGTAGTAACCCTTGTATTGTAGTGAAGTTCCTACTAATAAGAATGCAGTCATGGGCCAATGGTGTGTCACAGTTGTATCGGTTGAGATTGACAAAATATTTCCATAGAATCTGATAAATTATCAATTGTCCTTCCTCCAATTGTCCTACATCTGGATTTTTCCTGGATTGTAACAGATTTAAGCTACCTTTAGGAAGGTACTTCAAAATAAGGCAGAAGTGATACCATTCCACAGTGGACTAGGATTCTGGCTGTACGTTATCTCCAGTGATTCACACATACTCAATCTCAGCTTCTCTGGAAGTGATGAACTGAATCAGATATGACTACAACACTCATTACCGCACACATCTCACCATCCCCAACCACTCCAACAACCACTGACCAAAGTCCACTATCAAAACTCACACGACAAATGGTTCAGAGATAGTAGGAACTGCAGATGCTGGAGAATCCGAGACAACAAGGTGCACAGCTGGATGAACACAGCAGGCCAAGCAGCATCATAGGAGCAGGAAGGCTGACGTTTCGGGCCTAGACCCTTTCTGATGAAGGAAATTGAAACAAACAAAAACTGAACAGCCAATGTTACAGGGAGGTTGACCTTTAATCACGCATATTCTGATCTTTATGTAATCATTAAGAAGTAAAGAGAATGCACATGATACTCATATTGTAAACTCGTCACCAGTGGAATACTGAGACAACAAAAAAAAGTTATTTATTGACTCTTCTACCATTACTGTGCAATGTTTTCTTAAAATATATGATGTTGACAATGATTAAATTATAGAACTGAAGTTTATTAGTGATTTGTAAGAAGACTGTCCTTGAAATGACAGATACATCTGGTTATTTTATTGGAAAAACAAATGATGTCAGAGTTTAATTTGATTGGTGGCCAGACTTACTAGTATCTTGTTTAGCCTGTTGCTTAGAAACCGGAGTGCTTGCTCATTCCATCCTCAAATGGATTCATTTTAAGACTGGCAATGGTTTGAATCTCATGAGTCTTTGTGGTCTGGATACCAATAATCAATTCATAGCATTCTCGTCTTTGAGTTAGAAAGATGTGGTTTCAATTTTCATTTGGGTGACATGAATTACACAAACAAAGCTGACACTCAGTACAGTGCCATAGGGAGTGCTACACTGTTGGAGGTGCATTTTTCACAGGTGCTAATAAACCAAGACCCAACTGTGCTTTCAGGTGCACTTAAGAGATACAGGAGCACTATTTTGAAGAAAAGCATATTATTTGGTTACTATTGTACTGCTGTTTGTTGGAGCTTGCAATGTGGAAGTTGACAACTATGGTACTTACAGAAGAACAAATGACTACACTTCAAAAGTATTTGACTGACGGTCGCTGCTTTGGGATGTCCAGAGTTTGTAAAAGGTTCTGTATTAAGTAAGTCTTTCTTTCTCTAAGCATTCCCTGTTACCTCATCCATTTTGCAGCACAGATCTATACTTGAACACCAGCAAATGTGGTAGCTACTTCATCCTACTTTATTTGACACATTGAATCTAGAACAAATAACAATACAGCACAGGAACAGGCCCTTTGGCCTTCCAAGCCTGCGCCAAAACATTTTGTCCTTCCATGTTAAAACTTTCCTCACTTACAGGATCTGTATCTCTCTATTCCATTGTATGCATGTACTTGTCCAGATGCTTTTTGAGTGCTGCTATTGTGTCTGCTTCCACCACCTCCTCTGGCAGCTTGGTCCAGGCACTCACCACCCTTTGTGTGAAAAATGTGCCTCTCACATCTCTTTTAAACTTCCCCTTCCACACCTTGAACCTGTGTCCTGCAGTAATTGATCCTTCCACCCTGGGAAAATGCCTCATACTTTCCATTCTATCCATGCCATTCAGAACCTTAGAAATGTCTATCATGTCACCCCTCAACTTCCTGCGTTCCAGTGAAAACAAACTCAGTCTATCCAAGACAAAAAGGCGTAGAGCTGGATGAACATAGCAGGCCAAGCAGCATCATAGGAGCAGGAAGGCTGACGTTTCGGGCCTAGACCTTTCT
>NC_063351.1:45806574-45854285 GCF_021869965.1 Rhincodon typus | reverse complement strand
CTGCTTGGCCTGCTGTGTTCATCCAGCTCTACGCCTTGTTGTCTCAGATTCTCCAGCATCTGCAGTTCCTACCATCTCAGTCTATCCAACCTTTCTTCAGAGCTAAAATCCCCCATACCAGGCAACATCCTGGTAAACCTTTACTGTACCCTCTCCAAATCATCCACATCTTTCCGCCAATGTGGTGACCAGAGCTGTATGCAATATTACAAGTTTGGCCTAATTAAAATTCTACAAAGCTGCAGCACAACTTGTCTATCCTTATACTCAGTGCCCCTTCCAATGAAGACAAGCATGCCATAGGCCGTTTTTACTACTTTATTTATAACACTGCTACCTTCAATGATCTGTGGACCTGAACACCCAGATCTTTCTGCATATCAAAGCTCCTAAGGATTCTGCCATTCACTGTATAGTTTCCGCCTGTACTTGTCCTTCCAAAATGCATCACTTCACATTTGTCCAGGTTAAACTCATCTGCCATTTTTCTGCCTATGGTCTATATCCTGCTGATCTATGTCCTGCTGTATCCTCTGACAATCCTTCTCACTATCTGCAACTCCACCAATCTTCGTATTGTCCGCAAACTTGCTAATTAGACTAGCTATCTTTTCCTCCAAATCATTTATGTAAATCCAGCAGGTAAAGGAGCACGAGACTGAACAGTTTCTGGAAACTGTTGTTGGTGAGTGATAGGTAAATTTTGAGAAATTGTTATCAGAGCAGAGAGCATCAGAAGTGAAAACATAGTATTTGACATTGTAAGGATTAATTAAAGGGATGAGACATGGCAGGAGAGCTCCAAATTATAGTCTGCTCCTCTTGCTCAATGTGGGAAACCAGGCACATTTCCCGTGCCTGGGACCTGCATGTGCGCAATAAGTGTCTCCAGCTGCAGCTCCTGGAAGCACAAGTTTCAGAGTTGGAGTGGCATCTGGGGACACCATGGAACTTTTGCGAAGGGGAAATGTCATGGATAGCATGTTTAGAAAGGTGGTCACACCGCAGATTCAGACTCCACAGGCAGCAAGGGAATGGGTGACCACCAGGAAGAGCAGGACGGCTAAGCAGGCAGCGCACCAGTCTCCTGTGGCTACCCCCCTGCAAAACCGTTTTGGATACTGTTGACGGGAATGGCCTCTCATGGGATAACAGTAGCAGCCAAATTCATGGCACCATCGTTGGCTCTGCTGCAGAGGGAGGGAGAAATAGGCATAGTAATGCTATAGTTATAGGGGATTCAATCGTAACAGGAATAGATAGGCATTTCTGTGGCTGCAAACAAGAGTCTGGCATGGTGTGTTGCCCTCCCTGGTGCTAGGGTCCTGGATGTCTCGGAGCAATTGCAGTACATCCTGGAGTGGGAGGGTGAACAGCCAGTGGTCGTGGTACATGTTGGTACTACCGACATAGGTAACACAAGTGATGGGGTCCTAAAAGCAGAATATAGAGAAGTAGGAAGAAAGTTGAAATGTAGGACCTCAAAAGGTAGTTATTTCAGGAATACTACCAGTACCACTAGCTAGTCAGAGTGGAAACAGCAGGGTATACAGGATGAACACATGGCTGTAAAGATGGTGCGAAGGGGAGGGTTTCAGATTTGTGCGGGATTGGGACCAGTTCTGGTGGAGGTGGGACCTGTACAAACTGACAGGTTATACATGGGCTGGACTGGATTGATGTCCTTGGGAGAGTACTTGGTAGAGTGGTTAGAGAGAGTTTAAACTAGTGTGGCAAGGCAATGGGAACCAGAGGGGTACAGCAATAGATACAGAAATTGAGGGAGAGGTAGAAACCAAGGCAAACATGAGCAGGCTGGGAAATGCTGTTGAAAAGAGCAGAGGAGATGGTCTGAGTTGCATGTGTTTCAATTTAAGAAATATAATAGGGAATGTAGATGAAATCAGAGCGTTGGTTAGTACTCGGAACTATGGCATTATTGCAATTATAGAGACTTGGCTTAAAGAAGGACAGGACTGGCAGCTGAATGTCCCAGGATTTAGAAATTTCAGGTGTGATAGACAAGGACGTAAAAGAGGTGGGGGAGATGCATTACTGGTAAAGGAGTATCTCACAGCTGGACTAAGGGAGGATACATAAGAGGAACTATGCAGCAAGGCAATATGGGTAGAACTCAGGAATAGGAAAGGTGAAATCATAATGCTGGGTATAGACTACAGAACACCCAACAGCCAGTGGGAGATGAATGAGGGAAGATGTAGACAGATTTTGGAAAGATGTAAAAACAGCAAGATTGTTGTCGTGGGTGATTGTAACTTCCCCTGTATTGACTGGGACTCACTTCATGCTAGGGGCTTGGATGGAGCAGAATTTGTAAGAAACATTCAGGAGAGTTTCTTGACACAGTATGTAAACAGTCCAAACAAGGGAAGAAGTTATACGGGACCTAGTCTTTGGAAATGAGCCCGGCAGGTGAGTGAAGTTAAATTAGGGGAGCATTTTGGGAGTAGTGACCACAATACTGTAAGTTTTAAGATACTCAGGTGTTAACTTGGGGAAAGGTGAACTAAAACAATATTAGGCAGGAAGTGGAGAGTGTTGATTGAAGGCGGCTGTTCGAGGGTAAATCCACGTTGAATGTGTGGGTGTATTTCAAATGGCAGTTGATAAGAGTTCAGGAGCAGCAAATTCCTGCGAGAATGAAAGATATGTATGGCAAGTTACATGAACCTTGGATGACCAGGGATGTTATGATCTTGATCAAAAAGATAAAGGAAGCATACATGAGGTCTAGGAGGATGGGAACTAACAAAGCCCTTGAAGTATATAAGGAAAGTAGGAAAGAACTTAGGGCTAAAAGGGGTCAAGAAAAGTCATTAGTAAACAGGATTAAGGAGAATCCCAAGGCTTTTCATACATATATAAAAAGCAAGAGTGTAGCTGGGGAAAAAGACAAAGGAGGGAATGTATGTGTGGAGCCGGAAGAGGTAGGTGAGGTCTTAAACGAATACTTGGCATTAGTATTCACCAAAGAGAAGGAATTGGTAGAGGATGATGTCAGAGAAGGCAGTGTCAAATTTCTAAGCTAAGTTGCTATTCGAAAGGAAAAGGTGTTCTGCATCTTAAAAAATATTAAGATGGATAAATCCTTCTGATGGGATCTATCCCAGAATATTGAGGGAGGCAAGAGAACAAATGGCTGGAGCATTGACAGACATCATTGTACTCTCTTTGGCCACAGGTGAGTCCATTTGCTTCGAAATGCATATAGAATCATTTCCAATAATTTCCCTACCACCAAAGTGAGACTCACAGGCCTGTAATTTCCAGGATTATCCCTGTTACCCTTTTTAAACAATGGGACAACTTTGGCTACTCTCCAGTCCTCCAGGACCTCGTGTAGCCAAACAGGATACAAAGATGTCTGTCAATGTTCCAGCAATTTGTTCTCTTGCCTCCTTCAATATTCTGGGATAGATCCCATCAGGACCCGGGGACTTCTCTAACTTCACACTTTTAAGACGCACAACACCTCTTCTGTTTTAAAAGCAATTTGGCTTAGAAACTCGACACTCCCTTCCCTGAGAGCATCCTCCACTATTTCACTTTGGTGAATACCAACACAAAGTATTTGTTTAGGACCTCACCTACCTCTTCTGGCTCCACACATAGATTCTTTCCTTTGTCCTTGTGTGGGCCAACCCTCTGTCTGGCTACCCTCTTGCTTTTAATACATAAAAAGCTTTGGGATTCTCCCTAATCCTGTTTGCTAACAACTTTTCATGATCTCTTTTAGCCCTTCTAACTCCTTGTTTAAGTTCTTTCCTACACACTCTATATACTTCAAGGTCTTCATCAGTTCCCATCCTCCTAGACCTTACGTATGCTTCCTTTTTCTTTTTGACCAAGGTCATAACATCCCTGGTCATCCAAGGTTCACGTAACTTGCCATACCTATCCTTCATTCTCGCAGGAATGTGCCGCTCCTGATCTCTTATCAATTGCCATTTGAAATACACCCACACATCCAATGTGGATTTACCCTCAAACAGCCGCCTCCAATCAACATTTTCCAGTTCCTGCTTAATATTGTTGTAGTTCGCTTTTCCCCAACTTAACTCCATCACTACTGTTATCCTTACCCATAAGTATCTTAAAACTCATGGCATTATGGTCACTACTCCTGAAATGCTCCCCCACTGAAACTTCACTCACCTGCCCAGGCTCATTTCCCAAAACAAGGTCCAGTATGACCATTCCCCGGTTGGACTGTTTACATACTGTATCAAGAAAGTCTCCTAAAGGGTCCCTACAAATTCTGCTCCTTCCAAGCCCCTAGCACAAAGTAAGTCCCAGTCAATACAGGGGAAGTTACAATCACCCACTACAATAACCCTGCTGTTTTTACTCTTTCCGAAATCTGTCTACTTAATTTCTCCTCCATCTCCCACTGGCTGTTGGGAAGTCTATAGTCTATACCCAGCATTGTGATTTTGCCTTTCCTGTTCTTGAGTTCTACTCATATTGCTTTGCTGCACGGGTCCTCTGATGTATCCTCCTTCAGTACAGCTGTGAGATACTCCTTTACCAGTAATGCAACTCCCCCACCTCTTTTATGTCCCTGTCTATCACACCTGAAACTCCTAAATCCTGGGACATTCAGCTGCCAGTCCTGTCCTTCTTTAAGCCAAGTCTCCATAATTGCAATAATGTCATAGTTCAGAGTACTAACCAACGCTCTGATTTCATTTACCTTCCCTATTATATTTCTTACATTGAAACACATGCAACTCAGACCATCTCCTCTGCTCTTTTCAACAGTGTTTCCATGCCTGTTCTTGTTCTAGGCCATGTTTGCCTTGGTTTCTGCCTCTCCCTCAATTTCTGCATCTGCTGCCCCACCCCTCTGGTTCCCATTCCCTGCCACATTAGTCTAAACCCTCTGAAAAAATATATCCAATAGCAATGTTTTGCTCAAACAAATTGAAGATACTATCAATCTTGAGCTATTTAGAAGTGCATTGTTCTATTGTCAGGGTAACAGCACTGCCCTCAATGACAATGTGCCAACGAGATGAAACATTGCCTAGCAGAGTTACTGAGGGACGTGCTTGCTGTGGTTATTGGGTTTGGAGCAGGGGAAGGGAGGGAGAGTTGTTGGGATGTTGACTTCCATCCATTCACACAGCTGTTCACACAGTTTATCAGGAAATGTCATATACACTTTTATCAAGTGTTAATCTAGAAACTGGACATTCCAGCACACTGACCCCTTGTGTCATTAGGAAGTCCTTCATGCAGCACCAACATGTCCTTTCGTGTCACATTCCCAACAGCAAGATTGTAAGTTAGCTTGTTGTCTTTTTCACACCTGCTTCTAGTTTATGCTAGACCCAGTTCCATATACAACTCATGCATGTAAGTCTGGATGCTATTCAATTGTGGCGTACAATGGAGTTAGTGGTTACTCAGTTAGCCACTCTCTTTAGAGACTGGACCCTGCTGAAGGTGCCTGCTTTTGGATGAGACATTAAACTGAGAACCTAGGAGAAAGCAAAAACATATCTCCTGGCACTATTCACAGTGTAGGACAGTTCTTCTTGTGTCTTATCCATCAATCTACTGATAATAAAGACAAATTATCTGATCACTATCATATTTCTGTTTGTTGGAGCTTGCTGTGTGTATACTGGCTGCTGCATTTTCTGCATTAATAGTGACTGCACTTCATAGATATAAAGTCAGGAGTTCCTCAGGGTAGATGTTTTCAAGATCAACCTGGTCAGAGTTGTTAGTACACACTTCTGTAGTAGGTGAGACTTGAATCAAAGTCACTTGACTCAGAGATAGGATACTGCAACACAAGGGTCCTGACTTCTTAGGGAAGAGTCTTTGGCCTAACCATCTTCAGATGCTTCAATGACTTTCCCTCTACCATAAGGTCAGAAGTGGGAAGGTTCACACATGATTGCACAACATTCAGCACCATTCATGATTTCTCAGATACTGAACCACCCAATGCCAAAATGCAGTAAGGTCTGGACAATATCCATGCTTGGGCTGACAAGTGTCAATTAACAATTGCACATACAAATCCTGAGTGATGACTATTTTCAACAAGTGAGAATCTAACCATCACCCCTTGATGTTCAATGGTATTGTCATCACATAATCTCCCACTATCAATATCCCGGGGGCTTATTGTTGACCAGAAACTCAAATGGACCATTCATAGAAGTACTGTGGTTGCAAGAGCAGGTCAGAGGCTAGGAATACTGCAGCAAGTAATTATCTCCTAAATTCCAAAGCCTGTTCTTCATCTACAAGGTACAGGAGTGTGATGGAATATTCCCCCCTTGGATGGATGAGTGCAGCTCCAACAGCATTTGAGGAGCTTGTCACCATCCAGGACAAAGTACCCACTTAATTTGCACCAGGAGAGATGGTGCCACTGGCATTGTTGATGACGAGCTGGCTCAGGACTGATGGACTCTCTTTAAGCTATATCTTTCTTTTTGTTCTTATTCTTAAACTATTCAAAATGGCACTGGATCGTGGGAAAGCTTCTCACTATATTTTACTGTTTTTCTCACAGTAAAATATGTGTGACAATAAAATTATTCATTCATTCAAAAACCGCTCATTCATTCACATCTACAAACATGCACTTCCTCTAGCAGCTGATGCTCAGTTGCAACAATGTATACCATCTACAAGATCCACTGCAATGACCCACAAAGGCTTCTTAAACAACACCTTCCAAATCCAGGACCACTACTGTTTAGAAGAAGGGCAGCAGATACATGGGAATTCTGCAAGTTCCTCTCCAAGCCATTCACCATCCTGACTTGGAAATATATCACTGTTCTTTCACTGTCACTGGGTCAAAATTCTGGAATTCCCTCCCTAATGGCATTGTTGGTGTCCTTACACCAAATGGACCGCAGTGATTCAGGAACGCAGCTCACCACCACCTTTTCAAGGGCAACTGGACGGAGCAATAAAAAACTGGCCCAGCTATCAACGCCCACATCCCACAAGCGAATGCATTTTTAAAAATGCTTTGGGACACAATGTGATTGTGTAATAAACATGTAAATACAAAGTTATTTCTTTTTTATTACTGCCATACCTGATCCCTTAGCTACTCTTATGCAGAAAGATTGAAGAAGTTGGACCAAAGCCTACTGGAGTTTAGAACAATGAGATTTAGTTTTATTGAAACATGTAAAATCTGGAAGAGTTTGGATAGGTTGGACACTGAACAGATGCTTCCCCTGGTGGGAGTCTAGTACAAGGGCATACAGTTTACAAATACAAGGTCTCCCTTTTTAGACAGAGATAAGAAAAATATTCTTCTCTCAGACCGCCATTAGTCCTTGGATTTCTCACCCCCAGAGTGTGGGGGAAGCTGGGTCACTGGATTTATTCACAACTGAGTTAGATTTTTGATAGACAAGGCCAGCAGACAGGAAAATGGAGCAAAACTGCTCTGTTATTGCATGGATTCTAAATCAGGCAAGCAGTGTGCCATTAAAACAGTTACAGGACATAACATGTGATGTTCTGGTATAAAGATCCTCACTTTCGGTCACTCCCCACTCACTGCAATAGAGTCAGTGTAGTGTGTTGTCCATCAAACAGTTGTGCATATGTAATATAACAGTAATAGTCAGCAAGCACAGAACCCAGATTATATGAAAGTCTGAGATATCATAATACTGTAAATAGTTAGTGTTGTTAATAAACTTTAAGGGATATGTCTCAACAAGAACCCAATCTTTCTGGTGTATGTTATGTGAGCTAATATGTAGGGAAGCACTCAGATCATATTATACTGGCTGTGGTGTTTGACTAACAAAATGATGTCAGAGACCACAATCAGATCAGCCATGATCTTATCAAATGGGGGAGCAGGCTCAAAGGTTCAGATGATCTATTCCCAAGTCCTGTTTTCTTGTTTTCTAGCATCCACATGTATAGTTTGCTATGGAAATGAGTACACCTTAGACTCATAGAGATATACAGCACCGAAACAAACCCTTCAGTCCAACATGTCCATGCTGACCAGATAGCCGAGATAAATCTAGTCCCAATTAGCCAGCATTTGGCCCATATCCCTCTAAACCCTTTCTATTCATGCACCCATCCAAATGCCTTTTAAATGTTGTAACTGCACCAGCTTCCACCACTTCCTTTGGCAGTTCACTCCATGCACACACCAGCCTCTGTGTGAAAATGTTGCCCCTTAGGTCCCTTTTAAATCTTTCCTCTCTCATCTTAAACGTATGCCCTCTACTTTTGGACTCCCCCACCCCCAGGAAAAGATCTGTCTATTTACCCTTCCATGCCTCTCATGATTTTATAAACCTCTATAAAGGTCAGCCCTCAGCCCCCAATGCTCCAATCAACGTAAGAATCCTGGTTTGTCTTTTTCTTCCTTTCCAACCCATGGAAAGTCTTTAACCTGGATTTCTTTTTGCTCTACATGATGTGGGTGCACATTGGACAGTCAAAAAAGAGAAACATAAACCTTTGAATTTCAATAACACCATTCATCACTATGGGGCACCGAAGTGTTTTACACCCAATAGCCATTTAAGTGTTATTGTTGTAATAATCACCGTGTCACTGGGCATGTCCAATTCTTTTAGCTTTGTGACAAGTAGTATTAGATTGATGAAACCCACCAGAATCTTAGATGATGTGCTTGTCCTCTGAAATTATGCATATCTTGGAAAGAGAAGGCTGAGAAGGGACTGTAACGGGAACTTCTAGATCAGTAATATTATCAACAAGTTGTACCTGAAAATATCAATGTTAGTGGCCACAAGTATGTCAATGAGACAACACAGAATAGTCAGTACAGGTGAGAAAAATCACATTGAATCATTTTACACAGAGCATCTTAAACAATTGGATTGGACAATTGGGTCAATGGGCTGAAGAATGCCAAATAGGGTTTAATTTGCATAAATATGATCTATTGGAAAAAGAAACAAAAGCAAGACTTATAAAATTAAAAGTAGGACCTTGGGTAGTGTTGTAGAACAGAGAAACCTAGGTGTTCAGGTACATAATTCTGTGAAGTTTGCAATACATATAAAGGGGGTTAAGAAGGCATCTCACATGCTTACTTTCATTGCTTAGACCTTTCAGTATAGGAGTTGGGACATCATGTTGAGGTTGTACAGGACATTGGTGAGGCCCATTCTGCAGTACTGTGTCCAGTGTTCTTCGCCCTATTAAAAGAAGCATATTGTTAAGCTGGAAAGGGTTCAGAAAAGATTTACTAGGATGTTGCCAGGAATGGAAGCTTTGAGCTATAAGGAGAGGCTGGATAGGCTGGGACTTTTTTCACTGGAGTGTAGAAGGTTGAGAGGTGACCTGACAGAAGTTCACAAAATAATGAGGAGTGCAGACAAGGTGAATAGCAGGTATCTTTTGTCCAGGGTGGGGGACTTCAAAGCTCGGGAAATATTCTTAAGGTGAGAGGCGAAAGATTTAAAAAGACATGAGGGGCAATTTTTTTACACAGGGAGTGGTTCATGTGTGGAATGAATTTCCAGAGAAAGAGGTGGATGCAGGTACAGTTACAACATTTAAAAAACATTTCGATAAGCACATGGATAAGAATGTTTGGAGGGATATAGGCCAAGCGCAGGCAGATGGGAATAATTTATTTTGTGTTTATGGTTGACATGGTCTGGTTGGATTGAAGCGTCTGTTTCCATGTTGTATGACTCTATGACTGCTTGAGGGGGTGGCACAATGGCCACAGATAATATCAATAATTTTAAGAAATAGATGGACAGGAATTTGGTGAAGATCAATGAGGGATATGGAAAGTAATCTGAGGAGCCAGAAAAAATGACCAATAATGATTTATTTCAGTTTTGTACATTCCTGTGAATGGCCCTGATCATATATACACAATAGTACAGGCTCGTGTTGGGTTTATTCAGCCACAGGATGTTTCTCAAGTTGATGGGTTTCCATGTATCTTCTTGTGGTTCCGAATACAGATGTGTGGTTTCCTGAAAAGACACTTCCTCCGTGACACTGCCTACGCACTGGTACTCAGTGTTTCTATGAGAGTATACTATTTTATGAATTGCTAACTTTCCCTCTCCTCCTGATGCTGTTCTATGGCTTCATGGACACTGGACCCTCTTCCGGAACTTACTCAGACAAACATTATTCACGTGAACTGTGGCAATGAACCATAGCTGCTGAAGCATGGTTACATCCACTGTGCCTTGTTCCCACCTGATATCCAGTCGTGCTACCAGACACAATCACACACATGCCCATACAGGCGTAGATTTTCTCATTGACCAGCAGTTAGGAACCCTTGCAGCAACCGTTCCTCAGATATCAAGCCCTTCATCCCCAGGATCATTCTGAAAATCTCCTCTGGACCCACTCCCAGGTCTGCACATCCTTCCTTAGATATGGGGCCTAAAACCACTCACAATATTCTGGTCTGAACAGAGGGTTCTACAGTCTCAGCAGTACATCTCTGCTCTTGTATTCTAGTCCTCACAAAATGAATGCTAACGTTGCATTTGTCTTCCTAACTGCCAGCTGAACCTGCATGTTAGCCTTAACAGAATCCTAAATTAGGATTCCTAAATCCATTCATACTTTGGGCAGCACAGTGGCTCAGTGTGGTATTGCTGCTTCACATTGCCAGGGATCCAGGTTTGACTCCAGCTTCAATTGACTGTCTGTGTGGATTTTGCATTTCTCCCTGAGTCTGCAGGGGTTTCCTCCAGGTGCTCCGATTTCCTTCCACAGTCCAAAAATGTGCAGGTTAGGTGGATTAGCCATGGTAAATGCAGGATTACAGGGAGAGGGTAGGTAGCTGCGTGGGATGCTCAATTTAGTCTACTGCATTTTCTGCTCACAATGTGATCTCTTCTGCATTGGGGAAACGAAGCGTAGACTGGGTAGACTGACATTCTGCCTGCAAAAAAGACCCTGAGCTTCTAGTTGTCTGCCACTTCAGCACACCACCATGTACCTTGGCCAACATCTCTGTCTCAGGCTTGCTGCAGTGTTCCAGTGAAGCTCAGTGCAAACTGGAAGAACAGCACCTCATTTTCCACTTGTGAACTCTACAGCCTTCTGGACTCAATATCGAGTTCAACAACTTTCAAGTTTAAGCTGTCCTATGTTCTTACACCAACCCCCAAACACTAGGCCTTGTTATCACATGGTCTACTATTACACACATCCATTAGCCACTAACAGTCCCCATTAATAGATATTCACACTTCCAGGCTGATCATTATCCACTCCTTTGTCTATCTAACTGCTCTTCTCTCTCTTTGCTCTTCTCTCTCTTTTGGAGTTTACTCCTTACCCCCTATCCCTACCCTATCTTCTGCATAAAAACTAACATTTTTCGAGCTGCCATCAGTTCGGGGGAAGGGTCACTGGACCCAAAAGGTTAATTCTGATTTCTCTCCACAGATGCTGCCAGACTTGCTGAGCTTTTCCAGCAACTTCAGTTTTTGATGCTTTTGTGATGCTTGGTGCAGAATCGATGGGCTGAATGGCCTCTATCTGCACTGCAGAGATTCCTTGATTCTTTAAATTTCCAAAGCCTTTCCCCATTTAGATGACAGCCTATTCTTCCCATTTAAGTGCATAACCTCACACTTCTTAATTTCAGCGTCGTGTTACAAAAGAAATGTCAGCTCACATTCTAGATCGCCTGTGCTTAAATGAATAGACCAGAAAGATGATTAGCAAATGTCACTACGGATTCCACCCTAGAATTAACTCCTGGAAAAAGGATACGGGCAATGCATAAAGCTTCCTGTTTAGAATGGCAGCATGACACCTTTCCCACTCTCACGCGAATAAACAATACAAATGGACTTTGGGGAGATACCTTGACCTGGAGATCTACATTCAGACTCCCACATATATGATCTATATCCCTGCCTTGCATGCCTGGGTTTCGTTAGCTCCCGGAAACAGATTCTTCCTTTTTATAAACAGCTCAGGCGGTCAGTGACCAACAGGGCCTACAGTTTATGGCTAGTTTCTCATCTATTCATCAATCTCTGACACTTTATCCTGCCTGCCTCGCATTCTATACGGCGTATCCTTGCCTGAGACAATGTCAAGCCCAAAACAAATAACCTGTTTTTTTTCTCTCTTGGTTCGGACTTGAGTTCCATAATGCCACTGAAAAAAAAATTGTCGGTTGATCAGATTCAAGGAGGCAATAAGAAAAGGCAACAAAACTGATTCACAATCAGGTAGTTTGTTAAAACTATGATTCTTGAAAAAAACAATTTTTGTTCCTTAATTCCATTCTATTTGCTTCATAAAAAAAGACCTCGAATAAAATGGCTGTCTTTTTTTTCACTTACTTTTCAAAACAACAGCTGTTTTTACATTTGCCTCTCTAACGAAGTGTCCTTAAAAGTTGACATTTCATTTCTAGTTTCTGTCCCACTTGCCGGTGCTATTGTCTTGAGAAAACAAAAGTTTCACTTTTCCACCTAAAAGCGAGGCTGAATTACCTTGCCTCGTCCCTCTGTTAAGTCAATCTGAATTTTATGTTAAAGGCAAGTTTCAGGAGCATTGAGAGTTTTGCATTGACTGACCTTACATGATGTGACCGTACAGGAGTGAGCTAATTATGCGGTTTCTTGACCTGCCCTCAGCCCCCAAGAATAAAAAGCCAGCCGTTTCTGATCCCTCGACAGTTGTATTCAACACCCAAGTGGCTTCCACCAGGCACCAGTGTAGAGGACCGTCGCTTTACTATTGCACGTTGGAGAGAGACACGGGTTAATTGTCTATCGACCGATACGTACCTCCCAGGGTGTCCAATTCGACAGTATTTCTCACGCCGTTAATGCATTTCTCGAACATATCGCTGGGTTTCTGGAAACCATCATTCCAGGGGCCTGGTCTGCTTTGCTAAAACGCTGGTGACTGTTTCTACAGCCGAACCCAAACAGCCGAGACCTTTTAACTATTTCAAAACATTTTAAAAAAACACTCAAAAAGCATGAGGGTGACTGTTAGGGTCCATGTTTGTTGCATGTCCTTACTTAAGTTTAATGGTTTCTTCTTAATCCTTCTTGAGGTCATGTGGTGTGGGATGGAGGGGAGTTCCAGAAATTTGAGCCAGGGACTGAAGGAGCAGTGGTTTTTAAGATGTGGGCATCACTGACAAGGTCAACTTCTGTTGCCCATCCCTAATTGCCCTTGAATGAGTGTCATTTCAGAGAAAATTTAAGTGTCAATCACCTTGCTGTAGGTCTGGAATCAGATGTAGGTCATCAGATGGCCTTCCCCAAATGAAATCCTTTGTCTAGAAAAACAAAAAGCCTGTGGGGTTCCTGTTCCCGATGGCCATCAATTTGACCGAAAGATTCTGAGCTAATTCACTGATGATATCAAGATAAATTGGAAAATATGTTATCAAGAGGAAGTAGGGATTTTGGAAATTGGTATTCAAAGGTTAAGTAATTTGTTAAGAATTTGGTGGATAGAATATAATGTAGGAAAATGTGAACTTGAATTTGGCGGGGAAAAATAGAAAGGCAGTGTATTATTTAAGTGGTCAGAAAGTGCAAAACTCTGAGAACAATGGGATCTATCTCAAGCTGGGGAAGTTGTCCTGCACTCACACAGTGCCTTAGTGAGAGCACACAAAAAGGGATATAATTTCATTAGAAACAATTCAGGGAGGGTTTACACAATTCATTCCTGGGATGATGCAGGATGAGTAATGATTGGACACACTGACACTGTACTCAAGGTACTTAGAAGAATTAGAGGTGATCTTACAAAAATGGATAGGATCCTGAAAGGACTTTATAGGCTGGATACTGAGGAGACATTTATTCATTTGGGAGAGACTAGATCTAGAGGACACAATTTAAGAAGCGATTTATTTAATATGAAGATGCGGAGATTTTTTTTCTCTTGGGGATATTCGTCTGTATAATTATCTTACCCAGAAAGTAATCAAAGCTGTGTCATTGAATCCATTCAAGGCCAAGTTAGATGGATTTTGATGATGTTATGACCAAGACAAGAGACAAGAGAAGTGAGCTGTCTTTTCCTATTCCATGGTTCACAAATCAATTTAATTGTTTTTTCCAGTTCTCAATATGGCCAACCATATGCATTTTCTACATTACACTTAAAATAAAAAGATCCATCTACTAGATTTCTTTAATAAAAACATATTTATTGATTTATTATAAATGAAGCTTATTTGATGTTGATGCAAAACTGGTTAATATACTTAGTTTGTAACATTACAATGTAAATGTTTACCCATCTAAATAACTAAACACACACACACACAAATATATGCACATGTTGGGTAAAGAGAAACAGACAGATTTCTCTGGAGATAAAGCACACTTTTGGCCAATTGGTCTTAATTCATGGAAACAAAAATAGAATAAGTTATGGAATGTTCGAACAGCTGTCAGTCTAACTTTCTAGTGTACAAAAATAGATATCACTAAATCAAGTAGATATCTCTGGGATGTTATCCAACACAGCTTGCTCAGGAAACAGGGTATTGAGAATTCTTCTGGATGTTTTTCTGGAGGACAATCATACTGGACCAAGACTCCACACTGAATTCATCTTTTCATAAAAAGGAGAACTGGGCTGGGAACCTCTTCTTTCCCTGGTTTAGTCACTGCTGAAAATGGCAAACAATTTCCAAAGGAGAAGCTGCAGGCCAGCAGTTATAAATCCAGATAGGGGAACAAACCAATATCACAACACATGAAAACCAAAAAAACTGCAGATGCTGTAAATCAGGAACAAAAACAAAGTTGCTGGAAAAGCCCAGCAGGTCTGGCAGCATCTGTGAAGGAGAGAACAGAGTTAACGTTTTGCGTACGGAGACCCTTCCTCAGAACTCCATCACAACACATGAGATTGTCAAGAAATGCCTTATTAAGAAAATATTGTTTGAATGTTCTTTCATTGACCCCTTCAGAAAAAATTAGATATCCTCAACTCTTCAAACTTAAAATTATTAGCTAGGATGTCATCATGACAACAGACAAAGGAGTTAATGTTATCGAGGGCAAACAGGAAAGTAGCATTGAGACCACAATCCAATCAGCTACGATCCTCTTGAATGGCAGAGCAAGCTCAAGAAGCTGAATAGTCTATTCCTACACCTAAGCCCTATTTTCCTATGACCTCTGCTGGGAGATTCTAAGTTTACATGGTGTAAGCTCATATTCCATCTGATGGAGGGTTCCTTCATCTGTTTCAAATGTTGACTGAATGGTGCTTATCACCTGATTTTTAAGGCTGTCTTCATTTTGGATTTTTAAATTGGAAGTGGCCATTGAGTTTCCTCAACTGGAGATGGACAACGAGGCTTGTGAAATGGGAGTGATTGTGGAGAAATGAATTGTATCCATGCTTCCTGCAAGACTGAGAACAGGAATTATATGCCAGAGGAGCTCCACTCTGATGGAGAAAAGAGAAGAATTCAGCCAAGCAATTGTGCAACACTTTTCCTGGTCCAGGGTGTCCTAATTCTTTAAAACCAATGATTTTGAAGTACAGTCTTGGTTGTAATATTAGGAATGCAACAACTAACTTTTTATTCATTCACAGGATGTGGGCAGCACTGGCCAGGCCAGCATTTATTTCCCATTTAAGAGTTAAGAGTCAACCCCCACATCACTGTGGATCTAGACTAACATGTAGGCCAGACCAGGTAAGGATGGCAGATTTCCATCCCTAAAGGCATTAGTGATACAGGTGTGTTTTTCAAACAATCAGCAACAGTTTCATGTTCGTCTGAGACTCTTAAGTCCAGATTTTTGAATTGAATTCACATTAAAGCATCTGCAGTGGTAGGATTTGAACTGAGGTCCCCAGAACATTACTTGGGTCATTGGATTAATAGACTAGCTATAATATCACTGGGTCATTGCCTTTATGCTCAGCAAGATCCTGTAAATAGCATTACGGTTAGAATCAGAACATCTCAATTAGTTATGCCAATTGAATGATAGATATTGGATAGGATAATGGGGAATTCACCAGCTCTTCTTCATTATATTGGTCATCTTACAACCATCTGAGACAGTAGAGTCATAGATTCATAAAGATGTACAGTATGGAGACAAACCCTTTGGTCCAGCTCATCCGTGCTGACCAGATAGCCTAGATAAATCTAGTTCCATTTGCCAGCATTTGGCCCATATTCCCTCTAACCCTTCCTTTTCATATATCCATCCAGATGCTTTTTAAATGTTGTAAATGTTCCAGCCTCCATCATGTCTTCTGGCAGCTCATTCCATGTACATATCACCCTCTTGTGTGAAAAAGTTTCCTCTTAGGTCCCTTTTAAATCTTTCCCCTCTCACCTTAAACCTATGCCCTTTAGTCCTGGACTCCCATATCCCAGGGAAAAGACCTTGCCTATTTAACCTATCCATGCCCCTCATGATTTTATAAACATCTATAAGGTCACCCCTCAGCTTCCGATGCTCCAGGGAAAATAGCCTCAGGCAATACGGACCGTGAATGAATAAAGAAAATAAAATCCAGCCACTCCCTATAGATCAAACCCTCCAACCCTGGCAACAGCCTTGTAAATCTTTTCTGAACCCTTTCTAGTTTCACAACATCCTTCCTATAGCAGCGAGACCAGAATTGCACACAATATTCCAAAAGTGGCTGAACCAACATCCTGCAGAGTCGCAACATGACCTCCCAATTCCTATGCTCAAAGCACCGACCAATAAAGGCAGGCATACCAAACGCCTTCTTCACTATCCTAACTACCTGCAATTGCACTTTCAAGGAACTATGAGCCTGCACTCCAAGGTCTCTTTGTTCAACAACACTCCCAAGAACCTTACTATTAAGTGTATAAGTCCTGCCCTGATTTGCCTTTCCAAAGTGCAGCACTTCACATTAACCTCACTCTTCGGCCCATTGGCTCATCTGATCAAGATCCCATTATATTCTGAGGTAACCTTCTTTGCTGTCCATTACACCTCTAATTTTAGTGTCATTTGCAAACTTACTAACCATACCTCCTATGTTCACATCCAAATATTTATATAAATGACGAAAAGCAGTGGACACAGCACCGATCCTTATGGCACACCTTTGGTCACAGGCCTCCAGTCTGAAAATCGACCATCCAGCACCACCTGCTATCTTCTACCTTTGAGCCAGTGCTGTATCCAAATGGGTAGTTCTCCCTGTATTCCATGTGATCTAACCTTGTTAACCAGTCTACCATGAGGAACCTTGTCAATCACCTTACTGAAGTCCATATGGATCACATCCACCACTCTGCCCTCATCAATCCTCTTTGTTACTTCTTCAAAAAACTCAGTCAAGTTAATGAGGCATGATTTCCCATGCACAAAGCCAGGTTGATTATCAGACAAGGCTGATAATCTTATTATCAGCTTATTATTAACTTATTGTCAACTTATTATTTCATCCAAAAGGTAGAACCTCCAACAGTGCAGCACTTCCTCAATTCTCACACTCCAGCTGCCAGCCTCAATGACATGCTCATGTCCCCTGAGCAAGATTTGAATTCACAGCTACTCAAGACTGTAAGAACTAGGAGCAAGAGTAAGCAATTCAGCCCCACGAACCTGCTCTACAATTCAATATGATGAAAGCTGATTGCATCTCAACTTCAGCTCCACTTTCCTGCCCACTGCCCATAATCCTTCAAACCATTTCTAATTAAAAATCTGTCTATCTCCTACTTAATTTATTCAGTGTCCCAGCATCCACCTCACTCTGTGGTAGTGAACTCCACACATTCACAACCCTTTGAGAAAAATTCCTCCTCATATCTACATTAAACCTACCATCCTTAACCTAAAGCAATGACCTCCTATTCTAGATTGCTGTACAAAATGTCTCCTTTTTAGTATCTCATATACCTCAATTAGATCACTTCTCATTCTTCTAAGCACTAGTGGGAACAGATGAAAGTGTTACATACACTCTGAACCAGAGCGAACAGAGAGTAGGTTTAGACATGGCCCATTTAGGTTGGGAGATTTTCTTTCCTGAAGGCATTAGTGAACCAAATGGTTTTTCTAACAATCAGCAACAGCTTCACGATTATCATTAGACTCTTAATTCCAGATTTTTGGATTGAATTCATATTCCACTATCTGCCATGGTGGGATTTAAACCCAGGTCCCCAGAATATTACCTTTTCCATGTTTTCTGTGATGCTAGTGGAGTCTCGGTGCAGATTCTAACATCTTCTGCCTTTTTCACTTATCTTGAATTATTGGATGATCAGTGTTAGTCCTACAGAAAGCAGAAATCATGCATTTCCTGAGCAGATAACCCACAATCACCACAAAAGACTACGGAAACAATGGAAGAAAACTCACTGATTGCAAAGGTTGCCTCAAGGACAAAGCAGAATAAAATAATAATTCTTTATTGGCAGTGAGAATATAATTGAAGTTAAAACTTAAAGCAAATGCAAGCAAAGAACATATAAGAAACTAAACAGTATTATGACTCATTGCTTAATGATAAATGTTCACATGTAACTTGATCTGGTCGAAAGACTGAGAGTAACAGGACACAAATTTAAGAGAAAAGAAGCAATGGTGACATGAGGAAAAGCTTTTTCACACAGTAGGTAGTGATTAGTGTAGGTTTAGTGTATTTTTGGTGGGACAGACTTGTCAGACTAAAGTACCTCCTCTGTACTGTATGAATCTAAGGAATAGAATGTAGAATGCACTGCCTGAGAGTGTGATGGAGGCAGGTCTTATCTAGGCCTTCAAGAGGAAACTGGTTTCTTATCCATTGTGGAAAATTATGCAGATTTACAGAGAGGAAGCAGGAGAGGATCACAAGATAAATTGTTTTGTCAAAGAGCTAGCATGGACAAGAAAGGCTGAATGGTCTCCTTCTGTGCTGCAATATGGAAAGTAAGGAGCTGAATTAGGCCTGTCAGCCCATCGAGCCCATTCTGTCATTCAATACGATCATTCCTGATCCTGTATCTCAATATGATATTCCTGCGCTCTTCCTGTACGTTTTGACAATCTACTTCTGACAATCTATTTATTTCTATCTTAAATATATTTTCCGATTTTGCCACCACAGCTTTCTGTTGTAGAGAATTCCATAGGTTCACCACCCTCTGAGGGAAGACATTCCTCATCATCTCAGTCTGAAATAGCTTACTTTTATCCTGAGACCATGACGTCTTGTTCTGACATCCCCCACCTGACCATAAGGAACATCATCTCTTCATCCAGTCTGTCCAGCCCTGTCTTAATTTCAGCATTTCAATGAGATCCTGTCTCATTCCTCTAAACTCCGGTGAATAAAGGCCTACTTGACCCTGAAATAACTTTAAAGAGGCTGGTATCCCATCACTAAATTACCCTTTATTTACATGTGGAAAGTCTTTGATGCTGGTACAACCACATCAGAGCATGTCAGGATGTGTGACTCTCCTGTTTATATCTGTCAGCCAGGGCTCCCCGATTGGACCAGATTAACAGCCCCAGTCAAGGAACTCATATCCTATGAGGTCCACCTGGCTGACCTTTTTACAATCACGACAGACCCAATCTCTCCTGATATGACAAACCTGTCATCCTAGGAATCAGCCTGGTGAACCTTCAATGCACATCTTCTATGGTAAGTATATCTTTTCTTAAGTTTTCTTTATTCATTCACGAAATGAGGGCATCGCTGGCTAGGCAGCATTTATTGCCCATCCCTAATTGCCCAGAGGTCAGTTAAGAGTCAACCACATTGCTGTGGGTCTGGAGTCACATGTAGCCAGACTGGGTAAGGGTGACAATTTCCTTCCCTAAACGGCATTAGTGAACCAGATGGGGTTTTCCAACAATTGGCAATGGATTCATGGTCATCATTAGACTCATAATTCCAGACTTCCTTCGTTTTCAATTCAATTTCCTCCATCCGCCTTGATAGGATTCAAACCCGGGTCCTCAGAACATTAGCTGGGTGCCTCTATTAACAGTCCAGCGATAATACCACTAGGCCATTGCCTCCCCGCAATGGTAAGGAAACCAAAACTTCACACAATACTCCAGATATGGTCTGAAAACCAGACCCTGTGCAGCTGCAATTAGACTTCAGTGCTCCTGTATTCAGACTTGCAATGAAGGCCCAACATACCATTTGCCTTCTTATTTTCTTGATATACCTGCATGCTTGCTTCCAGTAAGCAGGTTCCTTTAGACATCAACCTTTCCCAAAGTATCATCATTTAATTAATTATCTGCCGATCTGTTTCTCCTACCAAAGTGGACATCTTCATATTTATCCATGTTATGTTGCAGCTGGCATTTATTTGCCGTCCCTCAACTTGTCTAAATCACCTTGAAACCTTTTCATAGCCTCTTCAATACTCACACCCCTACCTAGTTTGGTGTCATCAGCCAACTTGGAAACATTGCATTTGATTCCCTCAGTGAAATCATTGACTTACCTAATACTCCACTTCCACTCTGAAAATGAACTATTTATTCCTATTCTCTGCATCATGCTGTTAACCGATTTTCAATCCAGACCAGCATTTTACTGCTAGTCCCACATGCTTTGATTTTGTATAACCCTTTGTGGGATTTTATTACACGCTTTCTGAAAATTCAAATACAAAACATCTGATGGTTCACCTTCATCTGTTCCATTAGTTATGTCCTCCAAAAACTCTAGTAGTTTTATTAAACATGATTTCCCTTGCATAAATCCATGCCGACTTTGTGTAATACCATTGGAATTTTTTAAGTGTCCTGTTATCACATCATTTCTAGTCGACTCCAGCATTTTCCCTACGATTGATGTTGACCCAACTGTTCTCCCTCCCTCCTTTTTTAAACAGTGGGGCTACATTTGACACCCTCCAATCTGCTGGAACTGTTCCAGATTCTACAGAATTTTGGAAGATGCAAAGCAATGCAACAGAATCATTCTCTGATTCTGTGAATGAGACCTTAATCTTCAGTTCATTCCAATCTATACTCTACTTAATAATGCAGGCATAAGCCCAGACATAATGAAGACAGTCTCCATGGCAGCGTGTAATTGAATCTCCTCAAACAGATGATAATGTGAATAGGCTATTTCTGAGTAGATTGTAGTCAATAACAGGGCAGTGAACAATATTATTTGCAAGGAACTACAGCAGCTAAAATGCCGGAAAAACAGAGAAAATGCTTGTGCTTTTAATAGTGATATCAAAAGAGGACTTCATGCCTTAAAGTACAGAAATGCATTATGAATAAAAAGATCTGGCGTAAGTTGAAATATGTGATTAGGCTTGGATTTAAGATCTGGGAGATTTTAGGAGATAAAGAAGAATGAAGGAGAAAAGCGAATTCCAAAGTTTTTAACAAACACAGAAATGGCTGGAGAAATTTAGCGGGTCTGGCAGCATCTGTGGAGTGAGAGAAACAGAGTTAAGGTTTGGGTCCAGTGATACTTCTTCAGAACCTTTCTCCAGAATTTTTAAGTTCTGAAGCAGAAATGAATTAGAGTACGCTGCAACGAGCTTTGATTTCAATACAGTGATGATGAAGAAGACTGAAGGTTAGAAGTTTTCAAAATATTAAGGGGAATTGAGATTTTCTATTCCTATGATCCTAATAAGTAGAAAGGAGAGTTCATAGAGCATTCAAATTTGTTACATTAATGAAAGAGAGAATGAGAAAGGTTGTGAGAAGAAACAAAGTTTAAAGTGGAAGGGAAAGTGGTACCTATCAGATAAAAATGTTTTCTTGCCTCAGGTTCTGGAGAGATGGAGGGATCACCTCAGATATGGGATTAATGATTGCTTATTTGAAGCGTTTGTTCTTTTCATAGCTTCAAGAGTAGCAAAAATGAAAGAAAGTGGGCACAAATAAGGTAACTAAAATATTTGGAGGAGACATGAGAGAAGATAGTTTAAGATTTTCATCAAATGAGAAAGGACTAAATCCGTGACTACTAAAGTTAAGAGCTAGTGGAAATTTGTTAGACAAAAGACACGAAGAACCATTTGTTTGAAGAAATAAGGTCAAATAGTGTGAAGCAGAGTAATATATAGTGGTACTTAACTGCTATCATTAAACTATCCAGCACATTAATGGAGCTGAAAATCTACACAAGTTCACCTGGTCCCCTACCATTTACTCTGCAGAACTTTCAGGAAAAATATTATTTCTTTCATTTAATTTCATTCCTCCCAGTCTTCTGCTGTAGTTTTAAAAGGATACTATAGAATGTCAGCCTCCATATCTACATGCATAGATTAACAACTACTTGAATTTCCTCAGTGACTGTACCATAGTAAAAGTTCCCAAAGAGCCCCACAGTGTCAGAAAATAGGAAGGTTATGAAGCAAAATTTGATATTGTACTACATAACGAGACAATAGGGAAGTGGCCAAGAGCTTCATCGAAGATGTAAATTTTGAGAAGCACCTTAAGTGAAGAAAGAGAGATAGAGAGGCATGGAGATTTAAAGAGGGGATTCTAGAATGTAAGGTCTAGGTAATTCAAAGACAGCAAGAATATGATTGTTCAGGTTAATAGAACCCACATGATAAAGGGAAACATTTCCAAAACTTCCACAACTGCACCTAATGAAATTGACTGCCAAAATTAGATCCACAAAATAAAACCTATGGACCAAGTTAGATGCAGAAGTATATGCTGGAGACAGAATGCAATAAAAATACAGTTTACTTCAATGTTTGGAACAATACATATTTATATGTTCATTTTTACTACACATGTAAATGTAATTACTTTCACTCAAGTTAATGTATTATTTGGAAAGAAAATACAATTAAAACATCTGTCATTGATGACGCCTTGTTTAATTGTTCACTATTTTCTGAGATGCTAATTACTTCAGAAATACCTTTGCACTAGAAACAGGGAGACTACTGCAGCTGCAGGGGAGGTACATAATAATGTGCAGTTGGTTGTGTTAAAGTAAAATAGGAAGGAATTGTTTCCTCTGGCAGGAGGGTTGGCAACCAGAGGACAGAGATTTAAGAGAATTGGCAAAAGAAAGAGAGGAAATATGAGAAAGATTTTTACATAGCATGTCATTGTCAAGAAAGGGCCACCTGACATAATGGTGGAGGTAAATTCAATAAGGAATTGAATATACACACGGGGAGGAAATTGTTGCAGGGCTATGGTGTAGGAGTAGCGGAGAGAAGCCATGAGTCAGGTAGCTTCATTCTTTCTTTGTGCTATACAATTCTATGAACTTGTGTAGTTTACGTATGATGGAAAAACATGTAGGTTGGGACTTTTTCTTGTGGATTCCACCTGATATTAAGAAACACATTTGGAAGGATGTTATGAACAGTGTTTTCACAAATCTCTCTGTGAGAAAAATTACTTTAAAAATTTATTTTACTCATTCCCTCATCCATTTCACTGAGGAGGCAATGGTCCAATGGTACTATTGCTGGACTGTTAATCTAGAGACTCAGATGATGTTCTGGGGCCCTGGGTTCAAATCCCACCACAGCAGATGGTGGAATTTGAATTCAAGGGGAAAAAAAATCTAATGATGACATTGAGCTGATTACTGGGAAAGACCCCCCTGGTTCACTAATGCCTGTTTGGGAAGGAAACTGCCATCCTTACCTGGTCTGGCCAACATATGACTCCAGACCCACAGCAATGTGGTTGAATCTCAACTGCTCTTTGGGGATGGGCAATAAATGCTGGCCTAGCTAGCAATGCCCCCAAAAATGAATTTTTCAAAATCCTAAATCACTTCAGAGCTAATAAATTGCTCTTGAAGTCATGAAAGATGCTATATAAATGCAAGCTTTACTTTCTATAAGCCTCATTTTTAATGTCAGTGAGAAAATATGTGGGAAACTTGGGTTTTTCAAGTTTGATGTGAGCTGACTGAAAAAGACTTAATATATACCTATGGAAGACAGCAGTAGTGGAGAAAAGCTAAACAAGAACATTACTTCAAATTAAAGCATATCTTATGATCCTGTAGAAACCCTTAAAGCAGTATGCTAATTTGATCACGTTTATATTAAACACTGTATGGGCAGTTCTATCCTAACTCACTAGTTGGAAGTTAATGAGATTGGGGCAGCACTAATTTTCCCCCCTCTCAATTTTATTCCCCTTTGAAGTCAGTGGGGTCCATTATTGAACAGTTTGTAAAACTAGCACTGGAACCAATCCCCTCGGTTTCCCATCAGGCAAGTTAGATTAAAATTATTTCCATTATGTGTTGCTTTCTGACTTACATCTATGCTTGGAACTTGCAAGCTAAAAGATGTTTTTCCGTGCCTGCTTGAAAGCAAAAGATATAACTTGAAGATTTGACACGGTTGTGATTCCCACAGAGCTAGGCTAACTATGTGTCTCCCATGCACTCTGGGCTGGGTGAAGGTATTACTGGGTATTGTAAAAGGCCTGAATGTATCAGCGTAAAATAAATTTCTCACTGCCTTCCTCTCCTGTCAGTGTTGCCAGGACTTGGGGGCGACAGAAAGGTTATTAATGGTCTTTAACTCTAAGCAAAAGAGAAAAAAAAATGAACAGTGTGCCCTCTGTTCAGCAGGAAAGGAACATTTGTTTATGTGATTAAAAGCTGATAAATTCTTACTGTACCAATGCTGTCAAGTTGATTACACTTTGGATAAAATAGCAAGAGACTGGGATTATACATAAGGCTTACACACTGCAGGCAAGAATAATATTTGGCTAAAAAATATATTTTAATTACTGCAACTTGAAACTAATATTATTATAATTTGCTTTAACTTTTCTGAACACTGAGAAGTAAATTTGCAGCAATAAACGATTTGTTGCTTGATATAACATAGGGTGAGGAGCTCATTATTTGCAAAGATTTGTGTTAACATTGCAAATGCATGCTAATATGCTATAAGAGAGCAAGCCATAAAATATTTCACATATCTGTCTGTAATATAATAAAAATAAACATTTCTTGCCCTTAAAGTTTCAAGTTTAATGACGAAATGATTATATCATGCTTTTGGACAAGCTAATGATATATAAAGATTGAATCTTTTGACCGTGCAGGGAAATTTCTGGGAACAGAAATAATCAGTCGGAATATGTCAAGGTTCTTAATTTGATTTCATAGGAACCTATTTAAATGCAGGAATATGACTTTGTAATGTTAATATTCCTTGACATGTAGATGTGTTACCACTATCAACATCCTAGGAGTTTTAATTGATCAGGAACTGAACTAGATTAACCATTTCAGTACTGTGGCTACAAGAGCAGTTTAAAGGCTAGGAACTGTGTGGCACATAACTCAGCTCTTGTCTCCCCAGAGTTTGTCCACAACTTTGGATGAGTGAAGTTTCAACAATGCTCAGGAACTTTGGCACCAACCAGGGCAAAGCAACTCATTTGATTAACGATCCACCCACAATCTTCAACGTTTATTCACTCCACCACTGACACACAGTTGTGGCAGGGTGTACCATCTACAAAATGCAATGCACCAACTCACCAAGGACTTTTCAACAACACCTTCTAAACCTGTGACTTAGATCACCTAAAAGGTCAAAGACAGTAGAGGCAAGCCACACACCACCCTGACTTGGAACTATATCGCTGTTCCTTCACTGTTATTAGGCCAATGTCTTGGAAGTGCTTTGCAAGCAGATCTCTGGATGTAATGACAGAATCTGGACTGTAGCAGTACAAAACATCAGCTCACCACCACATCCTCAAGGCCAAGTGGAGGTAAATGCTGAAAAGAATTACAAACAAATTCAAATGATATATTCAACAACATGAATCTATTTACAGTACTGAAAGGATGTTACCAGACACTCCAAACTGTTTCACAGCAGTTTGATCCAACAAGAATCCACATTGATCTAAGGAAGGATACATCAGGAGGTGTAATCAAAACTTTCTCAAGAAATACTTTGAGGAGTGTCTTAGAGGAGCATTACATGGCATATTATTGTTCAATTGTATTAATTTTCGAATGCTTCACACCAGGAATTGAAAGAATGTATTGATACAAGAACTGCAATCTCTGTAATCTCCGGGTAATCTTGAAAAACAGTGGAGAGCCAATCATGTAATCCACATTCTGATCTGCAATGTGAATAGTTATATCATAAATATAGATTTAGTTTTGAAAGGCATGAAGTTCAAAAGAACTGTAAAGCATTAAGACACAGACATGTCTACAAAAAAATGACCCTTGATTATATCATTGAATAAATTCTCAAAATATGGTTACATCTGCCATTTTAATGGCATGTTAACTATTTTGTAATTAATTCACAATATGTGAGCGTTGCTGACTATGTTGGCATTTATTGACCATCCCTAATTGCCCTTAGTAGATGATTGTGAGCTGACTTCTTGAACTGGTGAGTCCATGGAAATATAGGAGGAGGTGAGATTCAAGCCCCTCAAACTGTTCCACCATTTAATCATGGTTAGTGTGCAGCACATCACTTATAATCTTACTCAACAAAAATCTATGGATTTCACTCACAAAAAACTCAATAAATCCATATAGTGCGCAGCCTTTTGGATCAAGAAAATGGTTTTGTACTTCAATCAAGATAATGAACAGAGGAATTCATCTGTGAATAATGGCACTGGTGATTTTTAGGCAATAAAATTTAAAATATTAAACTGGGTGTTGGAGAAATAATTAGAATAAATCACTGGCTGTGAGGGTTGGAAGGCAAAGTGATTTTTTTGCTGTTTTTATTGCTATTTTTAAAAGAAAGGAAACGTCACATTGTTAATGGATGGTAGGATAGCAATTGTAGAATAACAGTGTTTATATTAGCATCATTTGTTTTAATGACGAGCCACTCTGTAGCATCTATAAGAGTGTCTGCGGCCATTTGATGATATACATTATAAGTCGAGCAGACCTGGTGTCTCTTTTCCCAAGCATTACATAACCTACATTTATAAACCTACTTACTAAGATAAGTAACCAGAATTATATTAATAAATATTTTCCACTTTATCCATCACTATCCATGATAACAGTTAATAGAGCTGCCAACTGGGGTGAATTGGTTTGACATTATCATTCGCACTTAGTTTTACAATTGTATTTTGTATGAAGTTGTTTCATATTCAACTTGTTCTACCCATTTTTGAGTGTTAAGTGTTAGGTGAAACAATAAATGTTTTACTACCTCCTGCAGAATAATTCAAAAATTTAGTTTTGATTGTGATTATTTTTCACTCAATTTCAACTTTTTGGTCTTTTAAAATATCCATTTTTCATGCAAAACGGATAAACTGTGATCACTAGCTTGGAGATCGCTATGGCACTAAAGGGAAGAATTGCAAATGCTGAAAATCTGAGATACAGCAGGCAGAAATTACTAGAAATACTCATCACGTTGTCTGTAAAAAAGAAAGACACATTAACATTTACAGCATTCTTCATTAGAACTAGAGGTTGAATGATGATCAAGATGCTTTATATCAGAGATTGTTACATCTCAGTTAATGGACCTTGGTTAAAGTAATATCAAAATTCTCTTCCTATGTGTCAAGTAGATGACGAGATTTCTATCATCAGATGGCTTTGAGTTAGCTTACAATGTTATTATTAATATGGTGATGTACAAATAAACAAAAAAAAATTCCTTTAGCTAGCTGACACTACATTTTTGAAAATTAGGAGGAGAATTTATGGGAGTATGCCACTACCCACAGAGAGTATCAGGAGTGTGTGAAATATTTAGAGGAGTCTGAGGAGAGATAATATTTGCAGAGGGCTCTTGTCAGTATATTTATATTTACAGGGATTCCCAGAGTAAGTATCATTTGTTGCAGGCATTCCCAGAAGTGTTTCAAAATTTGCATGAGTCCCTTTGAGTGTTTCAACAATTGCACAGGGTTCCTAGGAGTATGTCAATATCTACGGTAGGTGTGTGAGTGTATGTTAATATTTACAGGGTTTCCCTGAAGTTATGTCAATATTCACAGGGGTCCTAGGGTGTGTGTCTGCATTCACTGGGGTTCCTCAAGTAGTGTCATTTTTTTCCCAGGGAGTTTCTGAGAATACGTCAATATTTAACTCTCTTTAAGAGTGAGTCAACAGTCACAGAGATACCCTAAGTGTATGGTAACACTGGAAAGGAGTCTCTGGGAGTGTGTCAATTTATGCAGTGGGTCCCTGAGAGTATGTTAATATTTACACAGGATCCCAAGAGTGTGTCAGTATTTGCAGAGCATCCCTGAAGCTGAAACAAATTGAAAATTGTTGCTTTATGGGAGTAAACACAACAAGCGATAAGGGATGGAAGAGAGCAAAAGTCAAATACTTAGGACTAGCGATTGCTGTCACAGAGGCTGGAATCTTATTGAAGCCTAAGCGATGTGGGCTTTGGTGAAAAATCTGAGAAAATGACATAAGTTCGGCAAGGTCTTTCTCAATGTCAGGAGTCACATTTTCCTGGAGACTTCCAGGTGTCGTGGTTGGATTTTCGCAAGGGAGCAACACAAGATGCCTATGAATGGGGATTATTGCCCATTATCATCCTCATTAAAATCGAATCTCAAATCATTCATATGTAGGTTCTGGACTGCAGGCTTGGATCTAGGCACCCAGGGTACACTCCATGGGCAGTGGCTTCATGCGCCCAACACCTCCCTTAGTGGGGAGGCGATGGCCTAGTGGTATAATTGCTGGACTGTTAATCCAGAGACCAAAATAATGTTCTGGGGACCCAGGTTCAAACCCTGCCAAAGCAGATGGTGGAATTTGAATTGAATAAAAATCTGGAATCAAGTGTCTGATGATGACAGTGAATCCATTGTCGATTTTCAGGGAAAACCCATCTGGTTCACTAATGTCCTCCAGGGAATGAAACTGCCATCCTCACCTGGTCTGACTTACATGTGACTCCAGACATACAACAATGTGGTTGACTCTTAACAGTCCCCTGGGATGGGTAATAAATGCTGGCCGAGCCAGCAATGCCCTCATTCCATGAATGAATGAAAAAGAATTGCTTTGCTTCCCAACACCATACCATCATGGCACATCACTGATCCACTTACATTCTGCTTCTACACAGAAAGCGTCAGTTTGGGGCACACCAGCAATTAGCTTAGGACACTTGCCTCTTCCTTCTCACTCACTTTTCACTTCCCTGGATACTCACAGCATCCTTGCCTTTCCTTGCCTTGCATTTCAGCACCCTACCCCCTCAGATGAAGCTTAAAGGCTCACAGGACAGCTGGAGACAAAGCCAGGCAGCTTGTCATTTTGGTTAGCAGTTGGCAGTCATGGGGGTAGACATCTTGCTGTACAGTTCATTGCTACGTCAATCTCTCACTTGCACTATGGGTGCCAGCAGCTTACATGGCAAACACACTGGACATGAAGGAAGCAAATGGTCATGTCTCAGAGTCTAAGGGGACTGGTCCACATTAAAGTCCCAGTAGGCACACATCAGTCAACTGGCACAGTAAGGCTAGAGTAGCATCTAATATCATTCCAGGGAATAATGATAGTCAGGATGAAGTTGGGCAATCATGGTCAGGAGGTCCTTACCTTGACAGTCTAGGGAGTGGGCCACAGTTAGAACTGTTGGTCCAATACAACCAGTCCATGGAGTTACAAGAACACAGTCAAACACAACCGTACAGATAACATTCAGGGTCCTGGTCACTCATTGTTCAAGGCTATCCAGCTATGTTGCTCATGTGGGTGAGCCACAGTTAATTCAGAGAGTCTGTCCGTTAAATATCAAGTGGGGTGGGGTTGGCAGGGGCTACTGCTGTGGGAGGGAGGCTGGGGAATATAATTGTGGGAATTCAAATCAGAAAGCTAGGATGCAGGGGGAATGACGATGCTGAAGGAGAGTCAATTTAATATGTGAGGGGGACATATGGTACAACATTAGAGTGAAAGGGGTCATGCAGGAGGAGGAGTCATCGATTATCAACATACCCCAGCTTCGAGGAGTCAGGAGGGAGAAGCTCTGCACCACTAAACCAACATGTTGACCTGATATAGCTGGGGCTGCTAGGAAAGATGGTCAGATATGTACGCATGTAGATGGACTGGATGGGACTTGAGGAGGTGTGAAGCCTATGGTGATGTCAGGAAGGGCTAATGGGTGTTTCTGCTTAGGCATTCACATATGTGGAGAGGCCAGAGCTTGGAACCCATTGTGTGAGGAGCACCCACTGTTATCTTCCATTGTACTGTAACTCAGAAGTTCACAATGGAGATGAAGATGGCTGCAACCACACCATTGGTAGGATAAGTTGTTTGTTGTTGGGGATGGGATGCTCCAAAATGCAATGTGAGGCCCTTCAAAGAGTAGTGTCACTCATACACTGAACGTCAGACATTCTTGTGAGCACTGCATTCTATGTGACCCTTAAGCATTGCCATCCCAGCACACACAAACAAAGCTGCGTGTGAACACTATTTCAAAGGGCAACAACACACTGCAGCAACAAGGAACTACGCCAAAAGGAAGAAGAATGCCGCTTCCAGGTTTTCAAGGATAATGGATATCCAAAAATCTGGGTCAGAAGATGCCTACACGAACAACATCAGAAAGATACTACACGCCCCGACACACTCATCACACTACCCTACATCAGGAACATGTCAGAACTCACCACAAAACTTCTACGACCGCTGGGCATCAGAGTGGCACACAAGCCCACATCAACCCTACGACAAGTTCTCACCCGAACTAAAGACCCACTCCCCGCCATGGACAGGACCAATGTCATCTACAAGATCAATGTCATCCACAAGATCCCCTGCAGTGACTGTGAGAAACACTACATCGGACAAACAGGAAGGAAACTAACAACAAGAGTACATGAACACCAACTGGCTACAAAAAGACACGGCCAATACTCACTCATCTCAATCCACATGGACAAGGAGAACGACCATTTCGACCTGGCCAACACCAAAAACCTGGGCCAAGCTAGGCAGAGACAGGCACAAGAATTCCCAGGAGCCTGGCACTCCACGCGCATGCTATTAATAAACATATTGAACTCGACCCTATATACATTCCACTACGAAGGAAAACCGGAAGTGAGGCAATCCATCTCAACAGACCCCAGAGTTTAAAAACCAGGTGGGAGAACACACCAACGCTTCATCGGAGGCTGCACTGAGGATGTTACTAAGCCGGGTAACGAAACGTCTGCGAAACAAGAAACCAGCTTGGTGAGCCAACCAACCTCAACACCCACAACCTGAGCTACAAATCTACTCCAAAACATTAGACACTGGCATGCTGTGTGCATTGCTTCTCCTTGCACCAAACAGCCCTGACAATTTAGCGCAGGATGAGCAAACTCCACTAACAACTGTATAGCAATATTTGTGCAGCTGGAAAGTTGCAGCATAGTTGCCAAGTTTGCAGCTAGCTACGATTTTCCCAATAACTGCATTTGGTGCAACAGTGGCTCACTTCATGTTTTGGGCCATGGATTACTTTGAGGATGTACAGATGAGTGCTTGCAATGTTGCATTTTCAGTGAGACAGAGACACACAGACACGGCTGATTGTGAAAAGTGAACACATATTTGCAAATGTGGAAAGCTATTTATAATGTTTAGACACCCCTGCCACATATGTGCCCTTAGAAGAGCTTCTTCTTTATTGCCCTCCCATTATGTCTAGTTACAGTGCAGGTACCCATGGCTGGAGTAAGGGTGACCTGCCCACCGTGAAACCTACTTGACTTGGAGGTCTGGTCAAACAAGTTTAGAGGGCCCAGGCATGATGAGTTTGCCCTTGCCAGATGCAAGTGTATTGCCCTTATCTTACCCTCCCACAGGGGAGAGGGTAGTATGCAGGGTGGAGGCGTAAGGCCCACCACCTCTGGAGTGTCCTGGGACGAGATTCCTGGGGAAGCTTTCTATGGCTCCTCCTCCGGCCATTAGTGCTGAGGGCCAACGGTTAGGGCATAGGATGGAGGCAGCCAGGCACTTGCATGCCATGGGCATCATGGTACAAACAACGTCATTACAGTCGTGGTGGCAGCAAGAACTGCAGATGCTGGAGTCAGAGATAACACAGTGTGGAGCTGGAGGGACACAGCAGGCCAGGCAGCATCAGAGGAGCAGGAAGTTTGACGTTTTGGGTTGGAGTTTCTGGAGAAGGGTCTGAACTTTCCTGCTCCTCTGATGCTGGCTGGCCTGCTGTGTTCCTCCAGCTCCACACTGTGTTATCTCATTACAGTCATGCATCTTTTGCATCAGTTTGGCCAGTATTCCCAGCAAACCTGCCTGCCGCTTCTGCATCTGTTTATGCATGTTGTTGAAGTCCCTGACTGCGACACCATGGGGTTTTCTCCTGCCTGGGAATGAGCAGGTGCCTGGTTTTCAGCAGTCCTCTGAGTGCCAGCGACTGAGACCATTTCTCCCTCGACTATCTGGAGAGACAAGGCAGTGAGGTGCTCACCAGAAGATCCTCCCAACACTAATCAAGGGAAAGAACCCAACAAGGTGGCAGTATCTGAGCAAATGGAAGTGCAGCAGGCAGCCTTGCAAGTGTTTCCTCTGAGGCATCTGTGCTCTCTTTTTCAGTTAATTGAGAAAATCTCTTATAGTTTCGACCTCTTTATCTCAGCCATCATGGAGGTTTTGCCGGTAACTGCAACACATATTATAACTCTCGAGAGGGTTCAGAAGAAATTTACCAGGATGTTGCTGGGTATGGAAGGTTTGAGTTATAAAGAAAGGCTGGATAGGCTGGGACTTCTTTCACTGGAGCATAGAAGGTTGAGAGGCAGCTTCATAGAAGTGTATAAAATAATGAGGGGTATAGATAGAATTAATGGTCTTTGTCTTTTTCCTAGTATGGGGGAATTCAAGACTAGGGGCACATTTTTAAGGTGAGAGGAGAGAGATTTACAAATGGCATGAGGGGTAAATTTTTAACACAGAGGATAGTTCGCGTGTGGAATGAACTTCCTGAGGAAGTGGTCGATGTGGGTACAATTACAATGTTCAAAAGACATTTGGATTAGTACATGAATAGGAAAGGTTTGGAGGAATATGGGCCAGGAGCAGGCAGGTTGGGCAAGTTTGGTTTGGAATTATGTTTGGCATGAACTGGTTGGACCGAATAGTCTATTTCCATGCTGTATGACTCTATGACTCTATGACATAAAAGAGAGGGTACCACAATCAAAGGGCAGAAGTTGTGGTATGTTAAGAATAACTGCACACAGTGGGTAATGAACATTTATTTGGCTGCAGGAATGGATGTTTCAGCATCTCCACAGCAAGGGCCAAGGTTCTCTCCTTGTAGAGGGTGAGCAGCTGCACACTGAGCAGCCTCACCAACCTTCCAGCCCTGATCTGGGCTGTTTTCTCCTGGAAGGAGAGAAGAGAGGCATGAAGTGAGATGGAAGTGGACGATTTAGTTGTTAGTGCTGGTGCAGGTGTAGGAAAGGTCAAGAGATGAGTGAGTGAGTGACTGAGTAGGCAGTGCAGAGGACATTCAGGGTTAGTAGTGTGGGGGTTGGGCTGGTTGAGATTGAGTGAATGAGGCAAAATGTTGTATACGTCAGCGAGAGTATTAGAGCATGACACTTGGTGGAAGGTCGGTGCAGTAGCAGAGTTAGAGTGAGTGTGAAGATTCAGAAAGAAGATGGTGGCACTTACCTTAGCAGACCAGGGAAGATCATTGACCTTCCTGCAGCACTGCTGGCTATTTCTCTGGACTGCCCATACTGCATTTACCTGGGTGGTAACCTCCATCTAGGCTAGCAGGATCTGGTGTTGTGACCTCCTATGCTGACGGCAGGAGAAGTAGTCTCTACCCTCCTTTACACCAATCCATCGAACAGAGCTTTCAGATCCCTATCCATGAAACAAGGCACTAATTTTCCCTTAGAGATAGTAGGAACTGCTGATGCTGGAGCCTGAGATAACAAGGTGTAGGCAGCATCAGAGGAGCAGGAAAGCTGATGTTTCGGGTCTAGACCCTTGTTCAGAAGTGGGATTTAATTTTCCCTTATCTGGCTTGTTCAGGACAAATAAATTGAATCACATAGGAAAGCTTCAGACTGCCAATGCTTGACTGAGTACACACTGCAATTTAAATAGGTAAAACTGTTTCACTAAAATGAACCTTAGGTAGCAATAAATGAGACCCTGAAGCTCTGAGAATGTTTGTGTTTTCAGAACTACACCACAAGAAAAGTGACTCCAGTTTTTTTTAAGAGACTACAAATCCACTGACAAAAACTCAATCCTAATTTAACCACATGGCTACAGCTGCTTCAGTATGGGTGATCTGCTATGCTAGTGTATGTCACATTCCAATGGAGAAATGTACTGGAAATCAAGACCCACTATTTCCGGAGTTGTCACATATATGAAAATCTGGTTTAACTGCCAAATTGTCTAATTTTACCGAACTGGCTACTTCATAAACTTTTTTTTCAAATCAGAAAAACAAGAAGATAACTACTTATTGTAATCAAACTGGTTTTAACCAACAGCAAGAAAAACTGCTTTGTTAGCTTATATCTCGATAATTTATACCTCTATAACTTAAACTCTATCCTTCTCTTAAAATTCCTAAACACGTACATGCAGTCACACAAATAGACAAGAGACAAATATTACAGGTGGAAAGGAAAAAATTTCAGAGATGCACAGTTTATGCATCAGTTTGTATCACAGATGCAGATGAGTTGATTTATTTCAGTTCCCTTCAACTTCTTTTGACTTTTTGTAGAGGATACAATGTTTTGGGTACATAAATTCGCAGTCCTGATTCACAATCTCTCATTCACTGATTAAGGAGTCACCAATTAAGTTCCTTTCTTTTCAACAGGAGATTTGCAAAGAGAGCACTGTACAGGGGAATTATGAATGAGAACAGCTACCAAGAGATTTTCTGTTTCTTCTCCACACAAGAGGGGAAGAGAGAGAGATGGTTGCTTTTCCTTTACAGGCTTCAAACACACACACACACATGCATTCATTCTGTCTAGCATTCTTCCTACTGCTTTAATAAGGCAACGTTGTAGATACAACCCACAACGTGTTCCAGTGATAACAAGGTGTGGAGCTGGATGATCACAGCAGGCCAGGCAGCATCAGAGGAGCAGGAAAGCTAATGTTTCAGGTTTGGATCCTTCTTCAGAAATGTTCCAGTGATTTGTTTTAAAACCTGCAAAATCTTCTTTCACAGTTTCCTTGGCTTAGAGCAGTACACTTCCTCAATTTTTAATCCACAGTCTAAGAAGTAGTAGTGTTCTTTACATCTACCATTACCTCATACAAAATCTAGGTTTAGTACAAGTTAGGACAACTGTAGCAAGATTTTGAATAATGTCAAGTTTATGTAAAGTAGAAGGTGGAATGTCAGCTGAAATGTATTGGAATAGTGGAGTCTAGAAACAGTGAGGGCTAAAGCAGATCACCTGAGGAGCAGAATGATGTTATGGAGGTGAAAGCTGGTGGCCAGAATAATCACATGGATTGATGATGGTTGAAGCTCACCACAGGGTATAAAAAGAAACAATATTTGTAAGCAATGTGGATCAGCCTCAAACACTTGCAGAGATGATGGAAATGATGGAGTTGATATTTAGGGAAGAATTTATGGCAGGTTGCAAAGACAAAGCTTCAGACTTCCCAATATTTAATTAGTGCAAATATCTGCTCATACAGCATTGCAGGCAGTTTGACAATTTGGAGAGTGGTCTTTTTTTAAAAAATGTTTTGCCTTTTCATGAGGTATATTTTTTTAAAATCTTGGAACAATTTTTTTCAGAGATACTATTACACACCTCCACAGCAGGTAAGACTTGAACCCATGCCTACCTAGCTCAGAGGTAGAGATGCTATCACTATGGCCCAGCACCCCTTTTTGCATCAATTGCAACACAATGCCCATCACCCTCCTGCAGTAATTTTGAGAATAAAAGTCTGGCACAACTTGAAAAGGTCTTGACAAAATCCAGACATACTGGGTACAATTCCTTTAAAGCATCAGAGAAGCTTGGAGATAATGCAAAGTGGTATCAGATAGTTAATCTGTTTGTTTATTTTACCTGTAATTATCACGTGTCAGTTGCAGAGGCCACTGTTTGTTGTGGTGTCAAATGGAAGTCAGAACTCGTCGACCAAAGTAGCAACCCCTTCATTTGTTGAGCTCAGCTCAGAGGTCATAGATTCCCTTCTGTAAAATATTATTATTTTAAAATCAAGAAGGATGAGAAAGGAGAGATAGAGAGATAGATAGATAGATAATGCAATTGAAGCATTTATTGTGTAAGCCCCAAGTAGGATTTCTGCATTTCTTGACACGTCTCACTTGCACTTTGTCTCTGTAATTATTCCCAGACCAATTGGATGATTTGATTAATCAGACAGGTTAGTGGTAGAATGTTGGTAACATTACCCAGTTGACTGTTTCATCCAGTTTCCCCATAGAATTGTTTTCTAAAGATTGATTCCTTGTTTTCCATCATATGATACTTGTGTGTCTGTGTAAAGGCAGGTAAGAGTGGAAGTGGGGAGGTGAAGAGAGAAAGTTAGGCACCATATTAAACCATTCTGTGGAATTACCGGGGAAATTACAGCATGCATTTCTACTTGTTTTTTTTGTGTAAAACTCTCTGGACTTGGTCAAGATTTTCTTTTGAAAAATGCAGGTGAAATGCTGCACTACATAAGACTCTCAACAAGATTGGAAGAAAAATGATGATAAGTAAATAAATGGAGAAACAATGAGCAAACTGTTTAGAAGCGTAAAAATGGACAGTAAGAGTTTCTACAGGCATTTAAAAAGAAAGGAGTGCATTAAAGCAAATGTTGGTCCCCTAGAAAGTAAAAATAGGGAGTTTATGGTAGATAATAAGTTAATAGATGATGAAGATGAACAAATATTTTGCTTCTGAGTTCACAACAGAAGATAAAAAATACATTTCACTAAAAGCTGTAAAGCAGAAGTTTGATTGGAGAAAGGAACTTGGTGAAAGCACAATCACCAGGGAAGTGATACCAAGGAACCTGGTGGAGATGTGGGACAGACAAGTCTCTAGATCCAGGTGGATTTGTCCTAGGGTCTTAAAAGCGGTTGTTACTGAGGTAGTAGTTTGATGTTAATCTTCCAAATGTCCCCAAATTCAAGAAAGGTCCCATTAGACAGGAAAGTTACAAATATAATCCCTCTATTAAAGACGAGAGGAAATGGAAACCAGGAAACTGTAGGTCAGTTACCTTGTGGCGACGGTTTGAGAATTGATAATTAAAGAGACAATAGTTGCATGCTGAGAAAACTCAAGGTAATCAAGAACAGTCAGTATAGTTTTGTCAAAGAGAGGTCATGATGAGTAACATGTACTGTGGGTAATGGGGAACCTGTAGACTTGCTATACTTGGATCAGACATAACAATAAAGATGCTATTCCTCAGTTATACATTGCATTGGTGATGCCACATCTTAAATTCTGTGTCCAGTATAAATATTGATCTCCAGATTTAAAGATGTATATTCATTCATTGATTCAGAGGAGATTTACTAGATTGGGGTGTGGGGCAGTGTTTGTCTTATAAGAATTGATTGGACAGGCTGGGCTTGTATCTATTGGAATTTGGAAAAGAGAGAGACAACTTGATTGAAGTGTCTTAGATCCTGAATGTTCTTGAAAAGGTGGAATGGAAATGATGCTTCCTCTTGTGGGTCAGTCCACGTGCCTCTTGTGGAGCATGTTTTTAAAATTAATGGCCAGCATTTCACGACAAATATGAAGACTTTTTTTTCTTTCAGAGTGTTGTGCAACTTTGAAATTCTCAGTTTCAAAAGACAGTGAATGTGGGATCATTGAATATTTTTAAGACAGAGGTGGACAGATTCTTCTGAGGCAGGGGAATCAAGGGTCAGGAGGATAGATGGGAATGTGGAATTTGAAACAAACACAGTTCAGCCGTGATCTTATTGTATGATGGAGTGGACTTGATGGGCTGAATGGTCTACTTCGATTTCATATGTTTGTATGATTTGGATAATTGCTGAACCTTGAGTATTGTTTTAAATGTCAGTAGATGATTGAGGGATAGAAAGTGAAAGATGAGTCCCACAGCGTCGTAGCTTCCGAAGAAAACTTATCGTGGGAGACAGTACACTGAATGTTGATTTCAACAATGCGAGGAGGAGGAAGGACAAAGGGTTTTTTGAAATACAAACACCAGAATTAATAGAAAACCGAAGCTATTGTGAAACAACAAAGATCGCGAAAGATAAAGAAAGAACTTCCATTACTAAAGCGCCTTTCAGTACTTCCGGAGGTCCCAAATCATTTTGCACATGATGCTGTGACTGATGGTTGTAACGCAGAGAAATTCGGACACAGCAAGAGCCCATAAATTGCAAGGAGATAAATGATGAGCTCATCTACTTCAGCCATGTCGGATGAGGGATACATTTTGGGGGGACGTCTAGGAGAATTCTCCGCTCAGCTCCATTTTATTCCTTGTTGACCTCTGACCTTTTTAAGAGGAAAATACAACTCGTACAAACGCCTCTCATTATTCTAAAATGTAGAAGAATGTAGAACCCGGTCTGATAACTGCCTTTCCGGCGAATTCTCGCTGTGACTTGCTCCAGTGTTGAGCGTTCTGCTTCGATCTCTGAATGCTGCCCTTCAGCATCATCCTGACTTTATTTTTATTCTAAGAGAGATTACCCTATGAGCTTCCAAACAGAGCATTTATCAATGTTTCCTGTACACGCACCCCCAGTCGAACAGGGAAACTTTATGGGCTTTGCCAAACAAACTCCAGACAATGAACAATTTTACTTCTAAACAGCAGTGATCAAACCAAAAGTCCACAGGCGATAAGAATAATATGGCAGACGCAAGGGTTACTATCCCAATGTTTTCCGCCCGTTGTGAATTTGCCGTGTTTTAACGCAATCATCGACCTGAATGGCAACTCTCAGCTCCTCAGTTGTGAGTTCTGGGACTCGACTCCGAAAATCTGAACTCGTGTCCCATTTTATATGCTGCCATACCTGTTGAGTTTTCCCAGCAATTTCTGTTTTTCCGTCCCATTTTATATGTGTTTAACTCGGCGTGATCTGTGTAGCGCCGGATGGTGACTGCAGCCTGGACTCTTACTGGAACCTGATGCTGCTTGGCCTGCTGTGTTCATCCAGTTCTGCACCTTGTTGTCTCGGAATCTCCAGCATCTGCAGTTCCTAGTATCTCTGATTCAACTTACTGGAACCTGGTGACATTGATTTAAAAGAAGCATGATGCCTCCACTAAGATTATATTCATAGTTTACAGTCACACACATAGCCCACCAACAGACTGAGATACGTCTGTCCACTTCCACAGAGGCACATTTACACAGATATTCAGCCAGATGGGTCCAGATACACACACGTTCGCGCATAAGTCCGTGTGCACAAAATAAAAAGTTCACACGTAGACATGGAGTCATAAAAAGTTGTTCACCCAGACCAAAAACAAAGGATATTCCCGCTCAGAGACACAAAAGAATGTCCCCACACAACGTAAAGAAAGAACTGCCACCTCAAAGTTACTGGCTACATATTGTCGATGTTTCCTAATCGCGTAAATAAAGAACTGCTGATGCTGGAGGTCTGAAACAGCAAGAGATTGCTGGAGAAATTCAGCAGGCCTGGCACATCTGTACTGAGGAAACAGAGTAAACATTTCGAGTTCGGTGACTTTTTAGATCATTTTCGAAACAACTTGTTCAGAGACGTTACTATATTCTTCAGGAGATTTGGACCCGGGCATCCTACTACAGGTAAGGACATTACATCTACTGTGGACAGCAAGATCCCACAACGAGGCCCAGGAGCATCTGCCTTCGTCTGGGTTTATTGAGTTGTGTGGGTTGTGATGAAGCCTTGTTCTTGAACTCAGGACGGCAATGGCAACACTATACCACTTCAGAGGGCAAGACTGAAGACGCAAACATGACCTGGCAAGGACAATACATTTATTTCCCTAAAGGATATGTCAGCGTAGCAGTTGTACTTGAACTCAATCTAACAGTTTCTTGGTTATTTTAACTAATATCAGATTTTTTGGTTGATTTTAAACCGATTGGAAGTGACTGTTAAGAATCTGAATTCAGATCATTGGGATTATTAATCGAGTACTGTAATATAAACATAAACTCGCCATAGTCCCAGAGCGCCATAGGACTGTGCTTTCATTGGTGAGAGACGACTGGTGGTGAGTTTAACCTCACTACGGGTCACCGTGCTTCAGGTGAGGGGAGAGGTTCAGAAAGAAAGTCGTTTATAGTAACCTCGGCCAATATGGCAGTAAGATAACCAACACACAACTACGTCTTAAGGGTCTTAGAGTGTCTGGGCAGAATTTCAATGATTAGCTGGTGGCTAATGCAATAAATAAGGAATCGCGATTAAAACTCTTTGCCACGCACTTCATCAGTATCCCGTATCCATTTCCAGCGTCCCCTGTTGGGATTCCACAAGATGTCCCTGATAAACCCGAATGGTTATGTCGGTAAGTTCTAAAGATGCGTTGGAAACTATTCCTGATGCTTGCGGTTATTCGATTGCTAATATGAGGTTTAGGTCATCTCAGATTACCTGGTAGCGGTACAAGGCTCTTGTCGTCCAGTTGTAGTGTCCCTACCTCTCAGGTAGGATCCCCAGGTTCAAATCTCTTGAAGTTTGTAATAACGTCTGTCAACAGCCTGGTTTGAAAATGATCTGAAGAAGGGTCAGTGGATTTCCAGAAGGCTTTCAACAAGGTACCTCACCAAATGTTAGCTCATAAGAGCCCATGGTGTTGGAGGCAGTATTGTGGCATGGGTAGAAAATTGGCTCATGGACAGGAAACAGTGAATGGGAATAAGGGGTTCTTTTTTTCAAATTGGCGAACCGTGACCACTGGGGTTCCGCAGTGATCAGTGCTGGGACCACAACTGTTTACAGTAAACATAAATGACTTTGAGGAAGGAAGCCAATATACTGTTGCCACATTTGCAGATGACACGAGAAGTAGATGGGAAGCCCGGTTGTGAGAAGGATTCAGACAGTTTTACAGAAAGATGTTGATACGCTGGTAACTCGGCAGAAAAGCTCGCAAATGGAGTATAATGTGAGACAATGTGAAGGATCTCATTTTGGGACAGAGAACAGTATTATTTAAATGGAGAAAACTGCAGAAAGCTCCAACTCAACGGGCTTGGGGGAACTTGTGCATAAAACACGGAAAGCTAGTACACAGGTATAGCAGGTAATCAGGAAGGTTTAGGGAGTGTTGGCCCTTATTTCAAGGGGTTTGGAGTGTAAGCATAGGGAAGTCTTACTGCAACTGCACAAGGTGCTGGTGAGACCACATCGGGAGTACTATGAGAATTTTTGGTCCCCTTATTTCTGAAACGATATTGTTTCATAGTTCAGAGAAGTTTCACCAGGATGATCTCCGGTATGGAGGGTTTGTCTTATGTTCAAAGGTTAAAACACTACTCTACTCACTGGAGTTTAGAAGAATGAGAGGCGCTTTCGTTGAAGCATATAAGATTCTTAGGAGGCTTGACAGGGCAAATGCCAAGAGGATGTTTCCTCTCGTGGGAGAGCCTATGACTAGAGGGCATAATCTCAGAATAAAGGGGCTCCAATTTAAGATTGAGATAGAGAGGAATTTCTTCTCTCAGAGGCTTACCACAGAAAGCTGTGGGGACAGCGTCCTTGTGTATATTTAAAGCTGAGGTAGAAAGATTCTTGATCAATAGGACAGTCAAGGGTTACGGAGAAAGGCAGGAAAGTGGACATGAGGACTGTTGAATCAGCCATGATCCCACAGAATGGAGCAGCAGGCTCGAGGTGCCGAACGGCCTATGGTCTTAATTACTGCATTAAAAGTACAAGTTGTGAATAGCACTGAGTACTTTATAACGGTTCTATGATCTATTTGTGCAACGGCTCAATCATCACCTCGTGACACAATCAGTAAAATCTCGATTCAGATGGAGACAAGTCAAAGAACTCATTTTTAAATTTGTAACATGGCCGCAGATAAATAAACTGCGGAAGAAATACTATTTAAAATATTAGAATTAAAATAACGAGCTATTACTTTGAAATGCATGACAGGACTAATATATTCTGCGATTTAAATGTTGTCAATCTGAATAAAGTCTTGGAGATCGATTGTTTTACTAAAAATGGGCGATCATAATAATCTGGATAGACGGGATACATAGCTGACTGCTCACCAAATATAAAGAGATTAGTTCTGAAGAAGGGTCACTGGACCCAAAACATTAACTCTGATTTCTCTCCACAGATGCTGCCAGACCTGCTGAGTTTTTTTTTCCCCTCAGCAAATTGTGTTTTCGTTTCTGATTTCCAACATCCGTAGTTCTTCCGGCTTTTTTAAAAGTGCTTAGAACCTGTTCATTTTACATTTTGAAATGCAATGATGTATTTAAAATTTGTTTCTAATTACCTCTCACTTATCTGAATCCATTCCATTTTCATTTAGAACATCAGGACATCCATTCGAACGCAGTTTTGTTATTAGGCGATCATTACTGCCTGTAGCATGATGCCCTTAGTTATATAGGATTTAAAAAACTCACAGCATAGTCTAGCAGCAGCTCATGCCGCGATATTGTTTACAAAAACATACTATGTAAGCTACACTAAAACACACAATAGCATGACATTCCGTGAAACAGATATAATTACAGGAGCATCGAACTATTTAACACATTTCTGCTGAGAAGGTGCAGCTGTTTTTAACATGGCCTTTCTGTTGACGGTTAATACTATTACACAGTCACAGTCATAGAAGTCTACAGCACAGAAGAACGCTGTCTGGCCCATCGTGCCTGCGCCAGTCAAAAACACCTAACTATTCTAAAGCTATTTCCAGCACTTGGCCCATAGCCTTGTCTGCCTTGCTATCGCACGTACGCATCTAAATCTTAAATGTTATGAGGGTTTCTGCCTCTACCGCCCTTATCCAGATTCTTCCCACCCACTGCGTGTAAACATCTTTCCACATATCACCTCTAAACCTCCATCCCCTTACCTTATATCTATGCCCCTTGGTCGTTGTCTACCCTGCCTATGCCCCTTTTCATTTTATAAGTCTGAGTCTATAAGAAGTTGGTCGAGAAAAACGAGACAACTGGCATAGACAACTGGGATTGAGTGAATCCCTAGAAGAGTATAAGGGCAGTAGGAGTATACTTAAGGGGGAAATCAGGACGGCATAAAGGATAAAGAGAGTTAAAGAGAACCCAAAGAGATTCAATAAATACGTTAAGGGCAAAAGTGTAACTAGGGAGAGAATAGGTCCCCTTAAATATCTGCTTGGCCGTCTATGTGTGGAACCAAAGTACATGGGAAAGATACTAAACGAATTATTTTGTGTCAGTATTTACTGTGGAAAAGGACTTGGAAGCAAGGAAACTTTGGGAAATAAATACTGATGTCTTGAAAAGAGTTCATTTACCGAAGAGGAGGTGCCCGAGGTCTTAAAACGCATAAGATAGATAAATTCCTAGCACCTGATAAGGACTTTCCTATGCTTTTGTGGGAAGCTACGGAGGAGATTGCTGGGCCCCTTGCTGAAATATTTGTATCATTGATATCCATGGGTGAGGTGTCACAAGACTGGAGTTTGGTTAATGCGGTGCTATTATTTAAGAAAGACTGTGAGGAAAAGCCATGGAACTATAGACCGGTGAGTCTTATGTCAGCAGTGGGTAAGTTGTTGCAGGGAATTCTGTGGGACAAGATTTGCATGCATTTGGAAAGGCAAGGGCTGATTAGGGATAGTCAACATGGCGTTATGTGTGGGAAATCATGTCTCATTAACTTGATTGAGTGTTTTTTAAAGAGATGACAAAGAACATTGATGAAAGCAGCGCAATCAGCAAAGTGTTAGACAAGGTTTCACGTGGTAGACTGGTTAGTAAGGTTGAATCATATGGAATCCAGAGGAAGCTAGCCAACTGGATATAAAATTAGCTTGAAGGTGGGAGATAGAGGTTGTTTTTCGGACTGGAGGCCTGTGACCAATGGTATGACACAAGGACTAGTGCTGGGTCCATTGCTTTTTGTTATTTCTATAAATGATTTGGATGCGAATATAGGACGAATGGCTAGTGAGTTCGCAAATGACACCAAAATAGATGTTGTTGTGGACAGTGAAGAAGATTATTTCAGATTGCAATGGGACCTTGATCAGATGGGCCAATGGGCTGAGGAGTGGCAAATGGAGTTTAATTTAGATAAACGTGAGGTGATGCATTTTAGTAAGACAAACCAGGGCAGGACTTATACAGTTAATGGTGGGGCCCTGGGGAGTGATGCCAAACAAAGACACCTCGGGGTGCAGGTGCATAGTTCTTTGAAAGTGGAGTCACAGATATACAGTGTGGAGAAGAAGGTATTTGGCATGCTTGCCTTTATTGGTCATAGCATCCAGTATAGGAGTTGGGATGTCATGTTACGGCAGTACAGGACATTGATGAGGCCACTTTTGTAATAATGCATACAATTCTGGTCGCCCTTGTATAGTAAGGATGTTGTTAAACTTGAGAGGGTGCAGTAAAGATTTGCAAGGATGTTGCCAGTTCTGGAGGGTTTGAGTTACAGGGAGAGGCTGGGTAGGCTTGAGCTTTCTTCCCTGGAGAGTCAGAGACTGAGGGATCATCTTATAGAGGTTTATAAAATCATGAGGGGCATGAATAGGGTGAACAGCTATAGTCATTTTCCTAGGTGGGAGAATTCAACCCCATAGGACATAGATTTAAGGTGAGAGGGGAAAATTTAAAAAGGACCTGAGAGCTAGCTTACTCACGCAGAGCGTGGTTCGTGTATGGAATGAGCTGCCAGACGAAGCGATGGAGGCTGGTACAATTACAACATTTAAAAGGCACCTGAGTGGGCACATGAATAGGAAGGGTTTAGAGGGATATGAGCCAAATGTTGGTAAATGGAACTAGGTCATATTGGGATGACTCTTCGTCGCGGATATGATGGACTGTAGGGTATGTTTCTGTGCTGACTCTGATTCTAAGTTAAATTCAATTGACAACGAAAGTTTGCTGCTTGGCGATTGCTAAAAAAAAAATTCTGTCTTCAGGTCAGTAAAATTCAGCAAGAAGCCTATTTTTACATTCATTTTACGTTTAATCTGGGATATCATAAGGTTGGAACAAATTGCAAAAGAATATTATTCCATTCGTTCGCCTGGTAAATCTTGATCGCTACTTTGCAGTTACTGTACAGAACATTCAGCACAAAGAGGGAGAATCAGTGAGATCATCAAACAATCTCCAGTTACCAATCTGACCACATCCTGGCAGCGGTTTAGAATCTAAATGCCAGCTGCAAGTTAGTAAGCCTTCGATCCATTTAGCGATGAAAGAAGGTCTCAAGAAAAGCAGGGATAGAAACAAACAGTATTAACGTGTTAGTTATCAAAAAGTTTGTGTTAAGAAGTGCCAAATGTCAGAGGTGTACGTGTGAGTTTACAAATTATCACAGCGATAAGGATACGGACATTGATCAGCAGTTAAACCTGATGATAATTAAATCTGACGAATATCGGTATCATACAAGGATGCGATGAAAATTGCATTATGGTAGCAATTTAAAAGATGCTTCCAGAGTTTTTTAAGATAGAAATTACTTTCTCTCATAATAGCAGATAGTTTCTGACTTAGTCCCATGCCTTTATCCTTCCCAGTACACCTCTGAGCTTTCCTTTTTCCAAATAATTTAACTTGCAAAATCTGTTCTGGATTCTACTTCCGCTGTTGTTGCTACTGAGACATCCCATAACTTTGGAGCCTCATGTGGAGAGAATATTCACTCTCTTCCTTACCTTCTTAATGATCTTAATTTTTTATTCTTTTGTTACCTACTCGCAGACCAGTGCTAAAAATCGTCTCCTCGCTTTAAATATTCAGCTTCCCGTTGATCTTTTCAAAATGGACTGGGCAGGTACTAATCTCTTTACATTTCGTGAGCAGTCAGCTATGTGTCCTTTTTGTCCAGATTTACATTTCACCAAGATTACCATCTTTTAAATATGTCACAGTGACGCCACACGCAAACTGGAGGAACGACACCTCATATTCCGCCTCGGGAACGTACAACCCGATGGCCTCAACATAGAATTCACTAGTTTCAAAATCTCCTCACCCCCCCGCCTCACCCCATGTCCAACCCTCCATCTCATCCCCGCCTCCTTGACCTGACACAACCTGTCCATCTTCTTTCTCATCTTTCCGCCCCATCCTTCCCACTGACCAATGTCCACTACCCCTACCTGCATCCACCTATCACCATCCCACCTACCATCCCCAAGCCCCACCTCCCCTCCCTGTATTTATTTCTGATCTCCCTTCCCCTTCCCCAGTCCTGATGAAGGGTGTAAACCCGAAACGTCGACTTTCCTGCTCCTCTGATGCTGCCCGACCTGCTGTCTTCCTCCAGCTCCACATTGTTTTGACTCTTTAATGTGTGTCTGTGGGTTTTACTGAGCTCCAGACACTGTCTTGTCTGCTCGCTGGCATGTGCTACTACCGTGTTACTCCAAAGCCTGAGGCACTTGAATTCTATTAAATTTAATTTATTCCAAGAGAGCTTTTTTGGCTCTGGGTTGTTGGAACTGTGTCTGTAACAACGATATTCTAACCTCATTACGGAGGGAACTGAACATAAACAAACTTTCCATTTTAGATCCAAATTGGATTAAATATTAGTTTGATCCTCTTGAATTTAAGCGTTTAATTTAGCTCATTCCTTCAATGCGTCCCTAAACACTTTAATTATTTTATTTTCTACTTCCAGTCCTTCCTTTTTAATCCATTGCATCTACCCTTGTTCTTTTCCCTCAACCTCCCCTTCCTAAAATGTCAAATTATTTGAACGTCAAACAATCAAGACATGTATTGTACACAGATCAGGACGGATCAGTAGAATTTATCCAAACCCAGCTTCCACAGTCTGCAGTTCTGGTGAAAGGTCATCAGGCTGCCATGTTAACTCTTGCTTCACTTTCCACTATTACTACTTGGCTCGTTCAGTTTTTCTAACACTTTCTGTACCACAAAATAGCCTTCAGCAACACATTCTGTCTGAAACAATATGTGCGGTTTCTGATTTAAGACAAAAGGCAATAAATGTCTAGGATTTATAGGAGTATACAAGCTTCTAAATAAGCTCATCGTTATTTCCTTCGCCAATTTCTGACCTCCGGAAATAAGCAAATGTCTGTCTCACTTCATTACTTTTAAATTCTTCCAAATGACTTTGAAACTTTCTGATTAGATTTTTTGTCCTCATTACAGAGTGGAAACAGTTACTGCCAAAGGTACAAATAATATATTATGTGACTTTGACAAAGTTACCATCCCTTGACAGTCTTCTCAACCCGTCATCAACTCAAGCCTTTGTCATTGTTGGCCACACCATCCTCCTCCAACCCTTCCCCTCTACAGTCCAGCTCAATGGAACAGCATTTGTCTGGTTCCCCTTCGTTCATCCAGTTGGAGCTGGACGGGCACCTGCAATGAATCTCTTCCAAATGCATACCATGATGGTTAGTGTGGTAGGGCTTTGGTGGCGCACTTGTCGTGTCCCCTCTAAGCCAGGCAACCCGGATTTTCAGAGATACCAAGGTGTAGAGCTGGATGAACATAGCAAGCCAAGCAGCATCAGAGGAGCAGGAAAG
>NC_063351.1:45767817-45796574 GCF_021869965.1 Rhincodon typus | reverse complement strand
CGGAGTTTAGGTGAGGTACGGCAATGCAACAATTTAAAATTGGGTGGTTGATAAGTTCAATAGACCAGCATGTTCCACCACCCAGAATAAATTCAGCCTCTGTTTTGTTTTAATTTAGATATTCATGTCGTTTCTTCCGTCTTTATAGATGGAAGTTAAATATAATAGGAGGGAGATCAAAGCAATTGTAACCAGGTCGTAGCAAAATTATTTGGTGATTGATACTTCGTATGTTTATGCTACGCCACTGTTCAAAACTAGCAGTTGCTGCTGAGGTAACGCTAATCTCGAGTTTTCAAGGGACAGTAGAATATAAACAGTTCTATGAAGCTCGATGGTGGCTGTTATGAATAAAGTGGACACAGCGTGTTATGTAATGGGTGCTTTAAGTGACACTTCCTTTGTCTTTGAAAAACGGGACTTTTATTGATCTGTGATTGCGCTGTAACTGTACTTACCTAATGACAAAGTTCCCCAAATATTTTTTTTTTGTAAATCTTTACCAATCTCAGTAAAACCACTTTGGTCAGTGTTAAAACCCCCGAGAACTGAAGATTGAAAGTGCCTATAACCCGCAGGTGGGACAATAAAGGACATCTGGCCACGATCCCCCGATTTCAGCAGCTCCTCCCCCTACCCGCCACCCCCAATATTATTGGCTTGAATGCAATCCCGTAACAAAGTTGCAATTTCCAACGTGCGTCTCATGTATCCGTTTCGTTATGGCATGTAGAAAGTGTTGTGAGTGTCCTGTACAGCTATATAGATTCGACCAATCTGTACATCCTACATTTCAGTAAATTAAACGGCAGAGCGAAATCCTTCTCTCTGGTAAGGCGATCAGGTGGAAATACCGAGAGGCAAAAAAATAAATTCGAAGGGGACTGATTTTCCCAAGTTAATTTAGCAAGTTCTTTTGTTATGATACTTGCACATGTCTCTTTTTAATTTTGTGAAGCGTTTTGCTAATTCCTCATTTTTGAGGGACGATTTAACTGCGCATAAAATTTTATGTACAGGGCCCTTGTATTATTGTACCTTGTATCAATGCCCAATGTACCGCCATCCATTGTATCACTGTCGATTGTATCTCTGTTCCTTGAGTCGCTGTCCTCTCGTACATCATAAAGTTATGAACTACTTAACTCACTCCAGGCCTAATGATCAAAACTAGGCCTATAGGGCATAAGTGTGTTTACAGAAATGACCAACTCATATACTTCTTGCTTATTTCCAGATTCGAAGAAGGATTTTTAAATGTACAAAAAGATCTACACTGACCGACAATGGGGAAAATAACATTCCTTCTGTCACTTTCTATTGCATAATTTCTGATATAGTACAATGTTGGTATGGGCAGATTCGGAGCAAAATGGGGGTTTATATACTGTTATATTATCATCTGCAAGCACTTATTATATTGAATTGATTATTATGTTTCATAATGATAGTTTTTATTATAATACATTCTGAAGATGCATTATCATTAAAGAAACCGTAACCTCTTAATTGGCGGAATGGAGTAATATGTGTCTTTACAGTTCCAATTATCTCCAGATATGCACGTATTAACATAATATAACAAAGATAGTTTCTTCACTGTTAAATTCACCTCAAGAGAATAAATGCTAGAAAACCAAACTGATTGACTGTTTACATCTTCGATCCTTTCTCTATAAATTATAATCACATACACGATTATGTGATTATCTTACTTTATTTATAGTCAATAATTATTTTGCAGTATACTCAAATACTGGTTTAAAATATTTAGCTGGTGTGTATGCAATTAGTACACTTTAGGTAACTGTAGGAATGAGAATAAGTTAAAGGATTTTAAAAATGCAACTGTGACCATCGCCGAATGTGACAGCACATGCATGTTGAAACTGGATTTGCGAAATTATATGAGTTGGTTTTGTTTAAAATTTTATATCCCCTTTCTTTAAAAAAGAAACCGCATCTAACATCACATAACGTCAATCATATTCAAAGACTAAAAATATATACAATTTTGAATTACATTCTGCACTTCTTAACTCCTTGAGTAAGCCATAACGCAGTTTCTGCATTATGAAGAAGGGTCACTGGACCGCCAAATGTTAACTGTGTCTCTCTGTCCACAGATGCTGCCAGACCTGCAGAGTTTCTCCAGCAATTGTTGTTGTTATGTGGAAGCTAGATGTGCTCAAGATTGTTTAATGATTTATATTCCCTTTTCTTTAAAAAGAAATGCAGCGAACATCATACAACATCAATCAAATCAATGCAAGAGCTAAAAAAAAACCCCAGCAAGAACATAGGAACAAGAGTAGGCCATTCAGCCCCTCAATCGTGTTCTGCTCTTCAATGAGATCATGGCTGATCTGTGGCCTAACTCGAGATACCTGCTTTTAACACGTATCCGGTTAACAAAAAATGCCTATCTCAGATCTATCTACATCACATCGATCATATCAAAGCAAAGACTAAAAAAAATTGCAATTCGTTTTTGCTTTAATTCACCCCTCACACTAATCGCATCAAAGCAACGACTAAAAGTTCTGAAGGGTCACTGGACTCAAAACGTTGACTCTGCTTTCTCGCCACAGATGCAGCCAGACATGCTAACTTTGTCGAGCAATTTATATTTTTAGTTCAGATCTTCAGCATCTACAGTTCTTTCTTTTAGTATAATTTGGAATTGCCTTCTAGATTCATTCAAAATTCACACCGATGGCATAAAAGCAAATACTTTTAAAAATTTGGAATGTTTTTTGCAATCGTATTGAAACAAAGATTGAAAAACAATATCATTTGGAATTCCTTTATGCATTAATTCACCTCTCCCATCAATCGTAACAACTCAAAGCCTAAAAATGAGAATTTCTTTCTGCATTAATTTAGCCCGTGTTTCAATCATATCATCGCAAGTTTTAAAAAATACATAATTTGGAATTGCTTTCTGCATTAAATCACCCTTCGCAGCAATTGTATCAAAGACTAAAAATTTCATTATGAATTGCTTTATGCATTAGTTCACCTCTCAAATCAATCGTATGAAAGCAAAGAGTATAAAAATGTATAATTTGGAATTGATTTCTGCCCTAATTTTCTGCATAGTTCCCGACTAAGACATCAGTCAGTTTCTGCTTCTGGCGGGAACGCGCTCTCTTCTCCCGGCCTGGGGCTCGTGTCCGCGCCCCGACAGCTGCACGTGACACACGGTCAACCAATGGGAAATTGCTCCTTACCTGTCCCGCCCACCCAACCGGCCTCAATTGAATCTCCGGCTCCTGGGAGCCAATGACGCGTGTGAGGTACGCCCCCCCGGGGCAGCGTTGTGACGTCACTCGCCACCCCCAGGGGTGGCCGAACAGCAACAAAACTGCACTCGGAGTCTCTGCAGTTTGGAAGCTATTGGTTGCAGCAAAAAGAAATCCCACCTAACCCACTTTAGTTGCATGTCAGTTTTACAAGAGAGGGAGGGAAAAAATTGTGCAATTAAAGGGAGCTTGAAACCTTTTTATTTTCGGTTGCAATTTAGGTGGGGGAAGAAAAGCCTGCTGGATTTTCGTTTTTCTTGGCAAAACAGAGATTAAACTGGCGGGTTTATAATTAATCCCCCACGCATCTTGCCCGATGATGCTTCCAAGCCCGGTCACGTCGACGCCATTCTCGGTCAAAGATATTCTGAATCTGGAGCAGCAAACGCGCCAGCAAGTGACCCATCACTTACAACAGGATTTATCGTCTCAGTTCCAGCCGCCTCCGCCGCCTTCGTGCATGCACGCCGCCGGGGAAGCCTCCAGTTTTTCGGACGGGGAGGAGAAAATTCCCTTTTTGAACTCTCTGTCAGTACAAGACAGTCAGGGGGATCCGAGCCTTTCCCCCGATCTTTACGTTCACGCAGGACTGAGGAGCCCGTGTGAAACCAAATTGGATGAGGAGATCCTACGAGACGAGGGCACGAGTAAGTAGCTAATCGTCTAAATTTTATAAAGAGATGAACCGGAGGTAAAATATTGCAAAATCTGCAGCATTGAAATGTAATTATGTTAAATTCTAAAAATGTTTTGCGAAGGCGGCGTTTTTATTAAGTATATATTTAAACAAACACAGAATTTGCTGGAGAATCTTTCATATTGATTTCACGAATCAGGTCCTTAACATTACACCCGGGGGTAATTCCTATTAAGCGAAAGGGACACTACAGCATTGAAAAATACCTTTAAAATTAATTTTCGAGTGATCCGGAGATAAAATGAGTTCTCCAGGTGGCCGGAAGAATTGATTTTATTTAATGCTCTACAATAATCGGTTCTTACACCAAGAACACGGGAACCACATTTCAATTCAGAAACCCAGTCCATTTATAGGAACTATAGCGGGGTCCCTAAGTCAATTATTCTGCTGTAAATTGTGCACAGTTCCTTTAATGTAATTCCCATGTTTCGGTTGTTTTGCAGTCTGCAGAGTGTTTTGTGTTAGTACGTTTGAACTGTTCAAAAGAGCTCCATAACTATGTATCCTATTTTAGGCCTATGGATAGGGTGAGTACTGCCATCATTAGCAAAAGCGTTACTTATCAAGATGGATAAAGAAGTATTTAAATCATAGCGTACATTGGTCTGTGCTTCCGTATCTTCATACATTTCAAACAAGTTCTGTTGAAACAAACTTTGCCGAAATCATTCAAAAACCTGGAAGAATGAAGCACTTAAATCGGAATTTTTTTTTAAAAAAGTGGCAAGTGGTGACCCTCATTTAGGCAAGATAGATCTTGAAAACAGATACTGCATGGCACAAATGTTAAAAATTACTGTGAATTCACACATACATAGTGCTTTTATTTATTTTTTCGGTAAATTAAGTCGGCGCCTCATTATTGTGGAATTAAACAGCGCGACAAAATGCGTGATATTTTCGCCTTTAATTTAAATTCAATATAATTTAGTCTAAGAATTGAGCTGCATGAGGCTAAATTCCCTGACTCACAAATGTTGTTACAATTGCCTCTTCAATCTGCCTGGTTTAATATCGACTCGAAAGAAGCATTCACACCAATGCTCCGGGATTCATTAATTGGTCAGAGTTATGTGCATCTGGTTATTGCTGGAAATTGCACTTCTTGTTGCAAACTGTGTCATTAATGGCTTGGTTATATTTCTGCAGAAAACTACTCCCTAAAGAAGTGCCCAGAGAGCGAGGACAATAAGACAGAGGATGGTGAACGGCCGAAACAGAAGCAGAGAAGGAAACCCCGTGTGCTTTTTTCACAGGCCCAGGTATTTGAACTGGAGAGAAGGTTTAAGCAGCAGAGATACCTGTCTGCCCCCGAGAGGGAGCACCTGGCCAGCACTCTCAAACTGACCTCCACTCAGGTCAAGATCTGGTTCCAGAACAGGCGCTACAAGTGCAAACGGCAACGCCAAGACAAATCCTTGGAGATCGCGGGCCACCATCACCCACCCCCGCCCAGACGAGTGGCAGTGCCCGTGCTGGTCCGGGACGGCAAACCGTGCATAGCAGGATCCCAGAGTTACAGCAGCCCTTACAGCGTCGGCGCCAACGCTTACGCCTACAACGGCTACCCCAGCTCGTACGGCAGCTACGGCGGCGCCCCGGCCTACAACGCTAACTATAGCTGCACCTACACCAGCATCCCGTCGCTGCCGCCTTCCACGGCGTCCAACGCTTTCATGAGCGTGGACCTCAGTAACGTGAACGGCACTGTACAGACGCAGTCTCACCAAGGATCCTCTGTGCCCGCATGCCAAGGGACTCTGCAGGGCATCCGAGCCTGGTAAGGTGCCATGTGAGACCAGAACTGTTGGCTGTCTTCACTGGCTTTGAACTTTTTTTTTACCGTAGGTCAATTGAGAAATCAAAGAAAGGTTATTTTGAAGGAACAAAAAGATCACTGTTATGGTTCCCTTTCAAGAATCCCGCTTGGACAATCCCAATTCATTTCAGATTCCTTTGGATGCTCTCTGCCAAATATTACACTTTGTTTTATATATTCTCTCCTAACCCTTGTGATTTCACCCTCTCTCGTTCGATTGTACCTTCATGTCCGACAGGGAATGGAGCACAGATCACCCTCCGGACTCTACTGTTCAGAATTGCGAGGTTCGGCAGTAAAAAGTAAATACCCCAAAAGGGGTGTTAGGAAATGCAGCAGAGAGAGAGAAGGGAGAAAGGAGACACCGTCACATCTCGTCTGTAGGTTTGGGAGTTTTTTTTAACAAAATACGAAAACAGTGTTTGACATGCTTCAGGAATCCTCATAATTCTAAAAGAGAGAGATGGTTGGAGAAAAGACTACAAATAATATAACACAAACTCCGAAAAGCACCAGAGATACCAGCGGGTCAGGCAGCGCCTGGTAAAATTCATTTTCTCTCTCTCTCTTTCTTTCCCTCTCTCCCACCAGGCCTGTTGCTTAACTTACTCTGTATTCTATAGCCGATTTACAGCATCCGCAGTATTTTGCATTTTCGGTCTGCTACAACCGTTCTGTTGATTCATTCTGGGAGACGGGGCTCATGTTTATAAGGCCAGCAATTTCTGCCCCTCCCGAGCTCCTCTCAGAAGGCGGTGGCCCCGTCTTTATGAACTGCAGCAGTTTGATTGAAATAGACCACCTCAGTCGGCAGCTAAGAGATGCTGCTATGGCAGTTGAGTCAACTTGTAGGCAGGTAAAATACAACAGAAAATAGTCTGTGTTTTTTAAAAATGAATCTTCATGGGTCACGTTTGCTGAAACCAGTCTCTTTTTTAAAGAAAAGCCTATTATTTCTACATGTTGTACACTAGGTTTAAGTTTTCAAACTGCAGTGGGTTGGGGTGGCGGTATTATTGACGTAACTGCCAAACTACCCTTCCCCAATATTAGTATTAGTTCGAACCGACCCTTTCACAGCGGAATTCCGTTTTTGAAGTCACACTTGGAGAATCAGGGATTTGTCTCAAACATCTTCCTTCTGAAGTCTGCGCATAATTTAAATATTTAGCAGCATTGCTAAAGCAAAGGATCCACTAGCTGTGAGTTAGAACTCCTTCTTAGGTGGGTCAGAAAATAAATAAACATAAACAGAACTTTGGCCAAAAAATGTCTCATGTACATACCGAGCAATTCTCAGAAAAACTTTCACTCTAATTTGTACCATAGTTGCGAGTGTTAACATTTCAGTGGCGTGTATAAAGTTATGTATATAGCAAAGCTTATTGTTCGTGAAGGATTCCCCCTACCCCGTCCCCAGCTTGTATAATACTCTGCTATTCAAAAAAAGAAACGCTGGAATACACTAAGTGGAGTTAACAAAAAAAAGTGAATAAATATTGAGGTGCAATATGTTCATAACTGAGTCCTTGGTGTACTTGTTTTGAATCTATTATTTTCGATGGGCGCCTGTATTAGCATAATTACACTTCAGTGATTGTTTAGATATTAGCAAAATGCTGTCAGTCTTTAAAGAAAATACGTTTTGATTAATAACGTATTTCTGAATGCATGTGTGTTAGGTAACTAGTTGAACATCAAACTTACCCAGTCAAAGCGTAACTCTACTTGAACCATTTGTGTCTACGATGCTGGGGAGTGGAGAAAAAAAGTAACTGATAACTAATTCCGAATCACAGTGCATGGGCTTGCGGGTTATTAAGAGGCCATGCTGTTCGGATATGTTGAATTTTAGTCGTTTTGAAGCGCTCGTGTAATGAGACGTCAGGTTGGGAATAAAACGCGTTTAACCAGGCCAAAAGCCGTTGCCTGAAATTTCTGAACAAAGTAGCAATAACATCAAACATATTGCAGTCGCGTTAAGTGACAGTTTTGACTTGAAGGTGAGAAGCAACTTTTGGAGTAATAAAAAGAATAGTTTTGTTTCAGAAAGAGAGAGAGAAATCAGCGCACGAAGCTTAATTCTATCAGGATATAAAACACAGTAATGAAATGTTTATTCAAACGCTGTGTTAAACCGCCCAAAAAGCTGCTTTTGTGAGACCGTGTCCTTTGCTCAATTGCCTCGTACAGCGAGGTGGAAAGGCCAGCGCCTGCCACGCTCGACGTGAATTGTTCATGTGCCAAGCGCCGTGAAAGAGAAAGTTATTATATAGGAAAAACCTTTTGAGAGGTGTGATTAGAAGCACTAAGTACATTGAAAGAATGTCCAAGTTAGGCTCCGAGGTACCTACAATGGCTTTCATAAGTTTCGGGAACAAAAGGTGGGGTGTCGGAGGTTTCGCACGTAGAGACAAAACCCTAAAGTCCCGAGATTGACATTTGTAAATATGCCCCCATTTAATAGGCTGATTAATAGAACGATGCCCAAATTCTGTTTGCTTTTTCTCGCCCTAATCCCGCCTCTCCATCTTAACGTTTTTTTTTGTCCGCGGTGAAAGGCGCTTGATTATGGAGAGGGGGGGAGAACTTGCAGTCTGAAGGGCCAGTGAACATAGGATTCAGCAGGAGGCAGCCTGGTCGAAAAAGGCTTATTATTCTTGCAAGTTTAGCAACCTGTGCTGGCATATTTCACATGGCTGTAAGTTTTTTTTAGCACAGTTACATTACAGGGAGGCAAAGAAATGGGAGGGACTCAACCACTTCAATAGGTGCATAATGTTTACAGCGTATGATAAATTGACACTGTGCATAAATATAGCACAGTCTTTATTTTTATTCAAACCATTGTACAAGGCCTGCTTTATTGAATCCAACCTCTGAGGGAGGGGAGAGAATCCCTGTTGTCTCAGACTCTATCGCGTGCAGTTCATGAAATAAAATTGAAGGCGATAGTGAGAAAGTGGGGAATGCCATATCCTCGTAAACCGCTTGTAATGCCCCACTGACATGGCTCTTAAATCACAATTATCCAGGGCTTTCCAACGCCGTAAAGTTGCTGGTACTTACAAATCTCGTCAAGATAAACCGTGTTTTTTTTAGACTGAAGATGGCATCCGCAAAATTATGTCAGGAAATGACCTCGGTTTTATATATTTGATTTAAAAGCTCATTTCTAATAAAATTAGTCTTTAAAAGAACACAACAAGTTTCAAATGCGCAGAGACGATTTATTTTCCTTTGGGGTTATGAAATAGACAGAATTCGTGTATGTCAGTCCCCTGCTTAGCGGAATCGTCGTTCACAGTGCCGTATACATTTGGCGCTTGTATACAACCAGCGATATTGCATACACTGTAATATACAGATGCAGAAATACAATAACGTTTTCCATTACTGTCACGCATTCACTTCAAGATGGGAGTTTACAAGGGCACCCATTCGTATACCCGTGATGATTATAGGCACTGGCACAAGTACACACGCAAAAGTAATGCATATTCACAAGCAAACAAACATCCACATATACATAGAAGCATAGAAGTATGTGAAGGACCAGGCCATTCAGCCCATCGAAACCGATCGACCATTCAATGCGATGATGGCTTACCCCGCATTTCAATGCCTTATTCCTGCGCTCTCCCTACCCCCTTGACTCCTTTGCCCTCTAGAAAGCTATCTAGCTCTTGCTTGAATATATTCAGTGATGTGGCCTTCAGGGCTTTCTGTGGTACAGAGTTCCACAGGTACATCGCCCTCAGACTGAATAAATTATTCCACATCCCGGTCCAAAATGGCCTACCCCATATCCTGAGACAGTCCCACAAGTGAGTTCTGGGCCCCGCGTCCAGTGGAAGATTCATCCCTCCATCCAGTCTGTCAACCTTGTTAGAATGTTATATGTTTCTGTGAGATCTCTTGTTCTTCCAAACTCCAGCGAATACAGGCCCAGTCGGCCCAAACTCTCTTCCATGGACAAATCTGCAACCCCAGGAACTAATCAGGTGAGCCTTCATTACACCCCCTCGATGACAGATATATCTTATGGCAAGTAAAAGTATATAGCTCGTACGCGCAAGAAATACAGTTGATGCGTAGAGGCCGAAATCTGTATATCAAAAACGAACGTAATCTGACAGCCCAGCGCTGATATTGACGATTGGAGTAAGATGAGAATTTAAACACTTTAGTCTCCCTAAAACGTCATGCTTCTTAATTGTTTCTTATTGTGGATCTACCTACAGCACATGGACTGCAGCGGTTCAAGAAGGCACCTTCTCAAGGGGCAGCGAGGGACGGACAATGAATGCTGGCCAGCCAGAGGCGGCCACATCACACGAGTGAATAAAAAAAATGGGGGAAATAGGGAGGACATCGAAATTGGGTCCGACTATTTTCTTTATTCAAAACTCAGTTGTATTTGCCCCGGATCAGTGTGTGAGCGTAAGATTAGTTATCAACACTCCGGAAATGTACAATGAGACGCAGAGTCAGTGATGCTGCTTCAACAGCACGCCTTGCTTTCTCTGTGACGTGAAATGAATTGCTATAGTTAGCGATGGTTTGGAAAGAACCGTGTGGAGTAGTTTTATGTTGCCTATTACAGGTCAAATAGAGAGACAGGACCGACTGGTGATGGGGGTGGGGTGCTGGTGGTGGAGCACAATGAGGGCGAATAGAGTTTGGGGTTTTGGTCTGTGGTCAGGACTTGATGACGTTTAATATATTCCAGACTCTGCGGAGAAAGCCCCCTCGCAGCCAAAATTCTCGCTCCTACTCCCCTCTCGGGGATACGCTTGAAGTGAAATGGGGAACATTTCCATTGGAACCGCTGAATGTATTCCGCTGACAGTAAAAATGATGATTTTTGTGGGTACCGCGTCCAGATTCTGGATCCTTGATCTATTTGTCACTGACATTTCAACATTGCTCCTCTCTCTAAACTATGTTGTAAGACTAGGACTGAAGGCATCTCCAGCTGCTGGGCAGAGCCGTTGAGCTAAATTCTTGCGAGATAGTCCAAGTTTATTTATTCCTCTAGAAAGCAACATCTTAACAATCCCATTTCCAGTGGAATCTGGGAATATGTCTCTGAGGATTTACCTTTTAAGATTTACCTGGGTTTGTTTGTGTTGTGGCTACAGATAACGACTAAGGAACCGTGCCCTCTTCAAACAGTTAGCGACTGTCATAATCATACATGCTCAACATGAGCATAATAGCAAACCAGAGTGGCTTAGTCTGGTCTTGCGGCCCATTTTGAAAAGCCACCCCGTATTTCTGTAATTCGGGTCCCGTCCTGTTGTTAATGTGTTTGCAGTCGGTTTGTTTACAGAGGACACTTCAACCGATAATCCTTCAGAGATAAGGCGGCTGTATTGCTGTGATTGTGGGCGAGCGAGTCTAATGGACAGATAATTAGCAGTAAACAAAAGGAAGGGTTTTCAACGGTGTGTATGCAGCGGACAAGGCCACTTTCCCGGCTGCTCCACTACCGGTGAAACATACCTGGTGACCAGGATAAGTGGGACAAGGGGGGAGGGAGAAAGACTCGCCGATGAATCAAAGCAAATAGAAGCGGCGACAGAGTGGCGATGTTCGCGGACCCACTTAAGCAATAGAGCAGGTGAGTGTTTGTAATAGGGGTTTCAGATTCATATCAGCTCAGGTTGAACTAACACCGTGCAATACAATCTTTCACCTCTTGTTGCAAAACAAGAAGCATCGACAGCTTGAAGACCCAAGGCTAGCAAGATCGACGAGGCACATCCATTATTTTGTGAAGGGACCAGAATAGTGGTATTGTATTCTATGTAGTAACATATTATTAAATGTAGGCAGATCAGTGTAATGCTACGGCGGAATGTCTACTGTGTCAGATATTTCTGTGTTTGTATTTTTTTCTCTCTTTGAGATCTGCTTAATTAACTTATTAATTACCTGTTTAATTAACCACACGCAGAGCGAGCCCTGCATTCCCACTGCTTCAAGGTATCGTCTCTGTAGCAATCCCACTTTCCCCCGCCCCCACAACTCCCCCACCCCCACCCCCACCCCACCACGCCACACACACACTTCAGTCTCCAATAGGGATCGGTGCAGGGCAATAATAGATCTCTGCAACAGGAACACTGTCTTGGGAGTTAGTTAAGAGAGAGAGAGAGAAGAAAGCAGAGCAACTCCAATTAAATGATGCCACAATTCATATTAAGACTGGAAAGCAAGTTTTGATCAAATTCTATAGTATATATCAAAGTAGGCAAAATGTGGGAACTGGAGCAACCGTAGGCAAACTTTACCTTTCATCGTTGAGATCGAATCTGTCTTATTGGTTAATGATTTCAGATTCTCACTTTGTGCTCTGAGCAAAGCCCATAACCACTTAGACGAAAGGGTTAAGGAGTGAAGCAGTGGTTTAGAGGAGTGCTGAATACTAATGGGCTCGGATGTAGCAACCAATTCCACTGGCAGGTTTGTAGACAACTAAAGCGCTTAGCTTGAGGATAATTGGCCAAAGAATGAGAGGGAGAGATGGGGATTTTATTTTGCACAGTGGACTGTTGTGGTCTGGAATGCACTCTGGAGGGAGCCGATTCGATATTAACTTTCTAAAGAGGACTGGAGGAGCCCTTGTAAAAAACATATTGCCTGAGCCACGGGGTAAAAGAAGATTGGCGGGACTAATTGGCTAGCTCAATCAAACAGACGGTACAGCCCCGATGGGCTGAGTAGCCTCCTTGGGCCACTGGGCGATTCTGTGTTTATGTATAATTAAGGACAGAGAGCAAAAGGGGAAGTATTTGTCGACACGAGCGAAGAGGTGGACTAATGTGAAATATTGGCCAATTACACAACCTAGCACCTGTGAGGACGGCACAGAAACCCCTGCATTGAGGCGGGAGAGGCAGAATGCACTGTCGGGTATAAACACCTCCTGAACCCCATTTCTCGCGGGGATGCACAGCACTGCTAGAATCCTTTGAGAGTCCAAATCCCGGGCATTCGAACGAGAAGAGAATATGGCTGAGCGGTGACTTGTCAGTGACTTGATCGAACTCAGATATGGCATCAGTTCTAGCACTAATATTTCACAATGACACACAAGCACAGATTTACTTCGGATCGCAATTTGAACGGATTGCTGGCCGTCGTAAAATAGTGTACTTTTATTAAAGCTAATTCATCTTGGGCTCAGGACAATGAGTCTCTCTTGAATATATATATATTTTAAAAGTAAAGGAAGTTGCATGTAAATACTTCAGCATATCACATGTATTGATACAACCTTAACTAGCATTGGTGTCCCGATCTCGGTTTGCAACATTGTTCAGCATTTCTTTGCCCATCACATCAGCCTCAATCGCTAACAACCCAAGAGAAAAGTGTCCCAGACAGCAGACAAATGCAAATATCAGTTATATTGTGTCACTCAATCATTGCTTCCGGATTTTCTCTCTCCTTTTGTTCTTCGTTTTTCAACCTTGCTCTCGGCTTCACCATCTCGTCCGGGTGTCGCGATAAGAAATTTAAATGGAGTACAGCAGCATCATTCATCATTGACGCCTACCCTTCATCTAAAACATTCCAATGCACAGTGGACAGCACTGTGTCCGTATGCAAGCAGCGCAAACCGGTAACATGTTACAGATATAGACAAAATACTCTGTTCGTAAAATCTGAAAAACAATTAAATAGACAACTTACAGACACTTCCTCTACCCTGAACCTAAAATGTAAAAGCATATAGGGGAGGCGTTGGCCTAGTGGATTGTTAACCCAGAGACTCAGATAATGTTCTGGTTCGAATTCCGGGTTCGAATCCCGCCACGGCAGGTGGTGGAATTTGAATTCAATAAATATCTGGAACTAAGAGTCTAATGATGACCATGAATCAATTGTTGGAAAAACCTATCTGGTTCACTAGTGTCCTTTAGGGAAGGAAACTGCCATCCTACATGTGAATCCAGACCCACAGCAATGTGGTTGACTCTTAACTGCCTCTGGGTAATTAGGGATGGGCAATAACTGCTGCCTAGCCAGCAATGCCCTCACCCAATGAATGAATAAAGGAAAAAAACCCCAAATCTTACTTCATGTTGGCCAATTTTAAAAAGCAGAGATACCGAGAGTTTTCTTGCCGTGCCTACCCTCTCTGTCTCTCGCGCACACGTACAAAATACGGACCTAAGTGCATTGCTATTGATCACCCCTGTGTGTATGTGATTACATATGCTGTTATGCATGTGCATGGCTGTATCTATGAATGTGTGGTTTTAGGCGTGTGCATATATATATGTGTATGGGCGAGTGCGTGTTTGCGGCGTGTGCACGTGTTTTGTGTACTTATATATGTACGATCGAGTGTGTTAATGTGTATATGCGTGTGCATATATGCATGTGTCTTAATGCGTATGTGTGAGCGTGCACATATACGTGTATACGCACGTGCATGTGTATTTTTCGATGTGTATGCTCATAAGTACGTGAATCTGTTATGTATATGTCTGTACATATACATGTATATATGAGGGTGAGAATGTATGTATGGATATTTGTGCATATGTCTATGGGTGTGTCAATATGCATGTACATGTGAAAGTTTGTGTGTACCTGTGTGTATATTTGCGTGTTTGTATATAAGTATGTGTGTCTGTGGATGTTTGCATGTGTAACCCTGTGTATACATGAATGCACGTGTGTTGAGGGTGGAACTTCAACAGGTTCAAGAACAGCTTCTTCTCCGCAGTTACTAGGCTTCTAAACGAACCTCTCAAATTCAAATCTAATGTTCAAATTGCTTTTTGTGCACTTTCTCCGCAGCCGTACCTTTATATTCCTCGCCCTGCTCAATCACCCTATGCACTTTGTATGGTATGATCTGCCTGTATTACGGGTAAACAGTATCAAAAGGTTGTGTCTTGCTCTGTTGCAGCCTCTCATCTCTCTGTGAAGGGATCATAGTAGGCCTTAACTCTGGGTCACATTTCAGAGTGTAGCCGCTCACCTTTTAATGCCATTGTATTGAAGACGATACAGTATACATTTTAACATCCTCTCAAGGATTATCTATCGCCGTAGCAACACAGCTGCACACAAAAATCACACCGTCAAATTATAGTTTTCATTTCTCTCCCGGTGAATTATCAAACACTTTCTAATCATTTCTTTGTTATCGAGATGTACTGAACTGTAATCAGTAATTAGGTTGCACAGTCTGACTGCAAGCAATTATGGGGTGGAAAGCGAGTTGCTGCTGATGACAGCGCAAGATGGAAATTTTCCAGCGTTAGAGGGGAGGCTGGAAAATGTCAGTTGCCATGGCAGTAAAACTGACCCCGCTAACACACCCACACACACACACGGAAAAAAAGCAGCTGTAAAAGATATTGTCTCAGTGGTTCTCAGAAACAGTAAAAAGTATTACAGAGACATGACATGTCCCACGTTCCGGATGAAACTATAACCCCCTTCCCTCCCTGCTCTCATACTTCAATTAGTTTGGGGAGGGGGAGAGTTGTTGTTGGGGGGGGTGGTTGGGGGAGGCGGGAGGGGGGAGAAGGTCATGTTACTTTCTCAGCACAGTACGTTTGATCAGATCAGCTCCGTTTCCGTTTCCCAATGTCCCGACACGTTTCTGGGCCATTGGCACTCCCTGGTGAAACCTGTTTGTCCATCGCTGTGCAGGGACACCGGGTTAGCGAGCGATCCGGTTCCAACGCAGCCAACTGCGTTCCTGTGGTGAGGGAGCGAGCCATTGACCTTCAGTTACATTGCTAGGGTTGGCTGCTGTTTGTAATACGGCGGTTCTGTGCTTACATAATCCCGCTGCTCCCAGCTGCAAACACGAAACGCCTGTTGACCTGGGCCCAAAAACTGCAGTGGCTGGTAAAGGACCATCAGAGATCCCGTCCAATCTGTTATTAGCTTCTCTCTCGTTCTGTGATTAATCAGCCTCTGCATCGCCTCTGTCTCGTCTCTCTTCGCCTGTTTCCCTCTCTCTTTTTCTGTCGTCCATCTTTGTCTACTCATTTCCAATCCCTTGTCTTTCTTAAACACAAATAGAAGTAGATGGAGAAACTCGGCAGGTCTGCCAGCATCTGTTGAGAGAAAGCAGAGTCGACGTTTCGAAAGTTATTCTGAAGAATGGCCACTAAACCCGAAATGTTAACTCAGTTTCTCTCTCTCGCCGCAGATATTGCCGGACCTACTGGTCCTGGAGTTTCTCCAGGAATTTCTGTTTTTGTTTCAGATTCCCAGAACCTACTGTTTTTTGGTTTTTATTTCTTTGTTTTACTTGACGGCTTCTCTTGCCAAATCATTAAATATGTACAGTTGTCACCCTCCCACATCCCTCCACAGCTCCGCCGCCTCTCTGGGCTGTTATCTCTGACCCTTCATCTGGGTATCTGCATCTCTTTGGAGCTTTGCATTTGTCTTTCTCCGTCTATCTGACCGTCTCTGTGCGCCTGTCTGTTTCTGTGTGCATTGACTACCCTTTTAACTTTACAAGTCTGCCTCTCTCTCTTGTCTTTCAGTGTTCGCCTTTCACTCCCTCTCTGTTGCTCTTTCTCCCAACTTTTCTCAAATTCTGAATTTTAAGGCTATTATTTCATGTTGAATTTAGAACTTATAAAAAAAGCGATTTACCCTTTCTTTCATTTTAACCTGAAAATGGGAAGGTGTCTGTCTTTTCAGGATTTGGCTCGACCACCACCACCTTAGGAAATACTTTTTATTTGCAGCTTTTGTCTAGTTGTGCAACACTAAATATGTTCTCAAGTTATGCAAGCCTGGGTTAAAGGTGTAGGGCAGCAGAAAGTACACTTAATCCAGCCACTGTCAAAACTTGATCTATCTTTAAAAAATGTACTCCACACGCCATTCCAACAAGGAATTTTGTAAATTGCAAAGGTTTGGTTATGAATTTGTCACTTTGTAAACCTCCTCTGAACTTTCTATCCTGCAAAATCTCGAAAGAAGGCTCGATGTTTGGTTAACGTGCACTTCAAAGAGGCAGAGGGATGAATTCACTTGGAAGCCAATGAGGAGTAAACGCTTTACGTCAAACCGAATCATCTTCTGCAAACGTTCAAATCCACTGGTTTAATTTTGGAAATGTGATCCTCTTTCTTCCGGTCATACAAATACATGAAGTTTAATTTGAAATTATTTCATTTAGCGTTAATTTTAAAAAGAACTGAAAATCTGATTGATAAATCTAGTCTTAAAACTACAAGCAATTCACCAGATCACGATTACTTTACATGTACTCAATTGCTGTTCTTGATAACACCACTAGATGGCGGTCTTTCCTAACGTATGTAGGAAACGATAAATGCATCTGTGTGCTAGCCGTGAACGTAATAAAGTACTCTATCTTAGTAAAGGATACCAAATTAAAACACACGTACCACAAATACACCTTCAACTAGTTTGCCTTCAAGTAAAGCTTTATTGCAGCAATCGCAACGATGAGTCAAAAGATTGTAGGTTTGACTCCCATTTCAGAGACGGAAGAGCCTCAGGAGGTTGACACGCCTTTTGCTGCTCTGTCTTTCAGAGGAGAAAGTAAAGTGGGGCCCGATCTCCTCAGGTGGACATGAAAAGATCCCACAAGAATCTTCAAAGGACAGTAGGCTGACCAGCATTCACTCCACCTCCCACACCCCAGGCAAAACCATCAAAAGTAGCCACACAAAAGCGAAAACATCGCGGATTCCGAAAATCTGAAATTTAAAACAGGCAAATGGTAGAAAATGCTCCGCAGAGCAGGCAGCTTCTGTCTGGTTAACGCTCCGATAGTGAGGTAGAGGCAGGCTCAATCGAGAAATATTGGAACGGAAATTAGACAGTTATCTGAAACGGACCATAAGCAAGCATTGCTGAGAAAGCTCAGCGGCTCTAGTAGCATCTTTGGCAGCAGTTCAGAGAAAGGTTAAATCTGCTTTCTCTCCGTAGATGCTGCCAGACCTGCTGAATTTCTCCAGCACTTTCTGATTTCCAGCATCCGCAGTCTTTATTTGCTTAGTCATCTGAAATGTGCAGAGTTAGAGCGAAAAAGGCAAGGGAATGGCACTAGTTGAATTGTTCATTGGGACACCCGGGTAAAACGATGGGCCGAATGGCTTACTTCTACAGCATTACAGGTCTGCGACCCAATGATTTATCTGATGAGGTTGATGGGCTTTTTTTAAAAAAAAAACTCATATTTGTAAAATAGCTACAATGTTGGTTTGCATTGCAATAACCATTACACTTCAAAAGATTTTTAATTGCTATATAAATGTCAATTTATTTTCTTAATCTGTCTAGAATTAAGGAAGGATGTTCTATCCAACGTGTTACCAACCTGGAAATGTTTCGCACTCACCTTGTCAAATATTCTTTTGTAAACTACAGTAACAATCCCTTAAACTATACCGCCCTAATACCAGCCTCTTGAGAAACACTTTACTCACTGTTTTTTCACATATCCTGCCAAGACTTCCCGCCCAGCTTTTATATTGTTTAGCCAGACCTAATTTGAAAAAAAGTAGGCGTAAATGACTCAAACATTCGACAGAAGTGTATATGAGCGTTCCAAAATTGGATGAGCCAGAATTAATCCAGGTTCAAATTGCCTCTCAACCATTCTTAAAGCAGTGACAGCCTTCTTCGTGCCTCTGAAGTTTTTAAGGTCACAGGGAACCGAGTTTCAAACAATCAGACTCCCCGGCCAAAATACGCAGAATCCAAGGGCTACGGCAGTAACTGAGGCCGCCTTTCAAATTCCAGCCCAGTCTTGCATTCGCCTGTCAACCCAGCATGTAAACGGACCTGCCTGGGATCAGCACCAGGTCTGCATATTCACTGACATGGTCCGGCAGCTCAGAGAGAATCTATTGTCTACTTATCGCCTGCCACAAAGGCAAGACGTCCCGGGTGCTTTATATGAAGCACGTTGTCCTAGAGTGGGAAAACGTCAGCCAAATTTTCGCACAGCAAGATCCCAACGCGATAATGACCTGATATGGTTATTTTTGAGGGATAAAAACGATCGGGGATTTGAGATGGGCAGGAGGGGGAATAAATTTCCCTGTGTAACTTCGATCCTGGGAAGGCAAGTTGAGCTTCGGTTAGACACTCGCCAGAAAAAAGCCTGCTCCGACAGTGCAGCACCGCCTCAGTATGGCACCATAGCGCCGGTGTAGTCGGCTCTTTGCCGTGTTCCTATCAAGTGTCAACCACTGATCTCTCTCTAACATTTCTTGAGAAGCAATGTCTTTTTTAAAGAAGCATTATTAATGACCGTTTGTCCAAAGTTCTAAAATAATTGGGGAGAGACGTTAAATCATAGTGCAATAAAAAAAAGAGACAACAAGATCGGACTTTTAAAACCTTTACATCGTTAGAGGAATCTTTCCTTCGGGAAATGTGTTATGCCATAGAGGGAGTGCAAGGAAGGTTCTGGAGACTGGTTCGGTAAAATAATGTGTTGGAGGAGATGGCGACAATCCACCCCTGAGTCTTTTCTGCCATTCAATGAGATCATGGTTGATCTGATAATCCTCAGCTCCACTTTCCTGCCTTTTCTTCATAAGACTTAATTCCCTTCCAGATCAAAAACCTGTCTCAGCCTTGTATATATTTGATGACCCAACCTCAACAGCCCTCTGCAGTAAAGAGTTCCACAGGTTCACTAATTCTCTGACAGAAGAAATCTCTTCTTCTTTCTGTCTTAAATGGCTGACCCCTCATTCTGAGATGATGCCCCTCTGGTCCTAGAATCTCCCTTGAGGGGAAACAACCTTTCTGCATCTACCCTATGAAGTTCACAAAGAATCTTATATGTTTCAATAAGGTCTCCTTCTCATTCTTTTAAACTCTAATGAGTACAAGTTCAACCCTCCTCAGCCTTTTCTCATAGCTGGGATCAACCTACTGAACATTCTGTAGACTGTCACCAATGCCAGTATATCTTACTTTAGATAAGGGGCCCAAAATTTTTCTAGTTACAATCTAACTAATGCCTTGTATGGTTTTAGCAAGATTTCCCTATTTTTATACTCCATTCCCTTTGAAATAAAGGCCAACCATCCATTTTCCTTCTGTATTGCCTGCTGAACTTGGATGTTGGTGTTTTTTTAAATATATATTCATTTTGTCAGGTGTGGGCATCACTAGCCGGCCAGCATTTATCACCCATCCCTAGTTTCATAGAATCCCTACAGTGTGGAAACAGGCCCTTTGGCCCAACAAGTGCACACTGACCCTCAGAGCATCCCTCCCAGACCCATCCCCCTATAACCCACCTAATCTACACATTCCTGAATACTATGGATAATTCAAGCATGGTCAATCCACCCCAACCTGCACAGTTTTGGACTGTGGGAGGAAACCAGAACACTGGGAGGAAACCCATGCCGAAGCAGGGAGAGTGTGCAAACTCCACACAGACAGTTGCCCGAGGGTGGAATTGAATTGGGTTCCTGGTGCTGTGAGGCAGCAGTGCTAGCCACTGAGCCACTGTGCTACCCAAGTTGCCCTTGAGAAGATGGTGGTGTGCTGCCTTCTTGGACCACTGCAGACCATGTGCTGTAGATAGATCCACAATGCCCTTAGTTCATAGAATGTTGAACAATACAGTATAGGAACCAGCCCTTCGGCCCATGATATTGTGTTGACCATGATGCCAAATTAAACTAATCCCTTCTCCTTCCATTCCTTGCATAATCATGTGTTTATCAGAAATTCCCTTAAATGCCCCTATTGTATCTGCCTCTACCACCACCTCTGGCAGTGCATTCCAGACTCCTACCATTCTCAGTGTAAAAAACTTGCCCCTCACATCTCCTTTGAACTTCCCCTCCTCCTCACCTTAAATGCATGCCCCCTGGCTTTAGACATTTCAATTCTGGGAAAAAGCTTCCGGCTGTCGACCCTATCTATGCATCTCATAAGTTATAGACTTCTATCAAAACTCCCCTCAGCCTCTGCTACTCCAGCGAAAACACCCTGAGTTTTTCTAACATCTCCTTATAGGTCATACCCTCTAATCCAGGCAGCATCCTGCTAAACCTCTTCTGCATCCTCTCCAAAGCCTCAACATCATTCCTGTAAAGTGATGACCAGAACTGAATACAGTACTCTTAAGTGTGGCCTAACCAAAGTCTTGTAAAGCTGCAACATGACATCCTGGCTCTTGTACTCAATTCCCCAAACAATAAAGGCAGGCATCCCATACGCTTTCTTTACCAGCCCATTTACAGTGTGGCTATTTTCAGGGAGCGATGGACTTGAACCCCAACATCCCTCTGTACATTAATACTGTTCAGGATTCTATCATTAACTGCATACTTTTCCTTAACATTTTATTGCCCAAAGTGCAGTTGTTCTTAATTATCCAGATTAAACTCCATCTGCTATTTCTCTGCCCATATCTGCAAGTGATCTACATCCCGCTGTATCCTTTGACAAACTTCTATATTATCCACAACTCCACCAATCTTTGTATCATCTGCAAACTTACTAACACACCCATCTACATTTTCATTGAAGCCATTTAAATATATCATAAACAGCAGAGGTCCCAGTACACATGCCTGCGGAACACCACTAGTCATGGACCTCCAACCTGAAAAATACCCTTCCACCACTACCCTCTGCCTTCTATGGGCCAGCCAATTCTGAATCCATGCGGCCAAGTCACTGTGGATCCCATGCATCTTAATTTTCTGGATAAGCCTACCATGAGGGACCATGTCGAAAGCCTTCCTAAAATCCATGTAGACAACATCCACTGCTCTACCCTCATCGATCACCTTCGTCACCTCCTCGAAAAATTCAATCAAGTTAGTAAGACATGACTTGCCCTGCACAAAGCCATGCTGACTGTCCCTAATTAGGCCATGATTTTCCAAATGCGCATAAATTCTATTCCTAAGAATTCTCTCCAATAGCTTCTCAACCACCGATGTGAGACTCACCAGTTTATAGTTTCCTGGAGTATCCCTATTTCCCTTCATGAACAGAGGAACAACATTAGCTACTCACCAGTCCTCCAGTGGCTAATGAAGACACAAAGATCTTGGTCAAGGCCCCAGCAATCTCTTCTTTTCCTCTCTCAATAACCTGGGGTAGATACCATCGGGCTCTAGGGTCTTATCTACCTTAATGCTGTTCAAGAGACCCAACAGCCACTTCTTTCTTGATCTCAAAATGCAGTAGCATATTAGCATGTTCCACACAAATCTCACTGTCCTCCACATCCTTCTCCTGCATGAATACTGAGACTCATTTAAGATCGCACCCACATCCTCTGCCTCCCAGCATAATTCCATCTTTTATCTTTGAGTGGTCCTACCTTCTCCCTAGTTATCCTTTTGTTTTTACCGTATGTATAGAATGCCTTGGGATTCTCTTTAACTCTAATTACCAAGGTCATTTCATGGCCCATTCTTGTTCTCCTAATTGCCTGCTTCCTCACAATAAATGAAACTGGATGGATCACCAGGCATTGACCTAGGCCCGGAAAAGACAACGGCAGAAACAGCCCTGTTGACCCTTCAAAGTCCTTGTCATTAACTTCTGGGGACTACTGCCAAAATTGGGAGAGCTGTCTCTCAGACTAGTCAAGCAACAGCCTGACATAGTCATACTCACAGAATCATACCTTACAGACAATGTCGCAAACACCACTATCACCATCCCTGGATATGTCCTGATCCCTGGCAGGACAGACCCAGTAGAGGTGGCAGCACAGTGGTATACAGTCAGGAGGGTGTTGGTCTGAAGGTCCTCAACATTGACTCTATGGCTTCAGGTTAAACAAGGGCAAGGAAACCTCCTGCTTATTATCATGTACCGTCCTCTGTCAGCTGATGAATCAGTCTTCCTCCATGTTGAACAATACTTGGAGGAAGTACTGAGGATGGCAAGGGCACAAAATGTACTCTGAAATTGGACATTGAAAAACCCCACCACTAAGAGTGGGTCGGCAGCAGTACTACAGATTGAGCTGGTCGGGTCCTAAAGGACTTAGCTGCTAGACTGGGTCTGCAGCAGGTAGTGAGGAAACCAAGAGGGAAAACCATACTCGACCTCATCTTTATCAATCTGCCAGCTGTGGATGTATCTGTTCATGACAGTATTGATAAGAGCGACCACTGCACAGTCCTTGTGGAGATGAAGTCCCATCTTCACATTGAGACTAACCTCCAATGTGTTGTGTGGCACTATCACTGTGCTAAATGGGACAGACTTCACACAGATCTAGCAATTCAAGACTGGGCATCCATGAGGCACTGTGGGCCATCAACAGCAGCAGAATTGTACTCCAGCACAGTCTGTAACCTCATGGCTCGGCATATCCCCGACTCAATCATTACCATTGAGTCATGGCATCAACCCTGATTCAATGGAGAGTGCAGGACGGCATGCCAAAATCAAAACCAGGCATACCTGAAGATGAGATGTCAACTGGTGAAGCCACCAAACAGGCCTACTTGTATGCCAAACAACATAAGCAGCAATTGATAGACAGAGCTAAGCGATCCCACAACCAACGGATCAGATCTAAGCTCTGTAGCCCTGCCACATCCAGTCATGAATGGCGGTGGACGATTAAACAACTCACTGGAGGAGGAGGCTCCACAAATATCCCCATCCTCAATGATGGAAAAGTCAACACATCAGTCTAAAAAATAAGGCTGAAATATTCGCAGCAATCTTCAGCCGGAAGTGCCAAGTGGATGATCCATCTCAGTCTCCTCCAGTGGTCCCCAGCATTACAGATACCAGTCTCCAGCCAATTCGATTCACTCCACGTGATATGAAGAAATGGTTGGAGGCACTGGATACTGAAAAGGCTATGAGATTTGACAACATTCTGGAAAAGTACTAAAGACTTGTGCTCTAGAACTCCCCTAGCCAAGCAGTTCCAGTACAGTTATAACACTGGCATCTACCTGACAATGTGGAAAATTGCCCAAGTATGTCCCATACATAACAAGCAGGACAAATCCAACCCAGCCAATTACTGCCCCATCAGTCTACTGTTGATCATCAGTAAAGTGATGGAAGGTGTCAGTAACAGTGCTATCAAGCAGCATCTGCTCAGCAATAACCTGCTCGGTGTTGCTCAATTTGGGTTCCGCCAGGGCCACTCAGCTCCTGACCTCATTACAGCCTTGGTTCAAACATGGACAAAACAGCTGAAGTGCAGAGGTGAGGCAAGAATGACAGCCCTTGACATCAGGGTTGCATTCGACAGAATGTGGCAGCAAGGAGCCCTAGCAAACTGGAATAAATGGGTATCAGGGGGCAAACTCTCCGGTGTTTAGAGTCGTACCTGACACATAGGATGATGATCGTGGTTGTTGGAGGTCAGTCATCTCAGCCTCAAGATATCTCTTCAGAAGCTCCTCAGGGTAGTGTCCCAGGCACAACCATCTTCAGCTGCTTTATCAATGATCTTCCCTCCACCATAAGGTCAGAAGTGGGGATGTTCGCCAATGATTGCACAATGTCCAGCACCATTTGCAACTCCTCAAACACTGAAGCAGTCTGCGTCTGAATGCAACAAGATCTGGACAATATCCAGGTTTGGGCTGACAAGTGGTAAGTAACATTTGCGCCACACAAATACCAGGCTATGACCATCACCAATAAGAGACAATCTAACCACTACCCCTTGAAATTCACTGGTGTTACCATCACTGAATCCCCCGTTATCAACATCCTGGGGGTTATCATTGATCAGAAACTCAACTGGACTCACCACATTAATACAGTGGCTGTAAGAGCAGGTCAGAGGCTAGGAATACTGCAGTGAAAAACTCACCTCCTGACTCCCCAAAGCCTACCCACCATCTACAAGGCACAAGTAAGGAGTGCATTGGAATATTCCCCACTTGCTTGGATGAGTGCAGCCCAACAACACTCAAGAAACTTGACACCATCCAGGACAAAACAGCCCGCTTGTTTGGCACCGCATCCACAAACATCCACTCCCTGTGCCGTTGATGCTTAGTAGCAGCAGTGTGTACTATCTACAACATGCACTGCAGAAATTTACCAAAAATCCTCAGACAGCCCCTTCCAAACCCATGACAACTTCCATTTAGAAGAACAAGGGCAGCAAATATATAGGAACACCATCACCTTCAGGTTCCCCTCCAAGCCACTCACCATCCTGACTTGGAAATATATTGTTGTTCCTTCACTGTTGCTGGGTCAAAATCCTGGAATTCCCTCCCTAATGGCATTGTGGATCAACCCATAGCACATGGACTACAGCAGCTCAGGAAGGCAGCTCACCACCACCTTCTCAAGGGCAACTAGCGACGGGCAATAAATGCTGACCAGCCAGCAACGCCAACATCCCACAAAATAAATAAATCATTTTTTAAAAACGTTCTTTCCTACTTTATTTATATTCCTCTTGGGCCCTGTCCAATTTTAGCTTCCTAGACCTTACAGATGATTCTTTTCCCCTTTTGACTAAATTCACAATCTCCCTCGTTCTCCAAGGGTCCCTTACCTTGCCATCCTTGTCCTTCCCCCTTACTAGAACATGACTGTCCTGAACTCTCATCAGAAGGTCTTTAAATAATTCCCACATGTCAAACGTGGACTTCCCTGAAAGAACTTCTCCCAGTTGACACTCCCTAGCTCCTTCCTAAAAACTTGACCTCTCCCAATTTTTAGGGAGGAAATTGCAGGATGTTGACCCGGCAGTAAGAACGGTGATATATTTCCAAGTCAAGATGGTGGCCTGCTCTTGCAGCCATTGCATTTATACGGCAAGTGCAGCTGAGTTTCTGATCAATGATAACTGCCCGGATGTTAATAAGGGGGGATTCAGTGATGGTAACACTATTGAATGTCAAGGGACAGTGCTTAGATTGTCTCTTATTGGTGTCAGTCATAGCCTGGCATTTGTGTCATGTGAATGTTACTTGCCACTTGTCAGCCCAAGCCTAGATATTGTCCAGATCTCGTTGCAATTGGGACATGGACTGCTTCAGTGTTTGAGGAGTCGCAAATGGTGCTGAACATTGTGCAATCATTGGCGAACATTCCCACTTCTGACCTTATGATGGAGGGAATGTCATTGATGAAGCAGCTGAAGATGGTTGGGCCTGGAACACTATCCTGAGGCAACTAACATTTCGTGGTTCATACACAAGGACACTAAAATCCTTCAGTTTTGCGGCTTTCTGCAGTCTTTCCCATTAAAATAATGTTCAACTCTTCTATCCTTCCTGCTAAAGTTCATAATCTTGCATTTTCCCACGTTCTATTCCATTCACCCACTCACTTAACCTGTCTATATCCCTTTGCAGAGTCTTTGTGACATCCTCATCTCTTGCCTTCCCACCTCATTTTTGCGTCATCAACAAACTTGGCTATATTGTAAATAATTGTGGCCCCATCTCTGATCCCTGTGGCACTCCACCTGTTCCAGATTGCCATCCTGAAAGTTCCACCTTTGGCTCAACACTCAGCATTCTGTCAGATAGCCAATACCAGAAGATTAGAATCTGTATTAGCATTTGCTAATATGCTCCCCCCAACTCTTTGGCCTGTTATCCAATTGAATCATCGTTGTCAGCAATCACATGTTACTGAGTCTGACTGCCCACCTAGAAAATTCCATGCCACTGGTCCTGGGTTCCGTAGGTCCTTGCATGGCCAATAGCCATATGCATGGTACTTCAACTGCTTTTTGAGAATCTGCTCATTCACCTTTGCTACCTCCTCAAAGAGCTCTAATAAATTTGCCAGATATGATTTCCTCTTCATGAAGTCACGCTGTTTCTGCTTGATCATATTTTGTATTTCTAAATGCTCTGCTATTACATTCTTTACACCAGACTCTAACATCTTCTCAATGACAGATTTTAAATGAACTGGCCTTTTGTTTTCCTCCCTTTTTGAATAAGAGTCTTACATTTGTAGTTTTCCATTCCTTCAGGTAATTTCCAGAATCTGAGGATTTTTGGAAGATTACTATCAGTGCATCCATTATCTCTGTAGCCGCTTCCTTTAATATCCTAGAATGCCTCCCAACAAGTCCAGGAAAATAAGAACAAGAGTAGGCCATTTAGCCCCTCTAGCCTGCCCTGCCATTTAATAGCATCATGGCTGATCTGGCATTCCTCACATCCACTTTCCTGCCCTTTCCCCACAATCCTTGATTCTCCCACTGATCAAGAATCTACCCATCTCAGCCTTAAATATACACAAGCACCCTACCCCCATAGCTCTCTGTGGCAAGGAGTTCCAAAGACTCACAACCATCTGAGAGAAGAAATTCCTCCTTATTTCAGTCTTAAATCAATGCCCATTTATTCTAAGACTGTGCTGTCTGTTTCTAGACTCTCTGATGAGGAGAACAATCTTCGTAGCATTTACCCTGTCAAGCCCCTTAAGAATCCTATATGTTTCAATGAGATCACTTCCCATTCATCTAAAAATAGTGTAAAGCATTAGGCGGTAGCGTGGCAAAAGGCATTGACATGTTTGATTAGCCGCGATTGTATTATACAACAGAGCAGGCTCAATGGGCTGTTCCTATGTTCCTAAGAATGTATAACCTGGGAAGATTAGAAACTCCAGAATTTTCAAAGCTTGATGGAGATCAAGTTGAATAGGGAGACTGTGCCTTGATGTTTCATTTAACATCAGTAAAAGTCCAGGGAGTTGGAAGAGTGGGAAAATGAAATGCAGTTTGATTACAGGGCTAATACGTTTGCTTGGACCTCTGATCAGTTGATGAAAAGAAGGTCTGAATCAGAGATAAAAACAGGAGTTTTTTTTTCCTACAATAGGCAATATAGGGATCCATATTACTTTATTATCAATAAGAGAGTTTGTACAGTAGTGTTTTATCTTGCCAGTTCATTGTTAAGGTGGATATTGTGTACATTTACCCTGTAGCATTCTTAATAATGAAATACTTTGCATACTTACTGTGTACCAATAATAGTTGACTAAAGTGTCAATGTGAAGCCCTTTATAACTAAATCAGTAGCATTGTGATGCTAGGTATGCAGAATATGCATTCCAAAAACTGATGGATTGTATCAAATAGCTTATTCCTTTGGCTGTTCAAAAAAAGGTAATAGCTGCACCCAACCAACTTGTGCTTGCAAAGCTCACCACACAGAACTCAATATTAGACGTGTTTCCACACTTGTAGGGCAATATTTGCCACATAGTCTTGAAAATATGAATAATTTCTTTGCAGACTGATTTAGGGTTGTCAGTCAGGCTTGCAATATAGTTCACTTGTGTATACTGGAATCTGTATATCTATATATGTATATATTAATTCACAGAGCCCAGTTCTTTGCAGTGAGAGAGAGAAAAAAAAACATGTACAGACACTGCATCTGGTTCAACTCAACAAAATAATTGACTGCAGTTTAGTTGTCAGGGCCAATACCTTGACCAATCAGAGTCACTCTTTCTTGTTTAAAATCTAAACAAAGTTTGACAGTTAGCTGTCAACCATCATTAACTGGCGCGTTCTCTATTGCAACATCTCTACCAAATAGAGTCTACTTGCCAGCCAATCAGTACTCTCTCCTCTCACAGTATTTAACATTTCTTGTTGATTGTCCTAATAAGTGCAACACAAAATTTAGCTTTTTTCAAGCTTATTTATCTGGTAGTTTTTGGTACTTAGATCAATTCAGACATATCTCAGGTTCAAGTCTGAAGTGTACCAGCAGCAATCCTACTGGACACACTTAACTGTAGAGAATATCTGAAGCAAATATCAGACTGAGGATTGCAAGTCAAATTTCTCCCTGTCCTAAAGAAGCAAGAACATACAATTGGATCAATGACAATGTCTATAATAGTGCGTAATGAAAGAGAAGAGTGAACAAGCTTCTGTGGATAGATAGATAGATAGATAGATAGATAGATAGATAGATAGATAGAT
>NC_063351.1:45742795-45767807 GCF_021869965.1 Rhincodon typus | reverse complement strand
GATAGATAGATAGATAGATAGATAGATAGATAGATAGATAGATAGATAGATAGATAGATAGATAGGTAGATTTGAGTTGAAGCTTCCACAACTGATTGAATGTTAGGAGGATGTGACTTCACCTTGAGTTATCAATGCAATGTCAAATCTGATTATATTGATCCAACTTCCTGCATCAGAAAGGAACAGCAACATTATGAACATATATATGAACATATCTCGTTGCCAGTACAGAGGACAGTGACCCAATTTAGTGTTCAGGATCAGCTTTCTTTTCCCCTCTGCACTCTCTCTGGGTGTCTCCCACAGGAGAACAATGCTAGCTCAAATTCCTGGACAGAAAAATGTAAATATTCCAGCTTGTGGTGACCTTGATCCATGTGTTGAAATCCCTTTGGTTTGAAATTGGAATCGGTCTGCATCACCCCGGGTGAATTGGGAACAGCGATGAGGCTTACCTTGTAACTATAGCCGTCTCAGTTATTTGCTGTTCCCGCTCTAAATTTTCACTATTAAAGTGAAATACTCTTTTTTTGATATCCTTCCTTCAGGTCCCTGCTTAACAATCTCCATGTACTTTTATCATTCTCAATTATAAATGTAGTGTCCCTACCTTCCACAAACACACAAAGACACACACGCACACACACACACACACAGACACACACAAAACTCTGTCCCTCTACACAATACAAACCCACTCACAAAAATACTCAAATAAAAACTTGTATAAACATGTTTCCACACATACGCACTCAACATGCAAACAACTGACATACACAATCGCCCTCTCTTGAACATACACACAAGTCAGCTATTTATTGAATTGAAACACCAATTGAATGAAAAAGTCTATAAATATCAACCTGTGTCTGAAACAGAAGCCCAGGCCATTGCTTCATATCAAGACTCATCATACAGTGTCCACATCTTACTCTCAACAATTAATGTCATGATATTAGAACTAGCAGTGCACTAAAATGATCTACCTATGGCCAGTTCATAATGTTGGCCTATAGAGCAGAATTAGGGCATTCAGCCTGTCAAATCAATCTGAAACAAAAACAGGATTTGCTGGAGAAACTGAACAGGTCTGGGAGCATCTGTGGACAGAAAGCAGAGTTAACACTAGAGTAGAAACATTAACAGTCCTTTTTTTCCACAGATGCTGTCAGACCTGTTGAGATTCTCTAACAATTTCTGTTTTTGTCTCAGCTTCGTGACTGATTATCTCAATGCCACCTTCCCGCACCATCTCCATAACCCTTAATGTCATTAGTTATATAGGTTTCTATTGAAATTGTTCTCTCCACTGAAGATCCCTGTGGCACGCATTACAAGAAACCTTTCTTTTTAATGAAAGTCACTGTTGAAACCTACTGAACCATGCAAGGTGGTTGCAGCTTATGCAGAAATGAGGATAATGCAGACGTCTGGTTCTAATGTCACTGAGGAATATAGGAAAAGCATGGGCATATGCCACTAAGGTAGGTGATCAGCCATGATCTAGAATGGCAGAGCTGGCTTGAAGGGCTGAATGGCCTACTCCTGGTCCAGTGTTCCTATGTTCCTATTGTAAATTCCACATTTATTTTATTTGAAACATATCTGGAAAATGGAATTTTGGATTGTTTTGTTGAAGAGCTAAAAAATCATAAGGTCTTGGAGAACTGCAGCACAAAATTCCTTCTTTGCATAGGACCCTTCAACCCATCATGTCCAAACAAGGATGAATTTTTTTTATTGCAACTCAAAGAAAATGTGCAACTCTGTAATCATTTGTTGGTTATGTGAGAGCATGTATTTGTTTTCAGATACTGAATTTGATACTGTTGTGACATACGCAGGCACTGGGAATCCTTGGGTTGAAAAAAAGAAATTGCCCAGCAATTGCTTTCAAATTGGCTTTAAGTGCCAAATTGCCACAGAGCTGGCAGGAGTAAGCAACATATCTCCCAGATGGCAAAATCTCTGCAAGCAAGACAGGATTCTCTCTCTCTCTCGCTCTCTCTCTCTTTCTCTCTCTTTCTTCTGTGCTTGGAAAAGATTTAACACTGAAATTTTCTGCAAAGGGAAAAACTTCTAAATCAAGCCAAGACCTAGGTCCAACTGACTAACTGCCAAATCAAAGATTGCTGTGTTCAACAACAACATGATATCATCACTAAAAATCAAAAAAGTACTGTGAGAAAGTCATCTAATTTCCTGTTGTGGTTTGGATCTTGGTTCAAAGAATTTGTTCACTTTTTCCTATGTTTCCAGCTACAATACTCCTGACAAACTGTTTCTCTCATCTGTCCTGTCCACCCTATTTGTGCTATTATCCTACAATAACTGTGTGCTTGCTTAAATATAAAGTGCGTATAGTCTAACTTTGCATATTTATAATTAATTATCCATTCTGCTGAATGTTAGTTTGTGATAATATTTATTCTTATTTTCTTGTTAATTGACGATACCTGATGCAAATTTATTTTATCTTAGGTAACGATCACAATAACCATCCTGGTGGCTAACTTGGTCATATTTTACATTTGTGATTACTCCTGAGCTAGTGGGACTTGATTCTCATTACAGTCTTCTTGTGAGGGTCATGACAGGAGTTTAGCTGCTCAGTGCAGATTCTTTGAATATGAGATTAGATGTGGAGTGAGTTTAATTGGTAAAGAATAAAAGGACAGATAGCAGGCTTCTCATGCAGTAAAATAAGATGTCATTGGAAGCAATGAAAACAGTCCGGCATTTTGAGGAGATATTCCCGAATGATTTATAAGTCCTGACAAAAGCTAAGGCCATTGAATTGGCAAATGAGTTAAAGGTGGGATTTCCTGTAAAAGCTAACAAGGCAGAGATAATTAAAATATCAACACACTATTTGGAATGGGTGGAAATACAAGCAGAACCAAGTACATTAAATGATGTGTCAACCGAGTTAGCAAAAATTTATTTGGCGCCAAACCAACTTGAACTTGTGAAAAAAATTAAAGCAACTTGTAATGCAAAAGGAAGATTGAAAGGGAAATGGAACTTAAAAGACTGAGGTCAAGAAAAGAAAGAACAAGAGGAAAAGGAACCAGAAAGAGAATTAAGAGGCTGGGAGGTGAATTGCAAAGTGAAAGAGAAGAGACGAAAGAGACAGAGAAAGACAAAATAACAATGGCTTAGAAGGCTACGGTTAAAAAAAGATCCTCAGATGTAGGAAAATATTCTGATACAGAAAATCTTAGTCTGAAGTCATGCGAGAAAATGTTTCAATTTGTAAAGGCCCTGTCAAACACAACAGAAGAGGATGTTGAGTCATTCTTTATGTTATTTCAAATGGTAGCAAAGTAAATGAAATGGCTGAAGGAAAACTGGACACTGCCCATGCAAAGCACATTGATAAGCAGGGCTCATGAGATTCATGGATCACTGTCGGAGGATGTTTCTTTGGATTATGATGCTGTAAAAACAGCTTGACCGGGTCCATGTGAGTCAGTTCCTGAAATATATAGGCAAAAGTTTCAAACTCAACCAAATAGCATGGCCATACTTATACTGAATTTGCAAGAGTGAAGCAAAGTTCAGTGGATAGTCCATGGGATGGCTCAGCGGCTCAGTGATTAGCACTGCTGCCTCATAGTGCCAGGGACCTGGGTTCGATTCTACCCTTGGGTCACTGTCTGTGTGGAGTTTGCACATTCTCCCTGTGTCTGTTTGGGTTTCCCCCAGGTGCACTGGTTTCCTCTCACAGCCCAAAGATGTGGATTGGCTGTGCTAAATTGCCCATAGTGTCCAGGGACAGGTAGGTTAGGCATGGGAAATTCAGGGTTACAGGGTGGAGTAATGGGTGTGGATGTGCTGCTCTTTGGACGATTGGTGTGGACTTGATGGGCCAAATGATCTGCTTTCATGCTGTAGGGATTCTATGGATAGAGGCAATGAGTAACAATCATGTATGAAGCTCTCAGAGAGATCATTCTCTTAGAAGAATTCAAAAAACAAATATATTTAACAATTACAATGCATGCTAAAGACCAGAGAGTTGCAAAGGCAAGGTAGGCAGTAGGAATGGCTAACAAATATGAGGTGATCCAACTTTTGAGAAACTGAAGGCAGTCCCAATAAATGAACTAGCGTTGGCTGTCCCTGATTGTACTAAAACTATTAAAATGGCAATTGATACTAATGACCTGGAGGTAGGTGAAGTATCATTGCAAGATAATTAAGCAGGAAACACAAAACCACTGGGGTATCTTTCTAAGAACTTAAACCAGTATCAGAATAAAAAACTCTACTGCGGAACAGGTGACTCGGGGAATGTTACTGGCTTTGAAATTTTTGATGTTCATGTCCTTCACAACCACAAAGAAACATTTATATTAACTAGCCATCAGCCCTTGGCTTTTGTTGAAAAATGTAAAACACAAAATATGAGATTATTTCAACAGTGAACTCAACCTTAAAATGTAAGAACATAGAACATTACAGCGCAGTACAGGCCCTTCTGCCCTCAATGTTGCGCCGATCTGTGAAACCAATCTGAAGCCCATCTAACCTAAACTATTCCATTATCATCCATATGTTTATCCAATGACCAGTTGTTCATATTATTGGAAAGAATAATGTAATTGCAGATGCATAATCAAGAATGTTATGATTCTGGAGTAGGTTGAAATAAGAAGAAATAATGACAAGAAATTGCACAAAATCTGCATAAAGAATGAGTGAGGATGAATGAATATAATTTTGTGTATGTTTTATTGTATATGTGTTATGTTTACCTTCTGATGAAATGCATTTCAAATGGTGTTTCATCTCTCCAAGTGTGCAGGAACGTAAGGACGACATATATTTTATTGAAATATGAACTGGAAAATTGAAGTTTGGACTGTTCTGTTGCAGAGAATGAATTAATCATATTTTTATTACAACTTTGGATTTAAGGGCAGAGGCAATATAGCTTTAGTTTGCATATTAGTAATTAATAAACCATTTTACCACATGTTAGTGGATATGTTTCAAATAATAAATAAGTTTCTGTTTTCTTAGGTTATGATGAAACCTGGTATGAGTTTCTTCTATCTGATATAGTGGTCACAGTCAGACATTAAACACCCTAATCATTAAATTTAGTATTTCACACGTGTCATGAATAGTGGGCCTCACCATTCCCTATGGGTCATGGTGTTATTTAAATGAGAGTTTCTTTCTTCCAGAGAAGCCATAAAGGCCTATTGGGCACAAGAAAGATATATCTATTCACTGGACATAGGCCAGCTTTTAATTCCTTAAAAACTGAGCTGTTGAGTTTTCACAACATTTTTTATTCCTGCTTATGGTCACTTTTATTGACACCACTTTTTTTATTGCCAGATAGGTTAACAAAACGGTGAAGAAGGAATATTAAAAATAAAACAGAAAGTGCTGAAGAAAATCAGCAGGTCCGACGGAATCTGTGGAGAGAGAAACAGTTAATGATTTAAGTTCAATTACTCATCTCAGTTCTGAGGAAGAGTCCTATTTGTCTCATCGCATTAACTTTGTTTCTTTCGCCACAGATCCTGATCAACTTGTTGGATTTCTCCAGTACTTTCTGTTCTTATTTCAGAACTCCAGCATCCACAATATTTAGCTTTGATTTTAGTGACTAAGGCATACGGGACCCAGGACTTTATAAATAGTGGTATAATGTACAATAGCCCGGAATCTTTGCTCAGTGTATAAAAAGCATACAGCCCCAGCTGGGATGTTTTCTCCAATTTTTGGCACAAAACTTTAAGGAAGGATGTGAATGGTTTGCAGACGGTACAGTAATTGTTTATCCAATTGGTTCCAAAGAAGAGGAATTACACTGTTGTGGAAAATCCTGGAGGTTGTTCTCATTGGGATGGAGTATGATAAAGCAGTATTTGAAGCAGCTGTTTAAAATCATGACAGATGAAGTAAATAAACAGAAATTATTTCCAATGGCCAATGGGTCAATAACCAGACACCACAGATTTTAGGTGATTTGTATAAGATCCAGAGACTACAAGAAGACAACTTTTTTAATGCAATATGTAGTTAATCACATAGAAAGTAGGATCAATGTAGACAGAATGGTAGAATGTTGAATGAAATACAAAGCAGAAAAATGGAATGCATTTTGATCGGATCTCTGAGGAGAGACAATAGTCAATTGTTCCCATTGATGCGGTTCTGCCATTCAATATGATCATGGCTGATCATCCAACTGAGCACTCTGCTTCTGCTTTCTCTCCACACCCTTTAATCCCTTTTAGCCCTAAGAACTATATCTAACTCCTTCTTGGAAATGTTCAATGTTTTTGTCTCAATTTCTTTAGTGCCAGAGAATTCCACATGCTCACCACTCTTTGAGTGAAGAAATTTCTCCTCATCTTAGTCCTAAATGGCCTAGCCCACATCTTTATACTATGATCCTTTGTTTTGTACTCCCCGATCATTGGAAACATCCTTCCTGTGTTTATCCTGTCCAGTCCTATCAGAATTTTATCAGTTTTTAGGAGATAACCCTTCATCTTCTCAACGTCAATGAATATAGTCTTGACTGATCTAGTCACTCTGCATTCGTTAGTCCTGCCATCACAACAAACAGTCTGGTAAACCTTCATTCCACTAAAAGGCATGCACTGCTTGGTAGATAGAAATTCATTAACAATCAAAAGCAAAATATGCTGGTGTGGAGAAACAGCAGGAGAGTGGGACGAGATTTGTGGGCTCTTTGAAAGTCCCAGCTCAGACTGGATGGGTCTACTGACATCCATCTAGGCTGTACTCTTTCTGGGTGGTGATGGCCTAGTCTATTATTGCTGGACTGTCAACCTGGAGACCCAGATAATGTTCTAGGGGCCTGAGTTCAAATCCTGCCATAGCAGGTGGTGGGATTTGAATTCAATAGGAAGAAATCTAGAATTAAGAGTCTAATCTAAGACATCTGGATATAAATTCTCCCATTGGGAACACCCAGCATGGGTTCATGAAGGGTAGGTCATGTTTAACAAATTTGATGGAATTCTTTAAGGACATTACTTGCATGGTGAACAACGGGGAACCTGTGGATGTAGTGTATCTGGATTTCCAGAAGGCATTTGACAAGGTGCCACACCAAAGGCTGCTACATAAGATAAATTTGCACGGTATTACAGGTAATGTATTGGCATGGATAGAGGATTGGCTGACCAGTAGAAAGCAAAGAGTAGGGGTAAATGGGTGTTTTTCTGGTTGGCGGTCAGTGGCAAGTGGTGTGGGATCAGTGTTGGAATCGCAATTGTTTACAATTTACATAGATGATTTGGAGTTGGGGACTAAGTGTGGTGTGTCAAAATTTGCAGATGACACCAAGATGAGTGGTAGAGCAAAGTGTGCCGAAGACACTGAAAGTCTACAGAGCGATATAGATAGTCTAAGTGAGTGGGCAAAGGTCTGGCGGATGGAGTACAATGTTGATAAGTGTGAGGTCATCCATTTTGGTAGGAATAACAGCAAAATGGACTATGTTTTAAATGGTAAAAAATGCAGCACGCTGCTGTGCAGAGAGACTTGTGTGTCCTTGTGCATGAATCGCTAAAAGTAGGATTGCAGGTGCAGCAGGTAATTAAAAAGGCAAATGGAATTTTGTCTGCCATTGCTGGAGGGATGGAGTTTAAAAACAGGGAGGCTATGCTGCAGCTGTATAGTGTCCTGGTGAGGCCACACCTGGAGTACTGTGTGCAGTTTTGGTCTCCTTACTTGAGAAGGGATATACTAGCACTGGAGGGGGTGCAGAGGAGATTCACTCGGTTGATTCCAGAGTTGAGAGGGTTGGATTATGAGGAGAGACTGAGTAAGCTAGGATTATACTCATAGGAATTCAGAAGAATGAGGGGAGATCTTATAGAAACATGTAAGACTATGAAGGGAATAGATAAGGTGGAGGCAAGGAGGTTGTTTCCAATAGCAGGTGAAACTAGGACTAGGGGGCATAGACTCAAAATAAAGGGAAGCAGATGTAGGACTGAGGTCAGGAGGAACTTCTTCACCCAAAGGGTTGTGAATCTGTGGAATTCCCTGCCCAGTGAAGCGGTTGAAGCTACCTCGCTGAATGTGTTTAATGCAAGGCTGGATAAATTTTTGAACAGTAAAGGAATTAAGGGTTGTGGTGAGCGGGCGGGTAAGCGGAGCTGAGCCTCAAAAAGATCATCCATGATCTTATTAAATGGCGGGGCAGGCTCGAGGGGCCAAATGGCCTACTCCTGCTCCTAGTTCTTTTGTTCTTATGTGATGATGACCATGAATCCATGGTCAATTGTTGGAAAAACACATCTGGTTCACTCATGTCCTTTAGGGAAGGAAACTGCCATCCTTACTGGTCTGGCCTACATGTGCCTCCACACAGTAATGTGGTTGACTCTCGACTGCCCTCTGTGCAATTAGGGATGGGCAATAAATACTGGCCTAGCCAGTGATGCCCACATCCCATGAACGAATTAATTACTTTATAGTTCTGTGAGTTCATTGTCTCCTGAATTATTACCCCAAGACTCTGTCTTATCAGCCCAGTAATGCAGCCAGTACTTCACTATACACTAGGTAAATGTTCCTCAACACTGATGAGATTCACTGTAGAGAACACAAAAATAAAAATGTAACTGGTGCACTTTCACTTTAAGAACAAACGTACATTTCAGTTGACTTATGGTTCTGTAAAGGCAGATGCATTGACTAACACAAATACTTTTTTTTAGCAGGCCTCTTCATGCTGAATGCGCCTGTGGCAATTAGAAAGAATCTGATATGGAGGCACCTGCACTCTTGAAAGTGCCCATAATGTTACAAGCCAAGGTTCTTGTGCATTTGTAACATGCTTGGTTTAGAAATATAATTGCAGATCCATACAAAGTGTGGAAGTGAATCCCCCTGGAGAATTCAAAGAGGATGGAAATCAGAGCTGCACTTTCCAAGGAGATTTACAACCTGGTGGCAGGTTGTCAATTCATTTTTGCGACGATGACCTAGTGTTATTATTGCTGGATTGTTAATCCAGAATTCCACATAACATTCTGGGGACCCAGGTTTGAATCCTGCCATGGCAGATGGTGGAATTTGAATGCAATAAATAAATTAGGAAACTAATGATGACCATGACATTGCTGATTGTCAGAAAAACCCATCTAGTTCACTAATTCCCTTTAGGGAAGGAAACTGCCTTCCTTACCTGGACTGGCCTACATGTGACTCCAGACCCATGGCAACATTGGTGATGGCTTTTGATCATGAATTCATCATTCACTGCCTCAGAAACAAACAATCCTCAATAAAAGAACACAGAATGGGTTAAATTGTTCAGAGCTGTACAGTTTGCATTGACAGTCCCAGCAAGATTTGCTTCACAAGTTTAAACGTCCTGCCATATGCGGGACCCTGTCTTCCTATCTGTGGAGTAAAAACAACAGTTGAAGTGCTAATTTGGAGTCTGAAGAATTGTCTGCCATGTTTTGAGATCATAGTAAGAGAAGTTACATAATTACACAGCACAGGTAAAGTGTATTTGCTGCTTTGAAACGACCAGGTTTGTTTTAAGCGCTATTCCAGTTTTGAGCACCATAAGGCGCTGTTACCCACATTTCCTTGTTAATTTCTAATGTTAACAGCGAAAGTGTTCTATAGATAAAGCGAAATGCCATTCTTCTTGTGTAGTTTGATTTCATATCATTTTTCTATGTGATAAGAAATCAACTGCAAACTTTGCCAAATGAAAAAGAAGGATAACAACCGTCTGAATCACATATCGTTCCAGGAGCATTTCTGTGATGTGAGTATGGCAAAAAAAATGGAGATTTTATCATTTGCAACGTATTAATGAGCGGTGACTTAAATTTCAAAAGAAAAACGAAAGGCTCATTAATCGTTTCTTGCTTTGATGAAGAAATGGAAAAATCGCATAATTATCATAGAAACCTCTCGAATGAATCCTCAACAGTACTTTAAAATGATTTCACTTCCTTTGACTAATTTCGTTGTGCCTGCGCAAAGCCTTCGTCCCTCTATATAATGGAGACACAGATAGCTGGAAGGTTTGAGAGAGACTGGGTGATAACGCTGACAGATGTAAAGGTATAGGCTGTTCCTCAGCTCATGAACGGTTGTAAACCTCAGGAGTTAGGCTACAGAGTGACCCCGTGCCGGCTTTTGTTTTGAAATAGTTTAGAGGGTTTTATTTCTAACACCACCACCTCCCCGCCACCCCCAGCCTCCTCTCCCCGCCCCGATGGTTGAAACATTTTCATGGTCGTATCTTTTGTTGCCAGTGAAATGTATTCCATATGTCCGAATTCCCTTTTTATACACATTTTAATACCTTTGTTTCAGTGAATCGTGTGTGTTAATTGTTGACACCCTGACGGTGCACAGTAGCAGTTTTCAAAATGCGGCTATCCATTTTAATTAAGAGGCATCTAAAAGTTTAATTACTTCGATGACCACTATGTAATTACTAACGCTTCCAGTGTGGTGTCTATGACTGAAAAGTACCGAATACTCGCTCCAGCATGGTGTGTGTGTCTGTCTGTGTGTGTGTGCCTGTAGGTATGGTCGTGTCCATGCGTGTGTCTGTTTGTACGTATGTGTAAGTCTCTGTGTGTAATTATGTGTGCGCTTGTGGGTATGGCTGTGTCTATGTGTATGTATGTTTGAGTTTCTGTGTGTACATGTGCGTATGTGCGTAGATGTGGCGGAGGGGGGAGGGTTCTCTATCTGTATGTGTGTGTACAGATATAGATATACCCGAATAACAACACCATACAATGCATAGTCAGGGAGATACATATATTTTGTATTTAAAATGCAAACATGAATATGCTCGCAGTGATGGGTACATCATTTACAAATGCAAGCAACTTGTTTGTGTATTCTTTCAGCTATCTATACTCATGCACATGTACGTCATAATAGTTATGTATGTATATATTTTAATGGTTCCTTTCATACAGAAATTGCCTACTTTTCTGCAACAATCTGCCATCAGTAACTAACTTGTGGTTTTATGATGAGGTAAACATGCTAACTAGGGTTCTGCAGTACAGTCAGGACTGTTTATTACTAATGTGTTGATTTAGAGCGAAAACATTCTTTTAAAAAATTCTAGACACAATAATATTCAGTGCAAAGAACAAACCAAGTTTGTTTCTATCTTCCAACTTGTCTGAGAAATCTTGCCTATAACCTCTCAATTTTTTTGAAGAACTGTTTCTATCCATGTATACCCAGCAACAAATAATTCATGCACTGTACTCAATGTTACCTTTCTAATTATTTTTAAATGTCAACATTTCCAGATATTAACAGTCACCTAACCTAACAGTGTAACAAGTCAGCTTACAATGTAAATGGAGTGTCTATTTTCAGGTGGGGGTGTTTAAGTATATTCAGGTAATTCCTTTTTTAAACCTTGTAACTAAATATGTTTATGAAAAAGCTTCTTCATAAAACTTTCAGCACAGTAGAGTTTCAAATTTGTCACATAGTGATTAGCCCGTTAAACTGGTAGGACCGTGCTATAATAAATAAACATGTCTTAAATTAAGTTCTGGTGGAGGTGGTGGGTCTAGACTGGCGGGCAATAAATTGTTTGCAGGAGGTGAGAAGCATGTCAGAAAAGTTGTGAAATGGAGAGAGACCACCCAGCTTTCAAGAGGCAGTCCTGGGAGATACACTCACCACACACAAAAAAACATCTCTACTGGACTTGGGTTAGTTTCAAAATGTATTCCTTCATTAGGGCCCATATCTCAGTCCTAAATGTAAGATGTAAGGGCTTGAATAATGAGATGCATGAACTACAATTTATTTAAAAAGGAAAGTGAAAGGAATTCAGTTTCTATCACTATTAATGTGGGTCTATCCAATTAAAATCAGGGCAGGCAGAAGTGCTAAGGGTTTAAATGCAGGTTCTGTGAAACTGCATTAAACGTAATCTGCACATTTTATTCATTTAAGAGAATATCGATTCTTCCCAACACTTTCAAAATATGTGAACACCTTCAAGATGTTCTTAAGATAATTATTTATTAGATATCTAAAATTAATATACATAGATATGAAACTTTGTACAAAACCATAACTTGAGCCCCCTTGGAGTACTGTGAGCAGATCACCACCACACCATAGGAAGGATAGTTATAAGGGATTAGTTATAAGGAGAGATTATACAATTTGGCCTGTTTTCTCTAGAATTTAAGAGGTTAAGGGATGAACTGATCGAAATCTTCAAGATATTAACAGGAAAAGACAGGGTAGATAAAGGTAAATTATTTCCACTGGTTGGGAATTCTAGGACTGGAGAATATAGTCTAAAAATTAGTGCCAGATGATTCAGAAGAGATGTTAGGAAGTACTTCCACACGCAAAGGGAGTAGAGGTTTGGAACTCTCTTCAAATAGCGGTGGGTGCTGGGTCAGTTGTTAATTTTAGATCTAAGGTTGATAATTCTTTTGTTAAGCAAAGTTATTAAGAGATATGGGCCAAGGCAGGTATATGGAATTAGTCCACAGTTCAGCCATGACCTTGTTTGAATGATGGAAGAGGCTTAAGGTCCTGAATGTCTGACTCCTACTCCTATGTTCTTATATGATGCTTGGTTCCTTATCTACTCCAGATCCTGCCTATCTGATCTCCAAGCATGCAGGAAAGTAAAGACTTGTATCTCAGGCCATTCCAAAGCCCTTCACAATGTTTTGCCAATTGCGTCATCGCTGTTCTAATGTGGATAACATACCAGCACTCGCACAATGTGAAGTTAAACAAACAGCCATGATAATGAGTAGATCATCTATTTTTGTGACCCTGTTTGAAGGATTAATATTGTTCAGGGCACTGGCCAGAACTCTCCTATCTTTTTTTGAAAAGTGCCATGGGATCTATTCTACCTACTTTGAATTTTGCAACACCACGTTTTTTATGCATGGGTGCCTCTGACAATGTAACCCTCTCCTTTTACTGCACTGAACTGCCATTGTGCTCAAGTATTTAGGATGGGACCGTAAGTCCATGACATTCTGAGCCAGGAGCAAATTTGTTCAGAGATTTAATCTGCAACGTACATTTTTTTGTGTTTGACATCCTACTTTCACAGCAACAATTAGGGAATGTCCCACTCCAGACAGAGCTTGTTCCTGAGAGATTGCTACTGTATTGTGGCAATTGTCATTGTATTTAAATGCTCTTGTAAAGCACCTGAGGACATTAAAGGTGCTACATAATTTAAACATATGCTATTGTTGCAACTACACTGCAGGTCCATCTATAAGACAGATAGAGAAGACTAAAGTAAATATTGGAAGCTTTTGATGAGAAAAAAATTGATAAATGTGTCCCTAATAGAAATAGCACATTGTCTTCTCTCTTTTGAGAATATGATTGACCTGGTGTCAATTGGATCAGTGGGTAACAGTTTTGCTTCTGCATTGGAATATAGTGAGTTCAGATCACAGAGACTTGAGTACATATTCCATGCTAACTCAGCATTGGACCAAAGAAGTATGACATAAAATGTAGAAGCAGAAGTAGGCCATTCAGCTCATTGATTCTGCTCCATTATTCAGTGAGATCTTTGCTGATCTGCTAATTCTCAACTCCACTTTCCCACCATTTCCCCATGACCCTTGATTCACTTACAGATTAAAGATCTCTCTGTCTCATCCTTGAATATACTTAATGATCAGTCTCAACAGCCCTCTGTGGTAAAGAATTCCACAGATTCATCACCTTCTGAGAGAAAAAATCCTCCTCATCTCTGTGGTGATTGGGCATGAGGGGAAACAGCTTCTTTGCATCTTCCCTGTTAAGTGCCCTAAGAGTCATATCAATAAGGTTGCTTCATATCCTTATAAATTCCAATAAGTACAGGCCCAGTCTCTCCTCATAAGAAAATCCCTCCATGCCTAGAATCAATTTAGTGAATCTTTTCTACATCCAATAACAACATGTCTTTCCTTAGATAAGGATTCCAAAACTGTTCACTGTACTCCGGGTGTGGTCATAATGGTTGCCCTGTATAGTTTTAGCAACATTTCCCTATTTTTACGCTCCTTTACCTTTGAAATAAAGGCCTTTGCTATTATCCACTGTACTTATATGCCAGCTTTTTGTGATTTATGCACAAGGATTCCAAATGCCCTCTGTGTTGTAGCTTTCTGCAGTCTTTCTCCATTTAAGTAATATTCACCTCTTCTATTCTTCCTGCCAAAATGCATTATCTCATATTTTCCCACATTATATTCCATCTGCCAAGTTTTTGCCCAATAACTTAACACACTGATATCCCTCTAAAGACTCTGTGTCATCCTCGCCACTTACTTTCCCACTGTTTTTAAAAATGCCCCCTTACCCCAATCACTAACTTCTATTAGTTAGCCAAACTATTAGTTAACCAATCCTTGATCTAAATATATCCTAATATACTATCTCTAACATCATGGCTTCTTATCTTACTAAGTAACCTAAAGTGTGGTACCTTATCAAATGCCTTCTGAAAATCCAACTATATTATAACCAGTGCTTCCCCTTTACCTATCCTGCCTGTTACCTTTTCAAAAAATTATAATAAATATTTCAAGCATAATTTTCCCTTGCCCTGCTGACACTGCTTGATTATATTATGTATTTTTAAATGCTTTACCACTACATCTTTCATAATAGACTCTAGTAATTTCCCAGACATTAAGCCATCTGGCTATGGTCACATATTTTTGTCTCCTTTCCTATTTGAATAAAGGTATCAGAGACTACATTATCAGAGGTACTGTCATCTAGTTGAGGTATGTAGTTGAAGACCTGTTTACCTTCTCAGATGGATCTAAAAGAATCCTTGCTACTTTTTAAAAGGACATTGAGGGAGTTATCCCCAAGTGCTGACCTCAAGGATAAAGATTCTCTGGCCATTTATCTCATTATTGTTTCCAGGAGATTGCTGTCTACAGATTGGCTAGCGCATTTCCTACCATGCAGAAGTGATCACATGCTTCAAATGAAATTTAAAACATGTTGGCTCTGAAATGATGAAATTTGGTGCCACCTTACATCTTATAAAATGATGGATTGTGCCATCGTGGTCAACTCAGTCCTAAACACCACCAGCAGTGGTTCAGGAGTCCCAGTGACTGCCTTCTGTTGTCAGTGTTAGCGTCCACCATCTTTACATCTTGTGCGTTGGAGCCCTTATAGCAGAGGTGTAGCCACTCAGGAGATCATGACCCAGTGGCCAATTTACCATGCAAACATTCTATGTTTATATCAAAAGAGTACACCTTCATCATCCATCTGGTGAATGCAACTGAATCTACACCTTGTTGAAATTATCAAAGGCATTGAATAAATGCAAACTCTTGTGTTCATTGTAGATCAAGTATTTTCTGTGATTATTACTGATTAGTTGGGCACGCTTTAATCTTGAGTAGGCAGTCAGCTATCATCTAATTGATGAAGAACAACTTGTTTGTTCTGAGTCAGAAAGTTATGCATTCAAACCCACCCTCACCGACTGCCTGCCTTGCTTCTGTGGTTGTGTCTGTCCCTAGGTGTCCATGGAGAGGAAGCACATAATGTCTGGCAATACCATATACTTGAGATGTTCCAAGGCTGGTGGTCACCTTGGAGTCTGGAATACACCATTTCCCCCACAAAACCAAATTTGCTCACATAAGTTTCCATTGATGGCTTGAATTTTGTTACAGTGTCTCACTAAGTGGCTGTCACCTGGTTAATTTTGCTTCATTAGTTAACTTGGTTCTGTTTTTCAAAGCAATATAATCTAGTTTGGCACTTCAATCCTGTACTGAAGTAATATTGTACAGTAGGAGTTTCCATCCTTTTGATGGACAGTTAAACAATCTCCCTTTTTGGATGGACGTAAAGAATCTCAAGGCACTCTTTGAGACAGGGTAGACAAGCTTTCTTTGTCATTATTTATGTCTCAATTGACACCTAAATTTATAGGACATAGTCATTTATTTAACTGCTGCCTGTGGGGCCATATTGTACACAAGTTAGCTGCCACATTTCCTACATTAAAACAGTGACTATACTATGTAAGTACTTATTAACTGTAAAGAGCTTTGAAACATCTTGAGATCGCATCAGGCACAACATCAATGCAATTTCTTTCCTTTTGTGATAGTTCTTTTTTTGGTGCTGCTAAAAATAATAATTGGTTTCTCACTGCTCCTAGATTGACACACTGCAAAATTTAAATATGTTGCTATCAACAGGTTCCTCCTAGTTCATAGAATATGGATCTTGGGGTAGAGATCCGACAGGCTGAATGTGCCAGAAGGTTTTTTTTTCCTGTTCATGTATTTGTATAGATTACATGCAGGAACAGAACGATGCTTAAAGGTCTTTGAATGCTAAATAAACTTGTAATGTTATTGATTCTTGTGCGAAGTCATGTTCCTTGGTTACGCTCAATAAACGAAGAATGAAATTGTATAGCTTGTAGTTACCAAATGAGTTTAATGGTCTGATATTGCTGACAATTACTCTGCGGGCATAACTGTAGTTATATTTGACAATTACATCAAATATGTTGTAGCATTTTACTATTTCTGTCTATTCTGTTAAAGACACAATACAATACCAACCATTTAGTGACTAAGGTTTGAATCTTCTTGACATGGCATCACATTGATCTGGTTACTTCACTGTATAGTTATACTCTGTAGTATTTTTGATGTAAAGGTAACACCACTTCACATTGAGGCAAAAGTGTTTAGTGCAAACCAGCATACAACACAAAGCCAAGTCACATATATGCCAACACACTCATTTCACTTCTTTTTAACTGCAATGGCATTGTGCAATCAACTAAAGAAAATTCAACACCTTTTGTGAAGAAACCCAGGTAACATGAATCAATTTGATACACGTTTCATCATAGTTGAAATACAGGAAAGCAGTACACTTTAATTTACCATATAAATTTCAAAAACATATGATAGCATTCATTTCACCTCACTGAAATAGTTGTTGATTGCAAATTCTTGTCAAGCATGTATTTCATTTGTTAACAGCAGTGTATACTTAAGGAGCCAAGATGACATGCATCAGCAAGTGCTTTACAGTTTCTGTCAGGTATTTTAATCAATGTTTGCAGACTCTCTTTACCAAATGAGACATGTTAAAAACCGCAACAGACAGCGCTGTAACTGTCAGGAAGAAAAATTGAAAATTAAAAACGTGGTGTATTATTGTTGAAAAAACTTGTTAGTAAAACCTAAATAAGCTAGCAGAATGTGAGGATTAGTTGAGTTTCCTATTTGTTTGTTGGGCTTGAGATCAAATCTGATTCAGATGAAAAGGTCTCAGTGCATTTCCATATTTTAAAAAATTTGTTCATGGGATGTTTGCATCACTTACTAGGCCAGCATTTATTGCCCATATTTAACTGTCCTTGAGAAACTGGTGGTAAGCAGTCTTCTTGAACCACAGATGGGTGAGATACTAAATAAATATTTTGTGTCAGCATTTGCTGTGCAGAAGGGCATGGAAGCTAGGGAACCTGGGGAAATAAATAGTGATGTCTTAAAAAAAGTTCATGTTACAGAAGAGGAGGTGCTTAAAATGCATAAATGTTGATAAATCCCCGGGCCTGATAAGGTGTTTCCCATAACTTTGTGGGTAGAGATTGTTGGGCCCCTTGCTGAGATATTTATTTCATCAACAGTCGTGTCTGAAGACTGGAGGTTGGCTAATGTCCTGCCATTATTTAAGAAGGCTGTAAGGAAAAACCAGGAAGTATAGACCGGTGAGCCTTACATCAGTGGTGGGTAAGTTGCTGGAGGGGATTCTGAGGGATAAGATTTACATGCATCTGGAAAGGCAAGGACTGATTAGGGACAGTCAACATGCTTTTGTGCGTGGGAAATCATGTCTCACTAACTTGATTGAGTTTTTTGAAGAGGTGACAAAGAAGATTGATGAAGGCAGTATGGTAGACATTATCAATATAGACTTCAGCAAAGTGTTCAACAAAGCTCCGCATGGTGGATTGGTTACTAAGTCTCAATTACATGGGATCCAGGTGGAACTAGCCAATTGGATACAAAATGGCTGGAAGAAAGGAGACAGAAGATGATGGTTGAATATTACTTTTCAGACTGGAGACCTGTGACCAATGGTGTGCCATAAGTATTGGTGCTGTGTCCACTGCTTTTCATCATTTATATAAATGATTTGGATGTGACCATAGGAGGTATAGTTAGTAAGTTTACAGATAACACCAAAACAGGTCGTGTAATGGACAGTGGAGAATATTTTCACAGAGTACAATGAGACTTTGATCAGATGGGCCGATGGGCAAAGGAGTGGCAGATGGACTTTAATTTAGATAAATATGAGGTGTTACATTTTGGCAAGGCAAACCAGGGCAGGACCTATACAATTAATGGTAGGGCCTTCGGGAAAATTGCTGAACGAACAAACCTAGGATGCAGGTGCATAGTTCCTTGAAAGTGGAGTCGCAGGTAAACAGAGGGGTGAAGAAAGTATTTGGCACATTTGCCTTCGCTGGTCAGAACACTGAGTATAGGATTTGGGACATCATGTTGTAGCTATACAGGACATTGGTGCGGCCACTTTTAGAATACTATGTATAATTCTGGTCACCCTGCTTAGAAAGATGTTAGTAAATTTGAGAGGTAGCAGAAAGATATACAAGGATGTTGCCAGGGTTGAAGGGTTTGAGTTATAGGGAGAAACTGAATGCGCTGGGACTTTCTTCCCTGGAGCATTGGAGACTGAGGGGTGACTTTATAGAGGTTTTTAAAATCATGAGGGGCATGGATAGGGCAAATTGCCAAGGTCCTTTTTCCTAGAATGGGTGTGTCCAAAACTAGAGAACATTGGTTTAAGATGAGAGGGGAAAGATTTAAAAAGGATGTGAGGGGTAACCTTTTCACACAGAGGATGGAGCTTGTGTGGTATGAGCTGCCAGAGGAAGTGGAGGCAAATATAAATACAACATTTAAAAGCCATCTGGATGGGTATATGGACAGGAAGGGTTTAGAGTGATATGGACCAAATGCTGGCAAATGGGACTAGGTCAGAATAGGATGTCTGGTCGATGTGGGCAAGTTGGACCAAAGGGTCTGTTTCCATGCTGTATGACTCTATGCCTAAGCCACTGCAGTCCAGCAGGTACACCTGCACATGGTTAGGAAGGGAGTTCCAGGATTTTGATCCAGTGACAGTGAGGAAGCAGTATATTTCCAAGTCAGGATGGTGTGTGATTTAGAGGGGAGCACAATGGTTTCTATGTTTCTGCTGCCTTTTGTTCTTTCAGGTGATATAGTTGAGTGTTTGGCTTTGTAGTTTTGCTTCACATTTTGTTTAATAGACATGTTAGCCAATTCATTTTAAAGATTTAATTAATGTGAAGAGAGTGATTTTCACATCCACAGAGTATGCCAAAGTATTCAGAGTTGATTAATTTCTTTCGCTGTGTAGTCACTGTTGCACTGAAGGCAAGTACAGCAGCCAAGTTGTTCATAGCATACCCCTGCTGATAGTAATGAGGTAAAAGTCCCATTAATCAGCTTTGTGGTTTGACTGGGATATAAACATTAACCAAAATACCTGAAGAACTTTCCCAACTCTTGTTTTATGTTAATGAAAAAGCATTTTCCTCAAAAATCTCAACAGAAAGATAACACCTCCGATGTACTGTATCAAAGTCTCTTTTTAAATTAAATGCAAAAGACCTGGAACTTTAAGGCACGAGCAGTGAGCCAAGCTGACATTTTAAGGGCAATTTTACCTTTATGATTATCTCATCAATACATTAAATGCTGGTCAGCAAATATTAAGTATTCATTTAAGCATTTTGAATTGTCATTGTTTCCACTTGTTGTGAATGGTAGTCATTTTATGAAGAGAATTTGCAAAGTTTCTGCTCAGTTGCTTGCTTGTTATTGGGAAACCTTAGAAGAAGGTGAATGAAAATCATCAATGTTGAAAACAATAAGGCATAGAGTCATAAAGTTATACAGCACCTATCCATGCCCCTCATGATTTTATAAACCTCTATAAGGTCATCCCTCAGCCTTCAATGCTCCAGGGAGAAAAGCCCCAGATTATTCCAAATCTCCCTTAAATTCCAACCCTCCAGTTTCAGAAATATCCTTGTAAATCTTTTCTGCACCTTCTCAAGTTTTCTTATAGAAGGGCGACCAGAATTGTATGCAGAATTCTAAATGTGGCCTCATCAGTTAGCTGTACAGCCACAACATGGCATCCCAACTTGCATGCTCAGTGTTTTGGCCAATGAAGACAAGCATGCCAAATGCCGTCTTCATCACCCTATCTACCTGCAGCTCCACTTCCAAGGAAGTATGCACCTGTGCACCTGGGTCTCTGTTCAACAAGAAAAGGCAAATGATCAGAAAATCCACAACATACTGGAAGTCCTTCAGCTTTGGATCAATTCTTCACCAATTCTTCACCAATATCTTCATTTCACCAGAGGCAAAGTTTACCAGTATGTGCACTTACTGGAATAGCAATCTCCATTCCATTGTGTCAGAGACGGAATGGTCTGTTCCCTGCACTACATGTAGAAACTGAATAAATTGAATAAAAAGTCCTGGCACAATGGGGACCATCTCAGAATGTCAGATCTGCCACATTTATCGAATAGCACAGCCCTGCCTTGTCTTTCAGCTTTGTTCTAATGGTTGTCCACACTATTTTTCTCTACTGAGTTCTCCCCTCCGCTGTCCCATTAAGGTGCCACCAAATGCTTTGATACTGTCCTTCTCTGTCATCTTTGCTCTTCCTTGTGTACATTTTCTGGGTCTTGCATCTTGCATGACCTCTTTTCCTGAACGTATCCTCCAGTTACAATTGTGTGCCCAAAATGTGTAAGTTACCTTGTCAACACTGCCTGAATCAAGTTCCTCTTAAACAACAGATCTGTCAAAACCCTGTTAATATGTCCCTTGGCTACCTATGACATACTGTATGCATTTGTATCCTTTTCTTCCAATGCTGTAACTTAAGCCTCATTATTCTTAACCAGCCAAAGAGTACTGAGGCTCCATTAAGAGCATTTGAAATGAAAAGATTCAAACAAATGTTATTCATTCTTTTTCCCTCTTTATTCGTGTATGATGTTGCTGTAAAGCCAGCATTTGTTGTTTATCCTTAATGACCTTTGAAATTAGTGGTTTGCTGGTTAAGAGACAACCACATTGCTGTCAGCCTGGAATCACATGTAGGCCAGGCTCAGTAAGGATGGCAGATTTCCTTCTCTGCAAGGCATTCATAGACTGGCTTTTAATTTGAGATTTCATTGAAATCAAAGTTTCACCATGTGCTCCAATGGGATTTGAACCCATTCAATGAATGTTAGCCTGAAGTTCTGGACACTAACTGTTGTATCACCACCTCACCTGCACATGGCCAAACTGACAAATATATGGGTTTGGATAGATTGTGGAGGTTAATGGATTAATGAAAGGCAAATCATGCTTAACAGATCTACTAGAGTTTTGTGAAGACATAACTTGTAAAATAGATAAGGGAGAACTAGTGTATGTGATACATTTGGATTTTCAGAAGGCTTTTGATCAGGTCCATCAGAAGAGGTTAGTGGACAACATTAAAGAACATAGGATAGTGGTAATATCTTAACATGAACTGAGAATTAGTTGACATACAGGAAACAGGATTGGGAATAGACTCATAGAGTCACAGAGATGGACAGCATGGAAACAGACCCTTCAGTCCAAATTGTCCATGCAACCAGATATCCTAGATAAATCTAGTCACATTTGCCAGCATTTGGCCCATATGCCTCTAAACCCTTCCTCATCATAGACCCATCCAGATGCTTTTAAATGTTGTAATTATACCAGCCTCCACCACCTTTTTCTATTTCGCAGCGAGTAACTAGTGGAGTACCACAAGGATCAATGCTGGGGTCCTGCTATTCATGATATATTTAAATGACCTGGATGAGGGAACTAAATATGACATTTCCAAGTTTGCTGATGACACAAAACTGGGTGGAATTGTGAGTTGTGTGGAGGAGGTGTGACAATGCTATTTATGAGTTATTTATTGTCACATATATCTAGAAAGATACAGTGAAAAGTGTTTTGTCATCACAATCCAACACCATTTTGAGTTACAAAAAGAATGAAAAGAAGTTACAAAGATAGCTCATCTTCTGCATAAGGGGTCTTCAAACACAGCTCCAGGCCTTCTGCAGGGTCTCTGAAAGGTGTTCCAGGCCTCAAGGTATCCCTATGCTTCAGGCATACCACCACCTGATCCGGGGCTTTAAGAGGTGTATTTTGTCCTGATCTTTTTTCATGAAGGTTGAGACAGAGGTATTGAGCAGTCTGCTCAAAGCCAATAAATTAAACAGCTTGTGAGGCCTTTTTTTAAAAGTTGGAACAATAGAAGCAGTCTGAATGGGTGGGGTCAAGCTCCCACAGAACCAGGACTTTTAGTTTTAGCTTATAGCAATTGCTGGGGTCTTGAAGCGATATCTAGAAGTTCTTATTCCTCTCTCTGTTACAGCTAAAACATAGTGTTTTCTTCCTGCTGCTAGAATTGCCTGTGAGACAGTCTAATTTACTGAATTTGCCTTTACCAAGGGTATGTTTATGGGATGTTATTATATTGGAACAGTTAATTAAGAATAATTCATATATATAATTTTGTTAAGCATTTTGCTAGAGTTACAGTTAAGCCAATTATTTTATTTTTATTTTCTCTATATTTAACTGTAGTGTAAAAACAAATTGTGTTTTGTTAAAAGTTGATTAGTTTGACCAATTGAATAGCATCTGGAATGCAACGCCTTACACTTATCTTTAAAACAAGAAAAAGCTAGGGTCTAGGCTATCTTCTTAATATATTTTGAGGGGCTTGGTCTGGTCCATACCAGAAGCAAAGAGGTTTCAAGGTGATTTAGACAGGTTGAGTGAGTGGGCAAATACATAGTAGATGCAATGCAACATTGCTAAATGTCAAGTTATATATTTCAGTGTGAAAACAGAACAGAAGAGATATTGAAATGGTGGGGGGCCTGGGTGTACATCAGTCAATAAAAGTAGGCAGGCAGCTGCAGCAAGCAATTGGAAGGCAAATGGTACATTGGCCTTCATTGCAAGAAAATTTGAGTTCAGAAGTAGGGGTGTCTTACAGTAGTTAAATAGAGCCTTGGTGAGACCACGCCTACAAATTTGGTCTCCCTACCTAAGAATGGATATGCTTACCAGAGGACTAAGATGAGGAAAGATTTCTTAGCTCTAAGGGCAGTGAACATGTGGAATTCCCTACCACAGAAGGCTGTGGAGGCTAAATCACTGAATAAACTCGAGAGAGGTAGTTTTTAAAAAGATTTTTAAAGGCATCAAAGGGGTGTGGGGAGAAAACAGGAATATGACATTGGGATAGGGGTCAGCCATGACCCTATTGGATGGTTGAGCAGGATTGAAAGCCAAATAGCCTACTCCTGCTCCCGGTTCCTACGTTACCCAGTTTATAATTTGATACAGCACGTTTCACATACAAAGATTAGGGGAATTCCGAGTGTTTTAAATGAGAGTAGCTTCGTACAGATGTGCTGAAAGACCAGAAAACAAAAACATCCAGTTGCGGTTTTAAGTCTTCTTGTAGCTCTCTGCCTTTCCCTGACATTGGATAGAATGCACAAAGGCAAGTTTGAGTCCCCAAGGTTTGGATAGCGCAGACCCTACGGAGAATCTTGGAGATTTCTTGAGAAAAATGTGGCCTTTGCTAATGGGAGCGAGTATGGATCCATCCCCAAGATGCCACATTTCATGCAGTGCCTCATTGCGAGAAATTTTGGCGCGGCTAACTTATTCTTCCCCTAGTTGCTTTGCTCTGTGACAGTCTTTGACCAAGACTCTGTGTTAGAGAAAGCATGCATTGATACATGTGCTATGTGATGCATTCCCTGGCCCCCAAAACTTCATCTTCACTATGGACATCCAATCCCTCTACACTTGTATCCCACATGCAGATGGCTTAAAACCCCTCTGCTTCTTCCTCTCCTGCAGGCCCAACCAGTCCACCTCCACCGACACCCTCATCCGCTTAGCTGAACTTGTCGTTACCCTGAATAACTTCTCCTTTAACTCTTCCCACTTCCTACAAGCTAAGGGGGTGGCTGTGGGAACCTGTATGGGTCCAAGCTATGCCTGCCTCTTTGTAGGATACGTGGAACAGTCCCTTTTCTGCTGTTACACCGATACCATCCCCCACCTCTTCCTCTATTACAGTGATGACTGTTTCGACTCTGCCTCATGCTCCCAAGAGGAGCTTGAACAGTTCATCAACTTTACCTTTCACCCCAACCTCAAATTCACCTGGACCATCTCCAATACCTCCCTTCCCTTCCTGGACCTCTCCGTCTCCACCTCTGGTAACCGCCTCAGCACCGACATCTATTTCAAGCCTACCGACTCCCATAGCTACCTGGACTACAACTCCTCTCACCCACCCCTCCTGCAAGAATATGATCCCATTCTCCCAATTCTTCCGCCTCTGCCGCATATGCTCCCAAGATGGAATGTTCTACTCCCGGACATCCCAGATGTCTTCCTATTTCAAGGACTACAACATCCCCCTCCAGTGATCAAAAATGCCCTCAACTGCATCTCTTGCATTTCCCACATTTCTGCCCTCAAAACCCTTCCCCCAACAAAAGTAAAGACAGAGTCCCTCTGGTTTGTAAGTTCTGATGAAGGGTCCCGACCAGAAATGTCAACTTTCCTGCTCCTCTGATACTGCCTGACCTGCTGTGTTCCTCCATCTCCACGCTGTGTAGATGATGTGTTGCAAACTCTGTTTGGTTAGTGGGTCTCATCCTGCCAAACCCTGGGTTAACAGTTAGCTGAATGACTGTGGATAGGAGCCTTATGGACAGTGACCAGTTCTTTCCAACAAAAACAGAAGTTGCTGGAAAAGCTCAGCAGGTCTGGCAGCATCTGTGAAGGAAAAAAAA
>NC_063351.1:45721922-45742395 GCF_021869965.1 Rhincodon typus | reverse complement strand
CGTTAACTCTGATTTTTGTCTTCACAGATGCTGCCAGACCTGCTGAGCTTTTCCAGCAACTTTTGTTTTTGTTCCTGATTTACAGCATCCGCAGTTCATTTGGTTTTTTTTTTATTTGACCAATTCTTTCCCGCAGCCTTACATTTTCTTTAAAAATTTGGTAACATTAATTTTGTTTTAGAACTGAGACAACTGTTTGAACTTTACATTATCAAGAATATCCACTCAATAATGTGAAGTCATTTGAGAAATAGTAACTCTATAAATAATGTCTTGCTGCTATATTCGTCTATAAAATCATAACAGCATAAGATATAGAAGCAGAATTAGGCCATTCGGCCCATTGAGTCTGTTCCACTATTTGATAATGGCCCATATGTTTGTCAATTCCATTCTCCTGCCTTTTCCTTGTAACTCTTGCTCCCCTTATCAAACAAGAACCTGTCTCTATATTAAATGCATCCAGTAGCCTGAAGCCTTCTGTGGTAATGAGCTCACAGATTAACCACCCTCTAGCTGAAGAAATTCCTCCTCATCTCAGTTCTGAAAAGGTCATCCCTTCACTCCGAGGCTGTGTTTTTGGGTCCTAGTCTCTCCCACTAATGAAAACATCTTCTCCAATGTCCACTCTATCCAGGCCTCAGACTATTCTGTAAAGTTCAGTCAGTCGGTGAGTTCATGATTGAACAGTCTGCTGAGCTCGCCATCTGAGTTTACCTTGTGTAAGTAGCGGATTTTGGGAATGCAGGACCGAGGATGAGGCCATTAGATAAGATCGGGGCTAGTCTAGCCGTGGTCTCAGACCCACTTTCCTGTTTGCGGCTGGTTTCGGTGCTCAACGCTCAAGCCAACAGAAACACTTAACAATCCTCGACGGTTTTCAACATTCTAGTGAAGCTGTGAAAAAAAAAGTCAGCGTGAATATAAAGAGCGAAATTCTAGTCTGTTTATTGAAACTGCAGTGAAAAAAAAGTCCAAAGCACGTTTATTTTAATGCCGCAATATGTATATATATTTACAACCTGTCGTTTCGAAGTAATTGCAAATATAAACAGAAATTGCTGGAGAAACTCAGCGGGCCTTGGCAGTATCTGTGAAGCGTTAACGTTTGGAGTCCAGCGACCTTTCTTCTGAAAGTTCACTCTACCTTATGTCCAGAAGTTCTGAGGAAGGGACACCGGACCCGAAAAATTAACTGTTTTCTCTTCACAGATGCTACCAGGTCTGCTGAGCTTTTCCAGCAATTTCTGTTTTTGTTTCTGATTTACAGCATCCGCAGTTCTTTCGGTTTTTATTTAGTGTCTGCTGTCGACCCCTAATTACCATACTGACGTGTGAGGAGAGATTGAGTCGGCGAGGATTGTGTTCACTGGAGTTCAGGAGAATGAGGGGCGAATTTCATAGAAACCTATAAAATTCTGACAGGTGAGCCAGGTTAGATGCAGGAGGATATTCCCGATGGTAGGGGAATCCAGAACCAGGGATTATAAGAACAAGGTGTGAACCTATTAAGACAGATGGAGAGAAATTTCTTCTCCCAGAGAGTGGTGAGAGTGGAATTCACTACCAACAGAAAGTGGTCGAGAGCAAAACATTGTTCTCAAGAAGTGGGTAGGTATATCTGTTCTGGCTAAAGGAATTAAGGGATATGGGAGGAGGGTGGGATTTGGAGTATTAAACTGGATGATCAGGCATGATCGTATTGAATGGCGAGCAGGTCGAACGACCAACTCCTGCCTCTACAATCTATGTTTCTATGTTACCCTTAACGTGAGCGGCTTGGTGGGCTCATTGCTTAAGACACTTAAGATTCAACCACGTTGCTGTGTGCTTGCAGTCACATGTAGGGTAAGGATGGCAGATTTTCTTCCCTGAAGAAATGAGGTGCAGAGATTCGCAATGATAATCGGGCAGCCACTGCACAGCAAGGGGACTCGAGTTTAGGGTGAAAAGATGTCCGGGTTGTGTTTAAACGGGACCTTGCTCTGTGAGTGTGTGCTGGGGGCGACGGATCGTAGCTCCACCTGCTGTCAATCTATACCAATGGACCAATCACAGCGGAGTGAGTGAGTGTTTGGGGGGGGGGGGTGAGGCGTGCCACTAAGGGTCCAATCACGATCACCCAACTCCGTCTGTCGATAAACGATGTAAATAAAGTTGCAGAAAATGTAATCCCTCGGCTGGCAGAGCGAAGATTTCAGAGATTTCTAGCATTAAACTGCCCCCCCTCCCCGCCACACACACACCCACCAACACCCCCATCTCCCCCTATAGCCCACCACACTCGGCCATTCCTCCCTTCCCTCTTTCGGATTGAATGCCTGACACCAGGAGGTAGACTGAGGCGGTCGAGACATTTCTTTCAGAGTCCGGAAAACAAAACCAGGCGGATGTGCGGAACTTCGCTGCTCGTGGTGAGCTGGGCAAAAGAAGCAGGAGAACGAGGGCGCTGTAATCCTGGAAAGAGTTCTCACTAAAGTGGGGAGAAAGGGGGTTTGAATTCGTCTGCATTCACACAACAACAACCACACACACCCAGCAATAATAAATAAAAATGACCGTTCAAGGCGGCTCCTTGACTCCTTTTACCATCCAGGACATTCTCACCCGGGGATCTGACGCTCGCCTGACTCAGAACACGCTGAAAATCGAAAGCCACCCGCCTTGCGCCCCGAGTAAAGGCGAGGGGGAGAGACCGACTCCCCTGATCGTCCTCAGAATCGACCAGGACCGGGGGAAAGAGACTTTAACCAGCGGCCCGGTGCAGGACCAGCACCGGCAGCAAGCTACCGAAAGAGAGCCGGTGCCCAGGAATAATGAACGGGGACATCTCGACACGGAGTCGCTGAACGAGGAGTCGGGAGAAGCGAACAGCTGGGAGAACGGAGCCGAGAAATTCGATAGAGGTAAGTGTCTCCTCAAGAGGGGCTATTCCAACACCCAGAAACGCCGCGTTTAGAATCAAATTCGGAAAAATGCGCGACAGAAATCACAGTATCAGAAATGACACGGCTGGTCAAAATCAATGACTAAACGGTTCTTACAGTGAAATAGGTACAATTTCTTCGAGTCTGTCTAGGATATGTTGACTGTATTCTCTTTGACGTTTCTTAATTGCACTTTCTTTCGTTTTTTTAAAAAAATGTTCGTTGTCGGTACTTTAAATTCCTCCTGGCGAGCGTTAATTCACGAAACGGACGACAGAACACAAAACCTCTGGTTCCCTCGCTCGCGGGCAATTGTAAAATTGCAGCAATGACCATGAAATTCAATCTTGTGACCACTATCCCTAGAGACCCGCGCTTGACGAAGTAGATGTGACTATTGTAAAGATAATTTAGATGTGTTTTCGCACAAAATGCTAACAATTACCGAAAATGACTGAGGTTTTAAAATACTGCTAATTTCCTCCTGAGATTTTACATCGAAATGAATGGTTTGTTCCTGCTTCTGAACCTTAAATCCCAACACTTCTCCTTTCTACACTTAAAACATGAAGCCAGTGACTGTCAGACATAATTCAGCGCACTTTAAGTCATTTTAGTATTCCGTTAAGAGGTGTCTACAGACCCAATGTGTAATAAAGGCACATTTTCCCAAAGTGATACTTGTCAATATTGTAGCACCGCGCATTTCTGCACCTTCCGAAAGTGGAAGTGGACAGAACTTGCACTAAAAAATAAAACTAAAAATCGCACCCCAGACTTTGTAGAAATATAGGCAGGCTGGGTCCCTATTTTTGCGGGACGAATGCGAAATCGCCGATTGTGAACGAGGGTTCGGGGCGCAAGTAAGGCTGAATTGAAATCCCGTAGTGGCGGCGCTGAGATGCTGTGTACAGAACCGCTTAAACCGTCCCGGAGAATTAGCCGGAGATAAAGCTGTCTTTAAATCGTTCAAGACTGTAGAATGCAGCGACTGACTTCTGTTTCAGGATTCCGTTCCCCCGGAGAGATACCTAACCCAGGTTGGAATTGCCTATCTCGATTTGAATTATACCTTGCAAAAGATAAATTCCCAGAATTCTGTTCATTGATTTACCATTCCTAAATGAATTTATATGAGGTGGGGTGGGAGCGGTGTTGTTCTTGAAAAGTGCATTTATCCGTTAAAATGTGGGTTTTATAGTTTTATAATTTGGGTTTTCTGTAGGACGGAGATGCAATCGGTCAAAATGTCGCCAGAAGAAAAATGTAAATCAAGGAGGCGCAGCAAGTCAAGAGTGTAACAAAAACAGAAATTGCTGGAAAAGCTCAGCAGGTCTGGCAGCATCTGTGGAGAGAAATCAAGAGTTAGCGTTTCAGGTCGAGTGACCCTTCCTTCCTCAGTACTTAAGGACGGGTCACTGAACCCGATTTCTCTCCACAGGCGCTGCCAGACCTGCTGAGCTTTTCCAGCAATTCTTGTTTTTGTTTCTGATTTCCAACATCCGCAGTCCTTTTTTTTTAAAGTCCAGTCTAACTAGATCGGGTTCCTATGCCTCCCCCGATCAATGTTTTCACCACGCTCTTGTGCAATTTTGATTCCAGATGCAGACCGCCAAACGGCTACTGATGATGAGGATAAACCGGACAAAGCTGACCAACCGAGCAGGTCCGGTAAAAAACGTTCCCGAGCCGCCTTCTCTCACGCTCAGGTCTTTGAATTGGAGAGAAGATTTAACCATCAGCGGTATCTTTCAGGCCCGGAGAGGGCAGATCTGGCGGCCGCCCTCAAGCTCACAGAAACCCAGGTCAAAATCTGGTTCCAGAACAGAAGGTACAAGACCAAGAAGCGACAGATGGCAGCGGAGTTGGTCGTTAATTCGGCGCCCACGGCGGCTAAAAAAGTAGCCGTGAGGGTTTTGGTGAGGGATAATCAAAGGCAATACAGCCCGGACGAGATAGCCAGTCCACATTTACTCTCGTTATACCAGGCTTATCAATACTATCCCTACATGTACTGCCTACCAACCTGGCCTCCGAACCTCATCCCACTGTGTGGAGGAACTCACTGAGTAGTCAAGCAGCGGGTGGTCGGGATGGCCGGAGAACTGAAGACAACACAAAAACTCAGCATAAAGTGCACCAACAGATTAACCCTTGCAGTTGGTCTGCAATCAGGTACCAATCAGAGACACCGCACTGACAAAAGCACAAAGGATACTCGCTGTTTTCTTCAGTATTTGGGACAAAAAAAAATATAATGCCAAAGTGCTTTTGTCCGAATAATTCGTACTATTTTTTGGAGGGGTGGGGTGGGGCGGTGTATGTTCTGACACCCGAGTGATATTTTACACTGGGATAACAGCATAGCTCTTCCACGCCCGTTTATAATCGTTTCTTAGTGCGGTTGCCGGTTGATTGTAATCAATTGGTTCACTAATCCACTGTCTGCTGGTTGTACAACAGCCCAGTGGCTCGTTTTCAAAAGTCAAAAATAAAACAATAAGAAGACCCAAACTTTCCTGGAGAGTTTTGAAGCGCTATTTCTGACGAACATTTGACTTTTGTTCTTTTTCTACATTAGAAAATAAATAGGAGGCGTGTGGCTTTTTTAAAAAAGAATGGTTTCGTTTTCAAAAACCAACCGTCCGGAAGGTGTATTTTTGTTTGCACTTCTTTCTGTAAGTAACAACTACGAACAGAATGTTAGAGTATATATAAGTATTTAACATTAGCATCCAAACTTCAATTGTTTGTGAGACTGAGTCTTTGAAAGGGCGTTCTGTCGCTGAATTAGCAACAAAGTATGTTCATCGCTATATTATGTTGTAATGCTTGATTTATTAATCGCTCACAGCTTTCTAGCTCATTTTATAGACTTGTCCATTTTTAAAATAAAACAATTCTGAATATAACTGCTGTAGGTTTTTATATTTGCACAATTAAAATATATTGTGGCCCGGTTCTGGCAGAGATTTGATTTAAAAAAAAAACAATGTTGATGTGGAAAGATTCAACTTAGTTTTGACATAACTTGATGTGACCCGAAGGTAAAATGATGCTCATATCATGCAAAACTCTGCGTTATTGTTTTCGCTAAAGTGAATACGATTTTTCCGTCAATCGTTCACGGAGAGTGAATGGTCTCATTGGCTGTACCACGATCTTAAAAAGAACGAAATGTTGATATCCAGCCACACGCTGTTGTATTGGTCCCATCATAACCACGGGACTCCCTCACCTCGCTGTCTACAAGTGAGTCGGGCCAATTGCGCACCAGTGAAGCAAATAACGAAAGTTTATCTTCTTGGAACTTTTAAAGACGGTTGAAGAAGTTCTGGGAATCAGTAATTCCTTTTTTCAAAAAAAAACATAATTCTGTGTCTAGGGAAATCAAACAAGCGGTTATCCATGCCTTCCTGGGTAACAGAATTAATCACTAATAGATTGTTACATCACCGCGTAATTTATAAAATTTACAGCAAGTCAAACGCTCCCCAGCTTATATATATATATCGGTTTTTAATGTCCTGTGAATATTTTTACATTTTAATTGCAAGTAGCTGGAATTATTCTTTATTAAAAGAACTGTCAATTTTAAGAAAAACTCTCTGAAGCGTGAGAAGCAAAATATGTCTGTTTTATTAAAAACAATTATCCCGCCTGATTCAACTGCAAAGTGTATGTAGAAATTAAAAATAAAACCCCGCGCTATTTAATTCCTGATTCATTCTGTCGTTTTCCCTATTCTGTCCCGCTGTGTGAGAAACTCCAAGTCTATAAGGGTCACGGCTCTTCCATCTCAGTAACTTTACAGAGCTGTACAGCTAGTTCTCGTGAGGAGTGACGCGTTTTATGATGAATAATTGGGGAAGCACAGAATTGACTAGTTCTTCGGAAATTACAGTAACGCCCCGGAGTGGCATATAATTGAGGTAGATCATTGATCTGTAGGGGAGTCAAGGGAATAACCCGTAGTAGAGTAACGTCAGGAATAAAAACCAAAAATCAGGAACAAAAACAGATGTTGCTGGAAAAGCTCAGCAGGTCTGGCAGCATCTGTGAAGAAAAAATCAGAGTCAACGTTTCGGGTCCGGTGACCCTTCCTCAGAAATGTTTTGTTTCTGATTTAGAGCATCCGCAGTTTTATTTTTTCGATTTTTACTTCTTTCTTATGGTCTTGTCTCATCTCTGGGAGACTGGAAGGTGCAGTTCAGGTTTGTCAACCGGGCCACCAACATAGCTACTATCCGTCAGACATGTTGTGCTCGGAAAGCAATAACGATTTCTAGAAGTAATTCCCAAGCATTACTCGGGCAGCATGGTGGCTCGGTGGTTAGTACTGCTGTCTTGTAAACCTCAGAACCTGGGTTCGATTCCACCCTCAGGCGACTGTGTGTGGAGTCTGCACGTTCTCCTCGCGTCTGTTCTGGGTGTCCCGGCTTCCTCCCACAGTACAAAAGATGTGGATTGGCCAACGCTAAGGTGAGTATGCTTTTTCGGAGGGGCGAGACTGACCCGATGGGGTGAATAGCCTGCTTTCACACTGTAGGGATTCAACTGCCCAACCCCACAAATAAAACAATGCGTTGACGGGGGGACAAGATGCTGCAAGCCAAAGTGTGTGAGGCTGGAAAAGCACAGCAGGTCAGACAGCATCGCCGGGGGGGAGCAGGGAAGTCAACGATTCGGGCCGAAACCGGGCAGCTTGAACGCTTTTAAGAGGGGAAAAACGAGGCATTAATTGCCGAGTACAGCAGAGCTAACAGAAACGCTTAAGATAATTTTTAACTCTCATATATTTCTTCGATTTAAATAATATAACGAGAAACAAACATTCTCTTCAGTGAGAGATGTGTGTTTACCCATCTCACTTCTTGAAACACATGGGGTTTCAATGGAACATTACTGACATCCAATGATAATATTCTGAGTGGTTTCTACGTCTCTGTGAGACGGAATTATAACATAACGCAGCGGGTCATGTTCTCTCCCTTATCCTGAGACACAAATGTTCGCTATAGAACTACACGGCACAGCAAGAGGCCATTCGATATATCGAGACTGTGCCTGCCCTTTCGATGTTAAATCTCCCCTGTATCCCTGTATCTTTTTTTCCATGAAATATTTGTCTGATTCCCGTTTAAAAGCTGCAACTAAAATGTTTACTCCTGTGCTACGGTGTCGTGGATATTAAACGCCTCAAGGCAGAAGAGTGATTTGGCGGGGATTGTTGGTTGAAGTTAGGAACTAGAATTGTATTTTAACGTTGTAACATCAATCTAGCCCAACACGTGATGAGAAATGTATTCGTTAGAACTAGAACTTTAAAATTCCATTGAAACAAAGCTTTGAGCCTTGATTTGCTTTGGTCGAATAACGAAAGTCGTAAACAGCAAACTTTAACTGGACTTTTCAATATTGCGCCCGCCGTCCATAGTGAGAGAAAATCAAATTTCAGGAGGGTCAGCTTTTCTGTCCAAAACGCCGCTACTTTTCTCCAGTTTCCGTACTCAATATCGGGGATTCTCATCAATAATTTCAAAGAGTTTCAAGGTCTAGTTGTGTCGAAGTGCCTCTGTATCTTGATGTTCCAGGAATATTTCTGCGTTACAACATCTCAGAGGTTCCTCAGTTTCCGGCTGGACCCTTGGCCTCCAGGTGGAAATTATTTCCACATAACCAAGGACAAGTTTTACTAGTTACCGACGCTTTTGAGGCGTTAGAAACAGGTGCTCAATAAATGCATGCCCTTCCCTTCTATCTCTAAGTCCCATCACCCTCCTTCCCTCTCTCTGCCCACTTACATTATTTTCCTATTCCACTCTCTACCCCTACTCCCTCTCTCTTCCCTCTCCATCTCTGTATTCTGGCTTCTTCCCTGTTTGCTATCCCCTCTCCCCTCCTTCACTAACCCTTTCGCTTTCTTCCCACTCCTCTCTCCTCTCGCTATCTCCTTCTACCTTTTACTGACACTCTTCCTATTTCTCTCCTTCATCGGCCCCCCTTTCCTCTATTTCTTTCTCTCCTTCACCGACCCTGTGGCTTTATTCTTACCCCCTCCCCTCTACTTCTCTCTCTTTCTCTGTTGTTCACTAATCCTCTTGCTCTATTCGCACCCAGGCCATCATTGCATCGATAAGTGCAACAATCTCCTAATAGCTCGCTTCAGATCGTGATACAAACTGAAGTCGAAAATTCGTGGTAAAACGGCCCTTTGTCGCCGCCTTGTACTGTTTTCTATTGGCTGGTTAGAAATTCATATATTTAAAAAATCCTTATGGCAAAATTAATAACACGGCCTGCAATAGAAATGAGCAAGATTCAGTGTTAATGAAGAAAACTATTCTGGCGCAGGCCCTCAGACTCAACAGATTATGTCGATCATGATTAGGCGAGAGTATGACTTTCCAGTTAATTCAGAAAGTTACACGTTAAAGCTTCCACCAGCAGATATGATACTCAGTGACTAGGAGCGAGTCTGTGGCTCTACTTAATAATGATTTTGTACCCATCGTCACATTTGCAAAACCAGAAGACAATTCCTTGAAGGACGTGAGATTTTGCTGCAAATTTTGGATCTTGCTTTACAATGGTACAGATTATTCCTGTCTCCATAGAAACTGCCTGGCCTGCTGACATTTGCTATTCATGCCTCAGCGTCTTTGGGTCCCTCTGTGCCATTAATTCATCATATACTGAAATAATTCCCCAAACGTTCACTTGTAGCTTTGATAGGCCTCTAGGCTCAGGGATTCTGGTCTTTCGGAGAGTCTCTTGTGATAGGCGACTGAACAGTCAGGGTCCCTGGCTTTTCCATGCACAATTAAGGCTTCTATTCAGTCAGGAATTTGGGGCTACCTTACATCTCCCCTCACTTTATTACTTCGAAAATTCGATGCAGTGTGTGGGTTTGGGACGAAACTAAATATGTACAAAGAATCAGGCCTTTCTTACCTGTGTTGCATATGTTTGAGGCTTTTAAAAATTCATTCACAAGATGTGGGCATCATTGGCCATCCCTGACTGAGTTAAGAGTCAACCACATTGCTCTGGGCTGGATCACGTAGGCCAGATATTCCCTTCCCTCAGGGACTTAAACGAGCCTGACGGTTTTTTTCCAGCAACTGCTTCATGATCATTAAACTCTTATTCCGGATTTTATTGAATTCAAATTTTAACCATTTGCCATGGTGGGATTCGAACCTGTTGGTTCCCCTCAACATTACCTCGGTGTCTAGATTAATAGAGTAATGTCACTAGGCCATTGCAGGGTTTTTTGAAATATTTTCCCTAATCAGTCTGTTCAGAGATGTTATATCTCGCCTCTGAAAGAGGTGGGACGTGAACCCGGGCCTCCAGCTCAAGAGATAAGGACACTACCAGCACATCACAAGGCCCACTCCGCCCTTACATCAAAGCTCCTTGAGACCAAAGCCGTAAGATTCCTTTGAGGACCCAGGAAGTTTACTCTGTGTTATCACACGCGACCAAACCACCTCCCCATCACCACATCACCGTGACCTTTTCTTTTATTTTTAACTATTACCCACCACCACAGGTTACTCTGTGCCACAATGTTGGAATTTTTTTTCAGCCGCTTTCAGGCCGGACTCTCTCTGTGAGCAAGTGGTCTCATTTTCCCGACTTCGGGAGTGCGCTTTGTGTTGTGCCTTTTGGTGTTGGAGCTTGAAGTGTTCAACTTCTGCGCACAAAGTGGCACCAGCAGCCGGTTCTGTTGCTGGCAGCAGGGAAAGGTATCCCGGTTCTCACTCAGGATCAGCGGCTGGCTCCTCATTATTACGACAAACTGCAGATCCCAAACTGAACCCGGACGTACACACGATAGTCTCCCGACTCCGGAAGGATACAATAAAGAGAAACTCCAAATGAACTTTACATTATTCCACAGCTGATGACTGCAGGGTGCTTGTTAACGTGTTACCTTACCCAACTCCTATCCCGCATTCCGAAATAAACAGATCTTTGCGGATATCCCTCAATTACATGCGGATATAGTGGTACAGTGGTAATGTCCCTACCTCTGGGTCAGAAGTTCGAGTTCGACCTACCACAGCGATATGGTATAACCTCTCTGAACATGTCGGTTCGGGAAGGTATCCCCTTCAACTACAGTCCCCGGAATTAAAACAAAACTGAAGCATTATTATTCTCTGGGATATAATGGAAACAAAGCACCACGAACCTATTAAGCATTAACCGGGTTCGTCTTCTTTCGGAAACTGTTGTACATTATGCACTTTTCTTTCTTATGTCCAGAAGCGCTCTTTCTTGCAGTTGGATGCTTCTTTTTCCCATCACCAAATCACCCGTGTTTTTTTTCATTTATTATCCACTACCAATAAATCAGCCGTGTCTTCTAAGTGATTAATTTACATGCAAAACCCGTTAAGGGTAATACGGGCCACCAAAGGTGAGGGATTCACCCGCCCCCCAATTCGCTAGTTTATTCTCTACCCCTAATTTTTAAGGATCAACCACTTTGCTGTGGGTCTGAAATCACATGTGGGCAGATTTCTTTCCCTGGAGGGCGTACCTGAACCAATGGTATATGGTCATGGTTAAACTAGCTTCTCAATTTAAAACCATCACGGTGAGATTTGAACCAACGTCACCAGAACATTAGCCTGGGCTCTTGATTACTAGAACAGTGCCATTACCAATCTGCTACCGCATGTGCACATGGAGGTTAAAGGAGCACATGAAGAACCCAACATCACCGAACTCTTTATAGCTATTTTCTAATCAACCTGTTCAGTCCTGGAACAAATGGGATTTAAACCCAGGTCTCATGGCTGAGAGGTAAAGACACAATGGCATCATCCCATAGAGATGGTAAGAACTGCCGATGCTGGAGTCAGAAACAACAGTGTGGAGCTGGAGGAAAACAGCAGGCCAGGCAGCATCAGAAGAGCAGGAAAGTTGACGTTTCAGGTCAGGACCCTTCTTCAGAATTTATTGAAGAAGAGTCCTGACCGGAATGTCAACGTTCCTGCTCCTGTGATGCTGCCTGGCCCGCTGTGTTCCTCCAGCTCCACACTGCGGCATCATCCCATATTCTTGATATATTGGGCGAGGGGTTTCATAAACATTGCAACAGCCCTGACATCCCTTTATGTAAAATGGTTGTGAATGAAGCGCCTCCAGTTTGTAAATAGAATTGAAACAAAAACAGGTTTCCTAATATTGCAATTTATATCCGCCCTAGGCGTCTCCTTGCAACTAAACTCTGTACCGTGTGTACTGTGTTTGCTCGAATTACAGTCAACAATATTCCGCGCCACATTTTGCGTGACACGCACTTCAGAATCATTTGCTGAACTGCATACTGACTGAGACAACCACATGAAACAATTTTAGACTGCAATCGATATAAGGAAAAGGAAGCTCCCAGACGTGGCGCAACAGTTCAAACCAATAATTCATCGTGATTTCTAGTAAGAGATGTCGCTAATTCGTTTTCCTTGTTGTTGTTGGGGGGTGGGGGGGGCGGGGGAACAAAGGTAATATATCAATCTACACACATTAATTTATTAATAACCGACTGAAATTAATTTAACGCCTTGGTCAGTCCAGTTAAAGCGGGGAGGGTATTTGAGCATATTTTGTCCCACAGTGCCTCCATTGACTTCAACTATGTAAAATGGATACAATATAGAATTTATTGCACACCTCTGATTGTCCGAGAGAGATGATGGTAGACCCGCTCCCTGAATCATTTTATAGCACTTTGAGAGGATTTCAGAGGGCACTTAAGAATCAGTCAGGTTGAGGTAACCGGACGCTGAACGTTAATTCTGTTTCTCGCACCACAGATGCTGAGTTTTTCCCGGCAACTTCTGTTTCTGTTTCTGATTTCCAGCATCCGCAGTTCTTTGGGTTTTTTTATTGAGGTGGCACTGGAGTCACCTCTAGTTCCAGACATTCTCTAAAGAATTTCAGACAGCAAACTGGATTTTCTTTAAACCAAAACCCCCTAGTCATGTTATGGCCGATGCCTCATTGACAATAACTATCACGTAGGTCAACCAAGCAATGGTTTCATTGCAATGAACTCATCCTCATTATGCTCAGTCACCACTTCACAATACCGAGTTGTAAATGGGCAAATAATTATCTTAGTGACTGACAATAAAACTTTGGAGAAATATCCCCATAGATTGTCCCTGTTAATGTAATTTCAGGCTGCCCCTATGTGTGTGAAGACGCAGTGTCCAAAACTTGCTTTCTGCTGTTCAATGTCCACCCACTCTTTCGAAATTAAATAAGCTGTTAAATAAACAAGGGCAGCTGGTTTTGTTCTTGGCGATTGAGAAAGACAGCGCCGGGTTCCCATTGTGAAACGGGACGCACAATTGAAAAAAAAAATTTCGCGCAAATTCTCAAAATCTATAAATAATTTCAAAAAAAAACCAGATCGTGTCAGCAGCAAGTCGTGGTGGTTTAAGGGACATCAAACTATGCGCATTGCAGGATGTGCAAAGGAAACTTGGGGGTTGGGAGAAGGGAGATGGGGTTAGAATCGGGGAAGGTGTGAAGTTAACAATTTTGTGTTTCTGTCAAAGGGACAGATCAAACCTTTTCTTGTACAAAACAGGCAGGAGAGGCTGGAGTTTTAGGAAGGATCGGAGAAGCTTGGGAAGCGACCACCCTTATAAACCTTTAGTTTGAAATTGACGGAGAGGAAGTTAGCTTGTATAAAATCGCTGCGCTTATTAACCAATGCTACTGTAAAGGTTCAATCGGTTAGTATTTTTTTAAAAGAAATCTTTACAAGAGTTTCACTCATGGCGCAGTCACGCTCCGTAGCTGAATCCCGACGCGGGACCGATGTATCATTTTATTTGCCAAATAAGGCAGGCTGTACCGAAGGGAGCAGAAGGTTGATTTAAAACTGTGTGTTATGCATCTGATCTAAATAGCTGATACACAGGCGGATTGATTGGCACACGTTGCCCGGACTAGCTCCGGCGTCTCGTTCGCTGTCTTGGAGAAAACAATGCTGGTTTTATCCGCGAATATCCAGCAGACTGTATTCCGGTGTCGTCGTCCGGGCTTCGTTTTATTTTTTTTAAATAATATTTTTGAAAAGAGAATGCGCATTCAATGTATATTTTCCACGCAGCTCAAAGAGAACGTAAGCAGTTGCATAAGATTAAAAAAAATGATACTGTACAATTGTCTGGTACTCTTTATCTGGTATTCAGAGTTGGGAAGTGAAAAGCCTTGATTCAGAGCAGCCAATTCGATGAAGACGCTCACCGAATAAGTTTTCAGAACTAAGGAAGGGTCACCGGACCCGAAACGTTAACTCTGTTTTCTCCTCCACAGATGCTGCCAGACCTGCTGAGGTTTTCCAGCAACTTTGTTTTTGCGCCTGTTTTACAGCATCCGCAGTTCTTTTGGTTTTTATTTAAGTTTACTGGTTTGTTTAATCACGGCACTACATCAAAGAAATGGAATTCCTTATGCCTTAGTGTATCAATGATTAATACAAATTACCCCGCCCATCTGAACGAACCCCACAGTTTTGGGGTTCTAAAATCTACCAGTGGGTTATAAATGACTGGATATTTATACTGAAATAATCGGATCCACTCAGAAATTAGAGGGTTATAAGTTTAACAGGGACAGGCCTTGGCCAATTTCTGGCAAGACGAGAAACGCCACATTTTCATTCTGACGAAGGGTCACTGATCTCGAAATATTAACTTTGTTTCTCTCTCTTTTTCTCTCTGCACAGATGATCCCAGATCCCTTGACTTTTCTCAAACTTTTCTGTGTTTGCTTCAGATTTCCAGCATCCGTAGTTTTTTGTTTTTACTTGTTCCACTTTCAAGTCCTTTCCAATCACCAGAATTGATTTCTTAAAGCAAGTCCCTTTTTTTTGTAAATCGCTATCTGTCCGTCTGTAGCTTTCTGTCGACTTGTCTGTACTTATCTGTTCGTGGCCACCTGCGTTTCCATCACCAGATCCATCTTACTTCAGGATATTGTAATTGATCTACATCCATTACTTAGGGGTAAATTTACACACAGTCGAGTTTTAACACGGAAAACCTTGGAAGAAAGTGGAATCTATTTGGTTTTGATCCTTGGGGTTTATGCTTGCTGCGTAATTCATTACCAAACATTCATAGGCATTTGTTTTTATAAGATATGTTGTGCTTTTCCTTCCAGTTTCATTTAACATATGTCTAAAAAAAAGTAGACAGAATCATTATTGGAGCAATAGCAGAAACTCTCAGCCGATCTTCCAGCTCTTTGGAGAGAGAGGGAAATTGAGTGAACCTCAAAGCCTCGATGATCATTTATCAGAATATTAGAGTCACAGAGTAATTGAGCTGTACAGCATGAAAACAGAACTTTCTGCCCAACTCATCCATGCCGACCAGATATCCTAACTCAATCTAGTCCTATTTGCCAGCATTTGGCCAATATCCCTCTAAACCCTTCCTATTCATATACCCATCGAGATGCCTTTCAAATGTTGTAATTGTACCAGCCTCCACCAGTTCCAGTGTGATCTTTGGTAATTATATTAGATTTACAATAACAGATAATTCATGTTTTGAACCATACAGTAAGAGAGATTGTGTGGCTCATGTAATTATTAATAATCTCTTCCCAAGGTGACTCATAAAAGTGAACTGCCGACGGGATTAAAAGCATATCTTCTACAGGGGGAAAAATAGACATAACATGATGTGGGTTACTCTAAAGCCATTATAATATCGTAGCCCCAAGAAAGTGTTAATCCAAATGTTGGACGTGAGATTGTCGGTATCTGCGTATCTGTAAAAGTTTTTCGCCCAGGTGTTGGTGGGTGTCTGGAATGCACTGCCTGGGAGGGTAGTTGAGATGAGATCCCTCACATCCTTTGAAAAAGGACTTGGATGAGCACTTGAATTGTCATTATATTGTCATAACTATGGGCCTAGTGTGGGAAAGTGGGACAAGTACAGGCTGTAGCGCATTTTTGATAGTACAGACTCGGTGGGCCGAAGACACTCTTCTCTACCCTTTCTATAAGACATACTTGGATATTAGTGTGATACGGGGATGGGGCTGGGGGAAAGTATGCGTGAAGTAATGGTATCATGGGGTTCTGTCATTCGTCTAACAATCTGTTAGAGGTCTGGAGAATGCGTTGGATGCACGAATTCAAGTATCACCATGATAGCTGGGCAGTTTAAATTGGAACAAAAATAGTACGGCAATGGTGACTGAGAAACTACTGGATTGTCATAAAGCCCCTAGTTTCTCGTGGTTTGTTCTGCAATGAAGTCCCATCAAATTTCACTGAAGTTCATACCTATATTTATGTGGCACCTATTCTCATTTTAAAATGCTTCAAATCTATTCCCACATTTATTCCCCTCTGGAATGCAGAAACTCGAATAATGTGCTTCAGGGAAGGAAATCTGCCATTACCTGGTCTGGCCTGCAAGTGACTCCAGGCCCATAGCAATGTGGTTGATTCTTAACTGGCTTCTGAAATGGCTCTAAGAAGTTATTCAATTGTTTTAACGAAGCACACTAGCACCTCGTCCATTTACGAATGTTTTCCGTGAGTGAATGTTTATTCGTGTGCGATAAGTGCACGGGTAGCCGTGTAAGAGAGCTCTGATTCTAGGTACTTGTGTATATAAAGAAATATATTGTGGTGTGTTTGTGAGATATGTGGGTAAACCCGTGCGACATATGGCTGGATTTGATCCATGTTGTATTGCATGACAGTCCGTTCTCCAGGACTGAAGGCATGAAGGGAACTTTGCACACACAGTTCCCCAACTCCGGACCCGCTCAAGCACCTCAACATCCAGTATTGAATTATTCCGTCTTCTCACGCGCTGTAACGCGGTCTGGAGGTTATTTCAACCCAGGGAACCCATTTTTCCCAGACATCCGAGATTCGACGTCCGAGTGAAGAATGAGTGTGCGAACCGTTTTGACTCATTAGCACATAAGAAAGGACGCTACATAAATGCAGGTATTAGCGTCAGGGAACTTTGATGGGACTTGATTACACAGTAAATCGTTAGAAACGAGTTGTTGCATGCAAGTTTGCTGTCCTTAGCTTCTGTTTTAACATTTGTCAATTAAAGCAATGCATATATAAACAGGCAGGAATTTAGAATGTATCCTGGATTCCACATGTTCTCAGATAATTCATTTTTACGTAAAACTATGGACACAGGTACACATTTATTTTGTATTATAACAGGAAATCGTATGAAAATTTTTTTAACCAAGTACGTGCACGTGTACAAATATACAAGACATCAAGTTCTGATATTAAACATAAATGGGCTAAATTGATCCATGGAATCGAATGGGAATATGTGCAGCTTTGACCAGACTCCCAAGTACAGATCAGTTTAGTTTTCTGTTTCTATTTGTGCACAATCTGAAACCCGCTGATCGATAACATTTATTACTGATCCCATTGTTCACTGAATCTGCTCATGTCAATAAACAAACAGGTTACATTTTCTCAGAAATAGAACGAGGAATGAGTGAAAGGAATGGGAAAAAAAAAAGTAGAGAAAATGAAAACGTTTTAAGCAGCGTCCGCGGGATTGTGAGCTTTGGGTGGGAGAAGTGTGTGTGGGTGAAAACATGTGAGTATATTGTGTGAACTCTATTAGACTCTCATCCAAATCGCAGGAGAAAATCTTCAACTGTTATCCAAGCTAGGGGTGGTGCCCACGGCAGATCTGTGAATATCGAGGATAAAGGTAACGAGTATTTGTCACCCAATTCCCTGCTACACAGATGAGCGCTTAATTAAAGCTCAGGCTGACTCAGCGCGTTTATTCTCTCTACAGTGAAGATAAAACCATTCTGCAGAGGTCAGGGTCAGGTTTATGTTAAAACTTACCTTCAGCTATTGTTACCTGAGAACAGCTGGTCCAACTGTCTGAGCCCAGAGAAGGCGAGAGACAAATCCATTCATTGACGAGCGGGGCCAATAATCGGCCAATGACCAAGCTATCAATATACCAGGGATATCTAAGGAAGGTTCCGAGGAAGGGTCACTTGAGCCGAAACGTTAACTCTGCTTTCTCTCCACAGATGCTGCCAGACCTGCTGAGCTTTTCCAGCAATTTCCGTTTTTGTTTCTGATTTACAGCATCCGCAGTTCTTTCGGTTTAATATCTATTTCGCTTTTCGATTGACAGTTGTCCAAAGATAGAGTGTTTGGTGAAAATTCAAGTTTGACCTGAATAAAAACATTTTAACTGAATTGACATTTTAAAGTTCACTGATGCCACTACTGAACAGAAATTGCTGCTGAAACTCAGCAGGTCTGGCAATATCTGTGGAGAGAAAGCGGCGTTAACATCCCGGGTCCTGTGATCTTTCTGGACTTAAGAGGCGGATTCTTTTTCTCTCTCCACAAATGCTGTCAGGCTTGCAGAGTTTCTCCAGCAATTTCTGTTTTTGTTTCAGATCTTCAGCATCCGCAGTTCTTTCTTTTATCCCAATGATAAACAGCGTGGCAATATTCTTTCCAATTTAATGGAAAGTAATCTGTCTTGAGGCGAAAAGGCATCCCGCTCTAATACCCGGCTTCTAAAGTTACGACTGATTATTTACAGGGTGTGGGTACCGCTGGATCGCCCAGCATTTATTGCTCACATCCTGAACTGCCCTTCAGAAAGTGGAATTGAGTTGTCTTGTTGAACCGCCGCAGTTCTTGGTATGTAGCTGCACTCACAGTGTTGTAAGGGGGGAAACTCCAGAATTGACTGTAGGTTCATAGAGTCACAGAGCTGCACAGCCTGGAAACAGGCCCTTCTGTCCAACTTGTCCATGCCGACCAGATATCCCAAATTAATCTAGTCTCATTTGCCAGCATTTGGCCCACATCCCTCCAAACTCTTCCTATTCATGTACCCATCCAGATGCCTTTTAAATGTTGTAATTGCACCAGCCTCCACCACTTCCTCTGGCAGCTCATTCCACACACGCACCACCTTCTGCCTGAAATCTTTTCCCTCGCACCTTAAACCTATGTCCTCTACCCTTGGACTGCCATACCCTGGGGGGAAAAAATCCTTTACTATTCACCCTATCTATGCCCCTCATGATTTTATAAGCCTCTATAAGGTTGCCCCTCAGCCTCCGACTCTCCAGGGAAAATAGCAACAATCTTAATTGCATTACAGTCTGCAATTCAATGCAAATCATGTTTCAAAGCGTTTGGTGTGAAAGTGCAATTTGTCTGAATTTTTGAGGTTATTCTTTTGGCATCTCGCACCTTCTTCAGAAATCCTCGTAATGCGCATTTCTACCGCACAGCTTAACATTCCAACCCCCTTCTGGCGTGTGGAAGTCTCAACAGGTGCTGTATAAACGCACAAGATCGACTTGGTGAACAGCAGCTCTTTGGGTTCGATGAGTCTCATTCCTCGAGCCTACGCTCTGCCCATCACGGGGCCCAAAAGCTTTCCCATCGGGCTCAGCGTCGAGAACGACTATGTCGTTTCTAAATGTTCAGAGGTTAACTTCGATTTGAATTCTGACTTCGTTGTCGACAGCCAATGAAAAGAGTCAGTTCAATTAGCTGACTCTCAAGTCACACCGAATTGTGGGGACAGTGAGATAAGGCAACTGGGTACTATCCAAATGCAGGGCTGAGAATTCAGTCATACGCTTCAAACCCATTCACTACTAGGGTCAGTGAGCTTTAAACGATGAGGGTGGCGACATGTTCATCGAAGGCTTGGTACTGTGTGAAATGGCACAATCACTGGTGATTAAACAGTCTAATGCTTAATATGTATCTCGATATTTAGAGATCCTGTAAGCGCTCAGTTTGATTGAGACTCTGTGTAGAATTGAAACGCGATGCTTTAAAGGTACCACCTTCTGGTGCCCGAATTAATATTAATTAATAAACATATCAATTAATAACCTATTAATAAAGATCCATCAATATCAGCTACCGACAGCTCAAGATCTCCCAATATCTCATTGAGGGACCATAAACTAAACACGTTACAGATCAAGAAACCTAAACTTTCTCAATTGATTTGAGCATTTCCAGGCCGTTACTGTTTTGCATTGGTGAGACCCATGAAAGTTTAAAATAATTCTTTCAGGTTTCGTTGCAATGTTCGCCTCCGCTCACTCTACTAAAACAGAATAGTTTAGGATATATCTGCTGCTTAATGAAAATCAAATGTTTCAGGCACCCATTAAAAATGTCGTTAAATGTTGCAAAATGTGTAAATTGCGTCGCAAGGGCATGGCCATCGAGAATGTAATATTCGTAAATGTATGCACGTGGGGCACACAAAACATATGCACAATATGAAGGGTAACTTCTTCAGGGTAGGCATCCTAAGAAGAGGCTTCGCAGTGGGGTTAAAATTGTTTCAGAGATAGTAGGAACTGCAGATGCTGGAGAATCTGAGATAACAAGGTGTAGAGCTGGATGAACACAGCAGGCCAAGCAGCATCAGAGGAGCGGGAAAGCTGACGTTTCGGGCCTAGACCCTTCTTCAGAAATGGAAGAA